>NW_009954194.1:4230381-4326255 GCF_000747805.2 Chaetura pelagica | reverse complement strand
GCACCCCCCACCCCCCCCGGGCTTCACCTGACGACCCGGCGGGGGGGGTGCGGGGCTGAGCTCTGCTGGCATGAGCCCATCTGAGGCCTGCGCTTGGAGGGTTTGCGGGATGAGGCCGCTATTTATTTATTTATTTATTGCAGGGTGCTGGCTGGCTGGGATTTACATAATATCTCTGCTTAAGGGTGACCTCGTCCCTAATTGGAGGTTTCCTTCCCATTTTGTGTGGCAACATTATGGATCACTCCGGGGGGCTGGAGAAGAGGAGTTTCTGCACACAGTGTAGTTTTTGTTTATTTTTTTGCCCTTTGAGATTGGTTTGTCCCTAGTGAATGGGCGAGATTTTGAGAAAAGTTCTTTACCCCAGCCCTTAAAGCAGCCCTTAGGCCTGTGGGTCACTGCAGAGTCGCTGGATCTCTGTGTAGAGAGAGGATGGAGTGGACACAGGTTTAATAAACAAGCAACAATTATTTTTTTAGGTATTTACAGATTATCAGTCATGTATTTCTAGCCTAACCAATGACTTCCATGTACCACAGTAATCAAACAATCCTAATAAATTATGTCAATTTAAACATGGTATTTAATTTGTCTGTCTGTCTCTCTGTCTGTCTCTTTATTATTTATTTGTGATATTAAGATTGTTAGAAGGAAACCCTAGCAAATGTTGTAAGGGGAAAGAAAATGAGTACCACTTCATTTCAAGATTCCTTTTGCTCCCAGAAACCCCTTTCCTATGCTTAGGACATCTTGTATACACAGTAATGTCCCTTCTTACAGGATTGGTCTCACTTGCAGTAAGCCTGATGTGCATATGTATTTATGCAGGAATGGGATTCTGTAGTTGGGATCTGCTGTGTTTCATCTCTGTAAGATCCCAGTTTCTGTTTCAGACTTTATATGGCTAGGGGTCCATATGCTTTATAGTGGTTTTCCAAAGCCTGCTGAAAGTTAATGTTTTCTGATTGTGAGACACACTAATTCATGGTGCATTTAGGCAGGGAGGTTTTGATGAATGCTTTTAAATTCTGCTCAATTATCTTTTGAGATGATGCTTTTGTTCTGCATTGAAAATATGCATGCTTTACATTTAATAATGCTAAAATCATTTATTGAAATACAGGAGCTGTAATATTCTGTAGGGCTTAAAACATTTGTTTTCAATCTCTGCTCTGTTTATATTTCATGGTCCATTGGGATGATTTTGTTTCTTGCACCTGTGGGGTGTTCTTGGGTTTGGGGTTTTTGCTTTTGGAAGGGTGCAGGTAGTGAGGATATTAATGTGAAGTGAATAGATATGCTGGAGTTTTAAACAGAACATTCAAGAATCTTGGACTTTCAAGAAGAGGTGATTCTCCTTATGGGTGGAGAGACCACTGTTTGGAGAGGTCTTCTATAGGTCTAAAGAGGCCAGGGCCACCTCGTAGTGCTCCTTCACTGAGGCACTGGGGCTTATGTCTGCTACAGGCTAAGATACTAGTACTGTAAAAGGCCTTTCCCATAGAGATTTGCCCAACATGTTTCAGTTCTCCTGCATGCAGGTGAGGGCCTTTTTAATTTTTTTTATTTTTTTAATTATTATTTTTGGAAATGCTCTGAGCAATGCTCACTTTCCACTTAAATGCATGTTTGTTCGGTGACTTAGACTGTTGTATGGGAATGAATGCAAGAATTGGAAATATCCTCAAAAGAGGCCGTAGGTTGAACCTGAGGTGAAAAATGGGACTTGAACTGGAAAAGATGTGCTCTGTTAAAATGTCAGTCTCAGGGCACAGTTATAGAATAGAGAGGTTCCTCATCAGAATTTTTGTCTTAGAGGTCCATCTCGTTCAAGCCAACTTTTTCTTTTCCATAGTTAGTATATTTGTGTCCTCAGCACCAGCTTCATCCCAGCTTTGCTGTCTGTTTCTCTTTTTATGTATTATTTGTCAGGATTTAAATGCTAACAGTTATTTCATGTAGAGATTTTTTTTTTTTTTTTCTGTTTAACATTTTTATTAGATTATGATAGGAAATAGGAGATGTAGCAGCAGCAAGTATATTGAGGAAATCAATGGGCCCAGGGCACATTTCTGGACAGAGTAAGGCCAGCTGGAGCTGGCAGAAACACCTCAGGGAAATAATCTCAGAAAATAATGGAGAGTGTGAGGTTGGGTTGGCTCTTTGTATAGAAACAAAGTCGGTTGCATGCTGCCTCCATCTAAGAGGTTATATGGACATGTTCCACTGACTACTATATCTCATTTTATCTATTAATTTATTAATTTTGAAGTAAAGCTGCTTTTCCATCAAGGAAACAAGCCATTAAATCCTCCCTCACATTCTTGTCTGTAATATTGACTTTTTTCAATATCTCTACTTTCATTAACTATTCTGCTTCATTTTGAAGGAAAAATATGCATCCTTAATTGCAGCTTTGTGTACTGATAAGCACAAGCACATTCAATTTCTTTTTTTTTTTCATTTAAAAAGTTCCATATTTAGAACAGTTGCTGCTTTATGGTGCTTATTCCATTGTTACTCTGCATTACTCAGGATAGTCAGTTTCTTAGCCATTGTTTCCTTATTTATTTACATTACAATAAAACATAGTGGGTTCATGATATGAAAAGGTTATTTTTTTCCATCTTAGGAAGGTTTCTCCCTATATACAAATTTTGTAACTTCTGTTTAAGTTTTGCTACATTTTTTTAAAATATAAAACTTTATCAGCCCTAACTGCAATAATAGGGAAAATATCTAAAGTAATTCAATAAAACTGGTATAGATCAATTCTCAGTGGGGCAACATGGAACCATAATAGTTATTTTAACTAATTTTTATCTCATTCTTTTTCAGTGATACTCAGTCCTTTGCACATTATTATAAACAGTATTCTGTGATTCTGTGAAAAATTTATGTTGGTTACTTCCTTCCTTGCAATATTCCATCTCTTTGGTTGTCTATGAAGAATAACAGCTTAAAAGAGACTTCCACTATGTGCTGTGATAGGTGAGGTCTTCCCCTTTTACCCTAAACTCAATGCCAGGCTCACAGTTCTGGCATTTCATTCCACGGCTGCCTTTGAATTGATGCATTCTTTCTCAAAGTCATTCATAAATGCAAATGAAGAGGCAAATCTGTTTGGGAAGCTCCCACCTGCAGCTGTTTCTTTAAATTAGACAGGAGTGGATAAGGTGCTTGCTGTAATGAGGAATACAGTGTGAAAGTTGTTTTTCCTGTTACTTTGTTCTTGTTGGGTTTTTTTAGGCACAAAATCTGGTAGTCACTATGTACCTTTTTAACAGCTCACAATGGGAAATTATATGTCAACAAAGAGAAAGATATATAGTGGCAATTTCTAATTTATCTTTCTGTCCTCTGGTTTTAAGAGAGGTGCACCTAATACATGTTACATAAAAACATAAAAGCATACACAAACATATACACGCACGTGCACGTAGTAGTTTTAGTGCTGTCCTAGAAACATGATGAATAACCTGATTAACCGAAACCAGTTTCTAGAAGTGAAGGTCTGTAAGCAAAAACAATTTAAATGGTGAGATGTTTAGAAATATCAAATAGATGTTTTATTATTGGTTATGACCTCCTCAAGAAGCAAAGGCCACAATGGCTTGCTTTGCTTTGGTTTTGCTTTGGTTTTGCTTTGGTTTTGCTTTGGTTTTGCTTTGGTTTTGCTTTGGTTTTGCTTTGGTTTTGCTTTGGTTTTGCTTTGGTTTTGCTTTGGTTTTGCTTTGGTTTTGCTTTGGTTTTGCTTTGGTTTTGCTTTGGTTTTGCTTTGGTTTTGCTTTGGTTTTGCTTTGGTTTTGCTTTGGTTTTGCTTTGGTTTTGCTTTGGTTTTGCTTTGGTTTTGCTTTGGTTTTGCTTTGGTTTTGCTTTGGTTTTGCTTTGGTTTTGCTTTGGTTTTGCTTTGGTTTTGCTTTGGTTTTGCTTTGGTTTTGCTTTGGTTTTGCTTTGGTTTTGCTTTGGTTTTGCTTTGGTTTTGCTTTGGTTTTGCTTTGAGTTTAGGGGAAAATGGTTGAAGAAGATCTTTGTTTTGTTAGGTTGATAAGACAACTTTACTATAAATATTACTTGTTTTGTTTTGTGCAGATGTTTTGAAAAAGTTATATATTTAGTCTGTGAGCTGGTATTCTGTAATCAGTGTAAAATTAAGAGAGGAGCTATTTATATTATCAGCTCATTTGTGTATTTGTTCATTTGTTGCTTACTTGTTCCCTGCAAGATGCTGTATGTAGCCACAACCGTGGGAGGATCAAGATGTCTCTCATAACTCTGAGGTTTTCTGCCCTGTTTTCATGTTATTTTCAAAACCTTAGTAGTGTTTTGCCTGTTCCCTAGCACCCTGCCTTGAAAAGAAGGAAAAGGATGGAAGCTGTTTCAGAAAGTACATTTTTCATATATCTCAGTGCCATTTTGACTTAACTTTCATCCTGTTGCATAACTGACAGTTGTCCTCCATTTCAGTTTTCTTTGACAGGAACATTTCTAGTTCCTCTTATGAGAGCTGTTACCTTTCCGTTCACTACGGAAATGTCACTTAGTGTCGCCCGGCTGAATTTTGCAGTTTCACTTTTCATTTAGCTCTGATGTTAAGTGTGTTCTGCAGATGAAACACACAGCTTCCTGGGTGTAACCTCAACAAGTGGTGTCCCTTTAGCTAAGGTAAACATGGTTGTCAGCCTTCATTACGGGCACAGTCTTCTTCTCCAGTTGCTTTGACTGCTGTGCAGGTGAGGAGGTGCTTTTTTCTTTTCCCCTGTGAGTATAATGGAGTCAAGTTTAATCCTAACATCATCTATTTATTTTAGGATGAAGTGAACCAAGTGGCATATTAGTGTAATTGAAATATTATTATTGTTATTATTATTTTTTGTATAGTGAGAGTTAGAGTGAGCCACTGCAGAGCAATATTCCTTGGGCTCTTCCAAAATTACCCTTTCTCTCTTTTTCAAAGATCAGAATAAGGAACATCTTATCTGTATAAAGCAGACCTATTTTAATAAGACTTTCCAAAATCAGTGATAATGAGGCTGAGATTTCATCTTGATTTTCTGTTTTGCAGTATCCAGCATCTGGTAACTGTTTATTTTACTGCAGTGTAATAATTCTATTTATGATAACAAAATGTTGTCAGATAATTTGCATTTCTTCTCACTAGCTTGCATTTGAACTGCCAGATAAAAGGTACAAGCCTTGTTTTCTTGCAAACTACTAATTCTCTGGAAAATCTTGTTCTCTATGTTTATAAATAATACTTGTGGCAATGTGATGCACTTGTATCCTGAGTCTAATCAGGACATATTTCTGGAGTGGAGGCTTTACCTTGTGAGACAGTGATTCCAGTTCTGTTTGAGTCTCTAAGCTGCAAGTACTTCTGTGATTTTGGAGTAACTCCTTCATGTAGTTCTTTCTGCACTATCTGGATGTAAACTCACAGTGGTCTCTGTCAGGATGGAGAGAATGTGTTGTGATGTGTTGTTTCTCTAAATTGCTTAGAAATGAGAGATGAAACCCCAAGAATGCAGCTTTTTCCCTCAAAGAGTAAAGTACCACTTCTGCAACGTTTTTACCTTATGTTGATCTACTTTGAGTCAGATATTAGTATTTCCCATAGAACAGATAATATCTTAATCATTCTGTAGGTATAGACTATATTATTGTTATGCCCATGCTAATTTAGTGTAGCAAACCTTTATTTCCTAAAGAAAAATAGAGTCATTTTTCCTTTTGTTTCCTATCCTGGACTCTCTGTTTCTTAAAGCAAAAAGAAAGATCTACCAGTGCATTTTATCTCAGTTTCTTATATCCATGTTCTTTGAGATTTACTCACTTAAAGACAGATCGGAGCGAAAACCTACCTGAACTGTGGCAACAGAAAATAATTCAACTGACCAATAGGATGATGGGCTTAATTATCACAAAGGCAGACTACAGCTTCTCTGTGCAGCATAATCCTTCTCAAAGATAATAATCCTATTAGCTTTTGCGTAAGGCTTTGGCCACTGCCACATAGGATGGGGAGGGAGGATGGGATGCTGTGCCCCAACACTTAGTGTCTGTTCTGGTAATTCTGAATCTTTTAGTAAAATGACAAACTCATACTAAAAAGTTTAATTACATTTGCTGTAGCCTGGCTTCCTACGGAAATGAGGCTTAAATGCTTCTGCCGTCTCTTAGTCCCCTATGACTAATTTTTGCATTTGTTGGCCAATTTCAAACTGCATTTGTAAGGAGGGTTGAAGTCTTGAAGATAAATCTGCTCCAGGACTGAAGACATACACACTTGACTGGGAAGGTCAGATGAGCCTTTTTGCATTTTTAAACCCGTTTAGTTGTGGAATGGAATTAACTTGTATTCTGTGCAATTAGTTATCTTGAAAAGTGATTTTTTTTGGCTATTTCTTTTATTCCTGACATCTCATCATATCACATTATTAATGTTTTCTGCTTTTGGGTTTTTAATTTGTTCTTTTTGTTTGTTTTTAATGGATTGCCATTGTATGCTACAAGTTCTCAGGATTTGTTAGATTCTAAATTCTACCAGCCAGAAAGTCAGGGCTATTTCTACCTCATGCAGTTAAAACCAGAGCTTTCCTGCATTCAGCTAATTGCACCGATCCTGTCTTTATGTTAATAATAAATTTTCTGTGTATATGTTGGGCTTTTAGCAGTTTTTTTTTGTTTGTTTGTTTTTATTGTCTGCTGTGTAAGAAAGCCTGAAATATTTTGTTCTTTTTTCTTCTACTTTTTCTCCTTAGCTTTTCCTAGGTGACTTCTAAGCTAGAAGATAGATGACTGTTTCTGAACCACAGTGGGAACTACGACCACAGCCATGCTTAGATGCATCTGAGCTAGGTTCAGTCTATCTATTTAGCTAGTTATTAGGCAACTATTAGCCAGCTATTGGGTAACAAAGCAGCAATTTCTAAGAGTAAAAACAGTAAATGCAGTGAATATTTATGTGCATTCACAAATGTGCACTCAGAAAATACTTGAAGGATTAACATACAGATAAATATGTTTATGGAGACAGTGTATTTGATGAGCTGGATGGAATATAAGATTCCTGTGTACTAGCACGATAACATTATTTCATAATCATACCAGATTATGCTTTATGAGGGGATGTATTGGAGATGTGTCTGATTTAAATAGTGTTTAAGCTCTAATCAGAGTACTTAGTGTAATTAATGTATCTATTGTCCAGGAATTGAGAGAGGCTAATTCTTCAAATAGCACAAAAGCAACATCTGATTCTAACTCTTTGCAGTTTCCTCACACAGAACAGAGTAATACCTAAAAATTTAGAGGAAGGTGTCCCCCTTATCACCACAGGTAATAAATACTGTTCATTTCTTACATAGTCAGATCTGTAAATCTCAAATCCTGTCAGATGTCGGTAAAGCAGAGTCTGAAATACCATGATTTTCAAGCATAATAATTCCCATCTGCAGAAAAAGCAAAAATTACTGGAATTTGCTCTTTCCTATCTATTAATTTTAGCTCTTGTGCATCTGATGCAAAAATGCATTGCTGGTTCAGCTGCCACAATCAGCTGTAAATGACATGTGGAGTAAGGGAGCTGGAAAACATCCATAGTCATGCATTGGAATGCAGTAATTGCCAGCTCCTTACTGGGAGGTGGGACCAAATGTGTGAATCTATCACAGCATGAAGCTTAGAGCTGCAGAACAGCTATCCTGCTCTAGTTATTTCAGATACCCTGGAGTAACCTCTCTGTTTCTGAAGGTATTTATTTTTATTGGTATATACATATGTTGGGAGAGGAAAAAATGAAAATGGATGCAACCTGAAATGTATTCTGAACAGAATGTAAGACAATAACTATTTCCAAGGTCAATTTTCTTGTGAAAACAAGTCTGAAGAAGCTGTATGGAAAGTAGGTAAGTTGCTAATAATGAGAAAGAGAGAAGGAGATGAGTGAGTTAAAAGAACACACTATAGAAAAAATAAGAAAGAGTGGGTGTCTATGTAGGCAGCTTTGTTGATGGCAAAATGCTCTATGTTCTTATTTTGCTGTGTGCTTTTTGATGATGGAGGAATAGATGTTCTGCACAGTTTCAGCCATGTCATTCTGTTTTCTGCTGTAGTATTTTTTTTTTTCACATGTGAAAGGAATAATTAATGCTCAGATTTATTCTTTAGTAGTGAAACTATACAATGGGACACCTATTTTTGAGAGTTCTTGAATTACATGAACCATTTTTTCTTTTTCCTGTTTTATATCACCTGAGATACACCCAACCCCACAGGTGATACAAGTGTTGCCACAGGTTCTCTCTGGCAAGGGTTGTAGTTTTTTTAATAGAAAAATAAGAACCCTCTTGGTACTAATTGGTTTTATTCTTGACCTCAGCTACAGTCTGTGTACTGTGGATCCATCATCCACACATGCATCACATTTATTGCATGTGTTCTGGATTTATGCTGAATGTAAATAACAACTAGTCTAGGCAGAGAGGCTGGCAGTAGTAACACTCATTGTGACTGGGACCTTACCTCTCTGCATGGGAAGAGCTGCAACAGTTTTGGGGGTCTGCATATATATATATCCTTCTTTAATCTTCAGTGAAGTCTAGAAACGGGATTATTTTCCAGCTTTTAGGATGACCTGTGCCACAAGTATTTCTGATCTGAAAAGTGAGACTGTAAATGAGTGCTTTTGTGTGTTTTTAGGATTTTGGTAGACAAATATGACTTTGGGGCCACAGTCCAAAACTTTAGGGACTGAGGAGGTTCACAGACCTTCCTCTTGGTATAAAACTAAATCAGTAAGTTAGAACATCTATGAATCCTGTCAAGTTATAGCATAGTTCTGGTATTTATTAAACTTACCTGTGAACATCCGTGTCACAAAGCTTCATATAAACCATGCCTGTGTTGCGAGGATTTGCTTGGTTGTTCTTAGTTTTGTTGCCAGTTCAAGGTGAGTTCAAGAGCTAAGCTCTTCTCATTTGAACTGCCTTACACCTTACTCCCTAGCATTTGATCAGTAAGCTTCAGTGTGTCTGGGGAGCAGCCTTTGTAATCCACTCGTGTGTTTGGCTTCCAACTGCATGTGCTCTGTGTTTAAGTCTGCTCCGTTTGGTGGCAGACCACAGGCTTGGATGAAGTTTTCCAGAATGGGGACTGAATATGTAGGAAGCACTGGAGATGCACAAGCAATTCTTGTTTGTTTCCAAACCTCAGAGGTAGTGGCAGGTCACGGTGAGGAACTTCTGTGTGCTAACCTGCAGTTACTGGCTATGGGATTTTGCCAGTAGTGGTAACTGCTGCAGGACAGGCAGTATATATTTTGGATGCCAAGAAATGGCTGTGCAGGAAGCAGGGCAATTCTTACATGCATTTTTTTCCTCTTTCTTGCCAGTGAGCTGGCTAAGGCAATAAAGAGGGCAGTTACTATTGCCCTGAGAATGCTGATTTATCAACTTACTTCAGGTCTGTGAACCTCCAGTTCAGTACTGGAAACCAGTGTTTGGTGCAAGGCTGCAATCAGTGCAGGGGTGCTGTAATGAGGACAGTAGGTTTTGAGACTGGTCTTTCTGGTTGACTCTAGTTTTGTGTTACATGGAACACATAAGCAGGAAAAATGCTGCTATTTTATAAGCCTCAGTTGACTGCAGTCTGCTTCAGGAGGATCTGTGTGGAAATCCCCAGATGTTTATTGTTGGGTGCTAAGGTCTTTCTTAGCTGTTTTTGGCAAATAGGATTTAACTTTCTCTAAATAACAGATTGCCTTTGTGTTTTGAGAACTTTTGTGTTTGTTTGTGCTGTGGCTTGTGAAACTGTGCTTGGCTCCAAGGCTTTTGGTGGAAACTCTGCATGCCATGTGCATTTAGCTGGCTGAAGGGTGCCACATGCAAACACCATTGGTCCATGAACATCAGCATTACTGTCCTCATTGCAATTTGCTACACAAACAGGACATATGCCACTTCAGGGAAAAAAAAAACAAAAAAAACCCACAAACTTTTTTTGTACAAATCACTCTTGAAGAAATTACAAACATTTAAACTGAAAATTAATTTCAGGGAGGAGGGAGCCAACCTGATAGTGTTCTGAATTGATAAAAGCAGACTTCAGGCCTCTTTTCTGTATGGGCCTTAACCTGATATCGACCTCTAATATGCTGGAGATTGCTGATTGTGTGGCTTTTCTGGGATAGCACATAAAATTGTATTACAGGCTGATTAAACAAAATGTCAAGAGCAGAGAGCTGGCTTGTAAGCCATGTGTTGAAATTCCTGGACAAGCCTTCAGTGACTATTAATAACTTCTGCTCTGTGGAAAACTGTCAAGTAGTGCCTGATTTTTTATTTTTATTTTATTTATTTTTTTTTCCCCCAAGGTAAGTTTTTTCAATATAGTCAGCTGAGATGCTATGGCTTATTGACAGCAAAACTGGTTCCCTTTGGAATGTGTCCCTGCACTCCCATTCCCACTTCTCTGACTGCAGATCCCCTGATTTGTTCCTGCTCTTCTCTCCTTGCTATTAAGGTCTCTTATAACGCCACCTCTGTTCGCTTTGAGTTACAGCCAGTTGTACAAGACTAAATGCTCTTTAGCTTGTTGTCTCTTTACGGAGGCTTCATCCCATCCATTATGGAATTTTTATGTCTCTAAAGCACACGCCAGCAGCACCTTCTGTGCTGTACCAAGGCTTATAGATCACATTGGAGCAATATATATGGTGATTTATCTGGCTAACAAGTATCATTATGCATTGCAGTGTATCGGGCTGTTTGACTTAGATGAGCAGGATGTTGGAGTAATGGTGCCAACCACATGGCAGAGTATTTACGTGATATTTAAATCCACATAAACTAATAAATAGCTGAGCCCAAGAGGAATGTGGGAAATGAATTTTGGAGACTACTGCCATAAAGAGCTGTAGAGTGGCACTGAAGACTGTCAGCTCTTGGTTCTTTTCTCTATGCTGTTAATAGTATTTGTGCTAATAAACAGCTTAGAATAAGCTTGCAGCACAGTGAGAAACTAGTCTCAATGGGACTGTGAGGTTATAATAATATTTTGGTTTTAGCAATTTACAGTTTCAAGCAAATCAATTAAATATCAAAGCTTCATTATTTAAGCAGTTCAATTAAATTTTGCACTTCTTCCTCTGGTTTTGTAATGTTGGAGTAGACAAGCAAATGCTGTGACATTTTTGTTCTAAAATAGGTAAACATTTTTTTAAATTGCAATTAAAAAAAAAGAAAAAGATAGCATTTCTAATAACTTTGGCTTGCATGGGGGCCTTAACCCTTAAGATATGACCAGACTTGTGTATTTGCACAAGTTTGGCTTGGGTATGTCTGTAATGAAGCTGTGCAGTACAGTTCAGAATTGATGCATCACTGCAACTAACTAAAGGACAAATCTGCAAGCTGGATCAGAATTTGACTTTGCTTCCATTCCTGAGTATATATATGTGGAATAATATTCTCTGTACAAAGATTTATTTTATCTTTATTTCATCAGGGCAGTGTGATCTGCTGCTTCTGTGTTTGGGATGCTTGCTGTGGATGTATATCATGGAGACAAAACTATCATCCTGTTCCTGATAATGCTGAAAGCAGACTTCTCAAAATTGGTGATTGTTTAGTTATCCTTCTGCCTGTCCACATGGCAGGGGAGGAATACATTATTTTGTCATCTTTCTACATGAGATACCAAGCCAGCAGGAAAATACCATGTTCATAATGTTGATCTGTATGTAAGTTGGAGCTCAGCTTTGCATTTTCTAACATGGCAACTCCTTCTGTTTTTGATAAGTTGCATTTATAGTCAGATGTTTCAGGTCTCCATACAATAATCCCCATATTATTTTATACTTAGTTGATTCTCCTCCTCTTCTTCCTTCATAGCATAATTTCTCAGTAATTGAAATTTTCTTCCTTCTTTATTCACAAAGCAGCTAAGCCTTCTGAGTAACTTGAATTTCAGCTTTTTCTGATATCTGTTTCCATCTACATTTCCTTTTTACATATGTGCATCTTTTTCAGCTAAGATTATCTGTCTCTGTAGGATGGGATATGTATTTCAGTCTGTACAAATAATCTGTATGTGTATTTATGTAATACACCTTGTTAATATTCACAGTATGTCTTAATATTATGCATTCTTAATCATAAATGTTAATACCAAATTCAAACCTACCCATATAATGCCAAAGAAAGACATTTTATAATAAACTTCACTGCTGCTAAACATGGGATTTATCTTTCTGTATTCTATATAAACATTCTACTTGAACATCATGTTGTGTTGAATGCTTTTAAATTTACAGAAAATTTACAGTGTTTTTGTTTAATGATTTTTTTCTGATTTTCTCTTACACTAAGAAAGGTGACAATTTTTTCCTCTGCTCTTTGTAGCTACTTGTTTTCTGAATTTGATTTTGCTTTTAGTTAGCTGACTACTAACTTACATACTTTTTTTTTTTTTCTCTTTGAGTGAGTGCTACCACCCTTCTAAGTTTCAAATATGCTATAAAATTTTTATTCAGAGTTTGAGACTGAGTCCATGTCCTGAGTCATTGTTTAATGCCAGGTTTTACACTGATTGTATTGTTTGCTTCTTCGTCATACAGATTAGCTTTCTTGGGCTTGAGAAGAATGCTAGAAATTAGTCTTTGAGTTTATAAAAGCAACATTTATAAAACAGTGTCTTTAGACTTTCCTTCTCAATCTTGTGCACACAAAGCCCTAGGTGAATGCTGCTTCTGAAATGGTTCAGTGTCTGGTCCTTATTGTGCAGTTCATCCCAATGACCACATACAGACCAGGATTCATGTCTCACTCTTCCAGACTGAACTGCATTAAAGTTCATGTGTTTTATGTGAACAACCAAGCCAACACCAAAATTACCAATAGATTGGAGACAATGTACAATATAACAGCTTTTGAGATACATTCAAGCACTGTCATCATAGGTGGGAGGCCTTCTGGTTTTGATTAATGCTAGAACTAGAACTCTGCCTCACTGGTGCAAACCCAGCTACAATCCCGTCCGCCTTTGAACCTAGTTAAAAGCTTTATGAATGAGCCCTGCTGCTTCTTTTTCTAGAATCCTTTCCCCCCTCAAAGATAAGCCTTTCCCACGTGATACCATCAAGCCTGGTGTCTTATAAAACCAGCCATGACCAAAGAACCCAAAGCCCTGCCTGTAGCACCAGTCTCTGAACCAGGTATTTACAGACTGGATGATTCTATTCCATCCCTTGTTATTGCCTGCAACTGGAAGAAGAGAAGAGAAAATAACTTGCACCACAGACTGTTTCACCAACAGTCTCAAGGCCTTAAAGTTTCTCTTAATTCCCCTCAGACTATGGGATGCAGGTTCCTCCGCACCTGTCTGGAAGATCAGTAGTGGGTATATTTAACTACTATTTTTCTGTTTTATATTTGAAGGATTGAAACAGGTTAATTGCTGATTGTGGAGGGAAGCAGAAGATAATTATATTCTTTCCATGTGGCTTTTCTCCTTGTGCAAAGGACAGCTTTCTGTATTTCAGCTGGTAGCTTGAGGCAAGGAAATCTTGGCAAGAAATCTTCCCAGAAAGCTTGGATACCAGGCAGGTTGCAGTATATCATATGTTTACGTTGCATTCTTGTGGTGCAGAAATGATGCCTTAATTGCTACGTGCACCACATGGTTCAAGAGATAATGGGGGTACACATTCTGTCTCATTCTTATCACAGAATAAAATATCTGATCTATTTGTATATAATAATTAAGCAGGCTAAGGGCTCAGATGATCAGTTCCCATCTTCCCATAAGCTTTGTATTCATTTCTTCTGGCTGAAAAGAGGCCATTATTTGTTCTTTCCTGTCATCATATTCTTCTGTTAAAATATTTAAGTAAAATAAATGTAAACTTTTTCTTTGAGGCACCTCATTGTTTTCATTGTGAAGAGCTAAATTAATGGAAGAACTTTTCATTGGACTATAGCCTTAGCTTTGCAGAGAAATAATTAGCATTTGGAGCCAAGATACTATGTTTATGGTCTATTGGCCTTGTTTGGCTTTGGGAATGCCACAACTCCATTCCTGGTATAGTTGCTGTTCTCTGAATCTTGAAATCTGTGGACCTGATGTAGAAACAGAGAAAGGCATCCTACTGCCTCAGAGAAAATGTGATGATCTGAAACTACATTCCTTGAACTGTGTTTTTAGTGCTTTTCTTGTATAGACAGTACCAGTAGACAAGTGTAAAGAAAGCAACCACTGACACTGAAATTCAAACTATTTTAATACACATATAATTTTTGCATTATGATAATTTATTGAGATATCTTCAGGTGAAAAAATCCTTTAAATATAACCAAATCTAGAAACAACAGACACTGAAGTATGTGGTCCAATGACAAACCCTAACAATGAATTATTATTCTTTCCTTCTGCTTGTAGTTGGGACTTTTATTACTTCAGCCCTTGTTTCTTACATTACTGTCTTATGTTTCATGCTGTGCTTGATTTCAAACAGTACCATGATAGCATTTGGCAAAGTGTTTACAGTAGGTGATGGGTCAGAAAGCACGTTCAGAAAAGCTTCACCTTTTTCCCTGCTCCATTTTACCATCTACAATCTTAATGTGCTGCTTCTTACATACACCTTTTGTCACTACAGCTGTATTTCAGCATGAAGGAGTGAACTAAACTCCTTTTATAATGTCATTAATGCCACTTTTGATCAGCTGGCAGATGTTAGAGTGACCAAAGCTCACTCTGGCCCCACTGATCCCCAAGTGCCATATGTGTCTGCCAGGCAGGTGGCTGAACGCAGGACTCTCCAGTGAGGGAGCCTGACTCTCCATGGATGCTCTTTAAAAGACAAAAATGTTTCTAAGATGGATAAGCATTCTTGCTAGTAAATTTTTATAGCTAAAAGAGGCCACTACGATAATAATTCACTTAAGAGATAAGCATCTTTGAGTATTTTCTGCATCTGTTCATTTACTTGCAAATGAGGGCATCTACTCCCTCCATGAATGCTCTACTGTCAAGCAACGTATCAATTTCCTGATTTAACCTAATTCCATTGACTATTTATTCTCCTGCCCCAGGAATCTCTTAGTGACACTGTGACTATGGATATATAGCAAATGTAATACAACTAAAAATAAAGCTTCCATGTTAAAAATATGAGATAAAATAGGCAGAAGTTTATTTTTAGGTTCTAGATTATATTGATGATCAACATGTTTAACAAGAGTGTTCTTTGTGCAGTGCAGCAATTTTTACAATGAAATTATGCTCTCATTATTGTGTTCACATGAAAGAACAGGGGACTTGCTGGCAGACATATCTGGGTTAGGCTGCAGTAACTCATTAGAAGCTCCTAAAGCAGGATTACATAAATGGGACCCTATCTTCCCAGGTTAAATATACCTCTGTAGATAATCTAACACGTGGCTACCATAAAGTCAGCTCGTATTTACTGATAGTAGTAGTCTGATTTGTTCACCTTTTCAGTGCTATGCTTAAAAACAACAGTGAAAACATTGAAATAAAATTCAAAGCTGAATCTTTCATGGAATGAATTGTGAGCTTATTGCTATTATTTAGGGTGTGGTGGGCTTTTTTGGGAATGAACATACTAATTCATTACTCGAATTGGAATAAACATGAAATATACACAGCATATCTTTAATGAATCTCTTTTCCCTTTAATCAAGTTATAAAAAGAATTTCTTTTTTTGTGTTTTAGGTAATAAGCTTGAATGTGCTTCAGCTAAAGTACACGTAACACTAGCTATAAAAACCTACCAACTGCAAGATAGCATTTTGCAATATATCATGATCACAGAGAGTAAAGAATATGTACCCAAGGTAAAGGAATTTATTAACTCCCTTGGCCTCTTTTTGAGAATGGTTATATTTCCATTAAAATTACAAACTGAGTCATTGATTTCTAGAAGCAGTGTTTCTTAGTAAGATGTTGAATATTCTTTTATTTTTTATTACTATTTTATATCTCCTTACATACTTGTATCATTATTTATAAGCACCATTTTCTAGAGACATTATTGATCAGATTCTGGTTTCCATTACCAAAGTTGAAAAAAACCCCACAGAAACAAAACCAAACCCACAAATGCCATTTTCCTAATATGAGAGTTCAGGTAGGTTTAAAACAGCATTACTTACCTTGACCTGCAGGTGACTCAGCCACTTCTTTGGGCAACCTGTTCCAGTTGTGAAGAACTTTTTCCGAATATTCAATCCCCTGGCACAACTTCAAGCCATTTCCTCTAGTTGTGTCATCATTCATTTGGGAGAAGAAATAGTTGTAGAGAGTGGTAAGGTCTCCCCTCAGTTTCCTTTTCTCCAGGATAAACAACCCCAGTTTCTTCAGACACTCCTCATGAGACTTGGGCTCTAGACCCTTCACCAGCTTTGTTGCTCTTCTTTGGACACGCTCCACCCATCCTTCCATTGATTCACTGCATGCAGTAAATTTGCTGTTTTTATAGGTTCTTGCATGCTAAACAAAGGGTTTATATTAGCAAGTTAACAAAGACATAAAAAAAATTAATTCCACACTCTTCACTTTACTAATGAACAGGAAATTATTTATTGATTTAGTCTTAATTTTAAAGACTAGGAGCTGTGGATGTAATTTTTTGTATATGTACTACAAACCCAGTTCTCAGTGGAGTATTTCCATTAGAAACACCTCACTGTTTTCATGTCAGTATTCTGAAGGTCTAGTGTGAGGTGTCCCTGCCCATGCAGGGGAGTTGGGACTAAATGAAGTTTAAGGTTCCTTTCAACCCAAACCATTCTATGATTCTACAAAGTTGTTCCTATGTCATGCATTAGAAATGTGAAAAACAAGGGCTCAGTTCCCAAAATATAAGTGATGCAGCCAAAAGTAAGGCTCCTTTGTGTTAGCATAAACGTTGCATGTAAGTCTCAGTGTTGCAGTTTTTCACTCCCTTTCCACATCATGTAAATTAAATTTTTAGCTTATAAATGCTTTCAGGATAATTCAGGGTTTTTCTGGTGAAAGGTAGCTGAGGTGTCCTGGAACAATAATAAGAAAATGTGGAGGTTTTTTGCTAAATAACAATGATAAGTTCAAATTGGTATCAAGTACTAAATGATAGAAGTTGTTCTCAGTTGAGCTTTCATAAATGTATTATCCAAGACCAGAACTGGAAAAAATGTTTCTTTTAAAACTGGGGAGGACAAATAGACTTGGTTATTGCAACACATTCTATTTCCATTTGCTGTAAGCTTTTTGTTTTAAAGCTCAGCTGTAAAGCAAAAAATGAAAGAATCCTGAAAAAAATGGAAAGGTTTTAGTTTAGTTTAGTGGGGTTTTTTTTGAAACACTTTTTATTTAAAATAGATTTCCTTAATTTTCCTCTTTTGTTATTTTGCCAGGCACAGAGCAGCATTTGGGAAAGACTCATGAAAAATTGTATATTCCCCTAGTTGACTAGTAAATTTAAAAAAATCTTGTCCTTTTGTTTGCTTCTCAGAAAAACATCTTGTCAAATAGCATCTGAAATTCAGCTCATACTTTCTTTGCTTCCTCTTCAATTGTAGTTCTTTGGAACAGGCACTACCATTACCCTGTCCTATTACTTCTAGCTTTGTTGTCAAGGCAATAAATGTGATAATGCATCCAGTATGTTCTAACATGTGTTAGAAGTCTTGTAGACAGGCAACATATGCCTTAACAAGATGTGGCTTTTCTAGTTTGAGTCTGTCTATCCCTGAGCTTTTTATCTGTACCAGCTTAGGTCATTTTATAGGTGATTTTTTTTTCTCATCAGGACAAGGCTCTTGTAATACTCTAACTGCTTTGCTGTTTATCTCTAGATAAAGACAGCATGCCTATATGACAAGTAGTCCCATTCTCAGCTTGTTCTCTGAGCATTTCTGAAATTCAAAGTCAGGATAATAATTATTGCTATTAATAAACTGCTTTGTCCAGATGAACTTTGAAATAGTAACTGATGCTTAGTGTATGTATATGTTCAACACTTTGATAGATGTTCTTGAAGTAGGTACTGTAATAAGAAAATTATTTTCACACACATTTTTATCTTAGGAGTATGTGAATGAACTCAAATTGCCCTCTATAGTCTGTAATGAATACAGTTTCTCCCTTGCTAACAAGTTATTTTGCAGGTGTTATTATTAAAATAGCTTCAATCAGAAGTCACTTAAATCTAATTTATGTTTTAAATTATTTCCAGTATATAATCTATCAGCACAAAGCCTCATGCAACCTGGCCTTAAACACCTCCAGGGAGGAGGCTTCCACAAACCCCCTGGGAAACTTATTCCAGCACTTTACTACCCTCATGGTTAAGAATTTCTTCCTGATGTCTAACCTAAATCTCCCCTCTTTCAGTTTAAAACCATTGCCCCTTGTCCTATCACTGCTCTTTCTGATGAAAAGCCCCTCCCCAGCTTTCCTGTAGCCCCCTTCAAGTACTGGAAGGTGCTATAAGGTCTCCCCAGAGCCTTCTCTTCTCTAGGCTGAACAGCCCCAACTCTCTCAGCCCGTCTTCATAGCAGAGCTGCTCCAGCCCTTTGATCATCTTGGTGGCCCTTCTCTGGACCCTTTCCAACAGCTCCATGTCTTTCCTGTGCTGAGGGCTCCAGAGCTGTACACAGCACTCCAGGTGGGGTCTGACCAGAGCAGAGTAGAGGGGCAGAATCATCTCCTCGGCCCTGCTGGCCACACTTCTTTTGATGCAGCCCAGGATGCAGTTGCACTCTGGGCTCCAGCACACACTGGTGGCTCATATTGAGCTTCTCACCTACTACCACCCCCAAGTCCTTCCCCCAGCCTGTATTTATGCCTGGGGTTGTGCCAGCCCAGGTGCAGGACTCTGCACGTGGCCTTGTTGAACTTCACGAGGTTGGCACTGGCCACCTCTCCAGCCTGTCAAGGTCTCTCTGGATGGTGTCCCTTCCCTCTTGGGTGTCAACCACACCACACAGCTTGGTATCATCAGCAAACTTGCTGAGGATACACTCAATCTCACTGTCTCCAACAAAAATGTTAAACAGCACTGGTCCCAATACTGACCCCTGAGGGACACCACTCATCACCTGCCCCCATTTGGACATTGAGCCATTGACCACAACTCTCTGGGTGCAGCCATCCAGCCAATCTCTTATCCACCAGGTGGTCCATCTGTCAAATCCATGCCTTGTCAGTTTGGAGACCAGGATGTTGTGTGGGACAGTGTCAAATCCAGGTAGATGACGTCAGTTGCTCTGCCACCATCCACCATCTCTGTAGCCTTGTTGTAGAAGGCCACCAGATTGGTCAGGCATGACTTGCCCTTAGTGAAGCCATGTTGGCTGTCACCAGTCACCTCTTTATTTTCCATGTGCCTTAGCAGACTTTCCAGGATGATCTGCTCCATGACCTTGCCAAGCACAGAGATGAGACTGACTGGCCTAGTTCTCCGGGTCTTCTTTTTTCTCCTTTTTAAAAATAGGGGCTATGTGACCTTTTTTCCAGTTGGTGGGAACGTCACCAGACCACTATGACATCTCAAATGTGATGTTTGCATCAGTGCAGTGTGTTTCTCCATCATAATTCCAAATTACTTTTCCCCTCTGCCACTGCTCCTTTTTTTTTAGGTAATATTTGGAAAAAAAATAAGAGCCTCCTTTCTTTTCTGTATTACTTCTACTTTTAGAGTATCCATGTAGGCTCACAAAGTCCTCTGAGCCAGAAGTTAGGAGAAATGCTATTCTATGTTCATACATTTACGTTCTTTACTGTCTCTGAATTGGCACCTAGGGCACTGTTGGAGGCAGGACACTGCTAGATGAGGCTGAATCTATCTGAACTGGTGTGGTGGTTCTTAGCAGAACACAATTCTTCCTTCTTAGAGTAGTGCTTAGGAGAGGGCACATAGAAATCTTGGGTATAGTTGTTACCCATATTAATGGTTGATTTTATTGGAGTCATATAACTACAGGAATAAATGAGATATATTAAAATGCAAATAGGTGGAAAAGGAGAGAACAGGCCATGCTGTAATAATAGCAACAATAACAATAAGCTTTAAAAAAATGTGTGGGGAGGCCTACAGATAAGAACACAAAGGAAAGGCTTTTATCTTTTTCATAAGGAAGTAGTCATATCCAATGAGATGAAAGAGTTTTCTCTGTATACACATAAAGATGACAGTGACTTGGATACACTTTAATGAGCATGGCACTATAGTGTCTGTGTGTGACACAGTCACTTGGCAATATTAATCTGATCTGGGCTGGCCTAAGCAGGTGGCTGCATTTTTGTTGAATTAGCTGGAACAGGTGATAGGAATGCCAGCATAGTGCTGTAACATCCAAATAGCTGAACTTGAGGGTTTATGCTTCGGGATTTTAAATAAGGAGTTATAATTTTTACTTTATAATTTCGCTTTCTCCTGACATAGCAGACAGCCCCAAGGTAGAATTTGGTGCCCACATAGTGTTGTATAATTTGGTTTTGCTTTTTGTTTACTAGGTTATCCTTTTACTGAGGGATATGAGCATAATTGTGAAGATCAAGGTGCTTCTGCTATGTAGTGGAGTTTGCATCTGACACGTAACACTCTCAGCTTTTTTGCTATAAGTACTTCTTGCTTAAGACTGAATTTTTGGAAACTACTTACAGTCGAGTAAGTGAAAGTGGAGAAACATTGTTAATAGCCTTTTGCCTTTGAATGGTTCTATTTTCAGGAGATAAACTAAATAAAAATTATTGTATAGATATCATATTTATTGGATTGGAAATATATTTCCAAATAAGAATGCCAAGATAAATATGCACTTTTCAGGAACAACTACTGCCTGACTTTTGTAATACCCTTTTGCTTTACAAAGTTCTTTCTGATTCTTCCTGATCATTCCCAGCAAGAGAGAGGTCTGCTAAAACCTTATTGACAAAAAATTTTACTTTGTGTCTGAACACATATGCACCGTGCAAGGCTGTTTTTTAACTCTTTGTAATTAAACCAATTTCTTCTCATTAAAAACTTCGCTCATAAAATATGTTCAGTATCTCACAGGTTCCACTGCTTCCTTCTACTCCCTGCCCCATGCTCTCAGGTGACAGCTTCCTGTCTTCTTGCTGTTCCCAGAGAAGGAAAACACCTCATAGTGATGTTCTGATTAGGATCTCTTTCAGTTTATCTTTGTGGAAAGATATCAAATCAACCAAGTTTAATTTTTTAAAGGTCTGTTTCTTATCCCTGTCCTATCTTACTTAGTTCTAGCATCTGCCTAGCATTTCTGTTGTTACTGCTTCATATCCTGTCATCTCATTCGTTTTGCAAACATCCCTTAAGTGTTCTTTTCCATAATTCCTTACAGCTCTTGTAGACAGTGGAAAATCTGACACTGTATGCAGGATATTGCCCAGTGCCCAAACAAATTAGCTTGTTCATTTTCCTTCAATCTCTCCTCTTTCTAGAAATCTCTGCCCTTTCTAGAAAGCCCTTTCTAATAAAGGGCTCAAACATTCCTGGGAATTCCTGGAACTGTCTGTACCACTTTAGATGATTTAAAGATTCATTAATTGCCAAATGCACTCATTTAAGGCAAATATAAAGAGAGGAGCATGAAGATGTTAGCAGTATTTTGTAACAGATTACATTATCTTGATTTCATCCTTCAAACAAGGATGATTAATAGAAAATACCATTACATTTTAGGCAGGCACTCTATCTAAAAGCAAATGTCATTATCAGTCCTCGGGTCTGTTTGCAACAAGTTGTAAAGTACAGTTTTTTGGACATCTCTTCATTTTTTACAGCTATGTCTAATTTCATATTGTCAGCTAGTTCAGCATGGGTATTTAATTTAGAAATAGCTGGAAAAAAATGATCACATCTCTTTGTCTAGGTGTTTTTAAATTTAAAAATAATGACCACATCTATTTGACCACTTGTTTTTAAATTTAAAAAAGTCAGGTGAGGCCACATCTGGATGATTGTGTCCAGTTCTGGGCCCCTCAGTTCCAGAAGGACAGGGAACTGCTTGAAAGAGTCCAGCACAGAACCACAAAGATGATTAAGGGAGTGGAACATCTCCCTTATGAGGAAAGGCTGAGGGAGCTGGGTCTCTTTACCTTGGAGAAAAGGAGACTGAGGGGTGACCTCATCAATGTTTACAAATATGTGAAGGGTGAGTGTCAGGAGAATGGAGCCAGGCTTTTTTCAGTGATGAGCAGTGATAGGTCAATGGATGCAAACTGGAGCATAGGAGTTTCCATGTGAATATCAGGAAGAACTTCTTTCCTGTGAGAGTGACAGAGCACTGGAACAGGCTGCCCAGGGAGGCTGTGGAGTCTCCTTCACTGGAGACATTCAAAACCCGCCTGGACACGTTCCTGTGTGATGTGCTATAGGTGACCCTGCTCTGGCAGGGGGGATGGACTAGATGATCTTTCGAGGTCCCTTCCAACCCCTAAGATTCTGTGATTCTCTGATTCTGTAGGACATTCAAATCTCATTAAATGTTTAATAGGCAGAAGTGCATGAAAAACCTGCAGGTGGGCTTTTGGCACAGTTTAGGCCATAATTTCGTAAATGTTGTGGAAGCCAACACTGTGACTGAAAGGGGTTTTCCAGCTCTCCCGCCATGCCCTGCTGCTTTTTCCTTTGCCAACCTCTCCTTTCTACTGGCTCCAGTGTTTTTCAGATTATGAGATGAATTGACTCAGAGAGAGTGATAAAGGTTATAGATACCGAGAAAGGAAAATAGCTCACTTTTAGCTTTGAATTGGTTCTCCTTTTGGCTCACCACAGCTGTGCTGGCTCAAGGTAGTGGCAGAACTATTTTTTAGAAGGTTTGCATTGGCTTAAAGTGTTCATGAACCTGTGGCCTTGATTGCAGCATGCTGCAGGGAGGGAATGAGCACTCTCACAGTTTGTCCTTCAAGGGCTTGCCTTTGGCATCACTGACTAGGAACTTCTCTCAGGATGATTATTTGCTTCAGGTACATGTCTTAGCCCTCACCTTTTGTGTCTTTTTCCTCTGCTCGTTTCTGGGCTTCCTCATGACTGTTTACCCCAAGAGGAACAGGTTGATCACTGGCTTGATCACTGATGTTCCACAGCAGCCTGTTTGATCATTTTCCCTCCTTCTGTGCTGAATTCTGCACAGCTCAGGCAGTATGTGCTCCTGGAAAGCTGTGCTCTGTGGTAGGGTGTTGCAGTGGCTGAGCATCAAGTTCTGTGACCATCACTTGGTGCTTCTCTGGGGAGGCTGTAGAGAAAAGCTGTATTCACAAAGAAGTGCCCAAATCTAAGGGAGCATTTCTCAAAATGTCTGCATAGTAACTTCCACTCTGTGTCTGGATTTCTAAAACCAAACTTTGTGGGTGTCTGTAGCTCAGCTTTTATATTTTTCCCAGTTAATGCAGATTTTCATTGCTAAACCAGTCAGTGTTCACCAGTGCTTACGGCAGTGTATGCTCCCAGAAGGGACCAACTCAGTAGGTGCATCATGCTAATATACACTGGTAAATCATGTGTGCCTTAACAAATATAATTACTGGAATTTGTGTTTAGAAATACAGTTACAGGGAGAGTTCGGGTCCTTTCCTGTGGCTCTAGAAGTCTTTAGTTCAAATCAGAAATAATTCTAATACAAAATATTATAGGATTACAGTTTCCTATTGAAACTAGGTTACTTTATATAAAATAATTAAAGATTTATTCATCCTTAGGGAAGGAGCTAGATCTCTAGACTAATGTTTGGGGCACTCAGTAGAGAATAATGAATCACTCATTTGCTGACAAGTATTGTAATAATTATCATTGTCTGAAGGGCTGTTGCAACACACTTCCAATTGCATCCTAAGCATAAAATTGACAGCTGCTTATTTTTTGAAGAAAAGGGTATGGAAAGTGAACTAGAAAACAGAATTTAGAGCTCTATTAAGTGCAGATGCCTGTCTTAGGAAATCGTGGTGTCAGAAATACAATTTATTGCCTGTTTGATGCCGAGGACTGTATAGAGAAGGAACTTTCCCATTTATTGTAGAGGCAGAGGAAGGGCTGAAAACTGGGTATTTCACCTCCCTTAAGTGATCAGCATCTGAACTGTGCATGTTGTGATGCTGCAATTGCCAAACCCTCTGCTGATCTAGCCCAAAAAGCATTAGGTAAAAATGATGTAACATAATCACCATTAACACACGGTGCAGCTCCCAGCAGTTCAGTGTGCTGCCATCTCACACATTCAGAATAACCTTGAAACTTAGAAGCCATGTCTGTTTTTTGTCTTCTCAGAAGAAACTTCTGGACAGAGCTGGGAACACTATTTATCTCTGAAAGCAGTTTAAATGCCAGTAACTCGAATGCTGGGAATATTGATGACTCAAGATGTTTGTTCACTTTTGGCTGATCTCGATGCACTGGGTAACTAGAAGGCGCCAATTATAAGATGAGATCATGAGTAATACTAAAGAACAGTGAAAAGTTGAATGGCAGTTTCTCTATCAAGTGTGTCTAATTAATTTATTAATTAATTGTTCCAAATTATCTTTTAATATTAACCAGATTTAAAAAGGTGGCATGCTAGCTGACAGCAGTGCTTTATGGTTCTCTACTGCAGTATAAAAATGGCTACATGTTGGTGTGGCTCAAAGATTTTATGAGGCTGAAACAAAACCATGAAAATGAACATATAAATCACAAAATCATAGAATGTTAGGGGTCAGAAGGGACCTCTGGAGATCATAAAGTCCAACCCCCCTGCCGGAGCAGGACCAACTAGGTCACACAGAAACACATCCAGATGGGTCTTCAAATTCTCTAGAGAAGGAGACTCCACAGCCACTCTAGGCAGCCTGTTCCAGTGCTCTGTAACCCTCACAGTAAAGAAGTTTTTCTTCATGTTGAGGTGGAATTTCCTGTTTTCTAGTTTGCATTCATTGCCACTTGTTCTACCACAGGCCATGACTGAAAAGGGATTGGCCCCTCCTTCTTGACACCCACCCTTCAGAAATTTATATACATTAATAAAATCCCCTCTCATTCTTCTCTAGACTAAACAGCCCAAGGTCTCTCAGCCTTTCCTCATAAGACAGGAATTCCAGTCCCTTAATCATCTTTGTAGCTCTCTGTTGGACTCTCTCAAGTAAATCCCTGTACCTCTTGAACTGGAGAGTCCAGAACTGAATACAATACTCCAGATGTGGTCTCAATGGGGCAGAGTAGAGGGGGAGAGGAACCTCTTTCTATCTGCTGGATGCACCCTTCTTAATGCACCCCAGGATACCACTGGCCTTCTTGGTCATAGGAGCACGTTGCTGTCCCGTGGATAACTTGTTGTCCACCGGGATTCCACGGTCCTTGTCCATGGTGCTGATTTCTAGCAGGTCAACTCCTACCGGTGCATGGTGTTATTCCTCCCCCAGTACAGGACTCTACACTCATTCTTGTTGAACCTCATTAGGTTCCTCTTTGCCCGGCTCTCCAGTCTGTCCAAATCTTGCTGGATGGTCACACAGCCTTCTGGTGAATCAGCCAATCCTCCCAGCTTTGTGTCATCAACAAAGAGCTGTAGCATCCTTACATAGTAAGAATGGACCTAGTTCAGCCCAAATGTTGGACATGTCACTCATGTGGCAGTGTACCCACCATGACTGTTTTGTCTGTGTAGTCTTCTAGTTCCATTAATAATGTGTCTTGGCAAAGGATGGCAGCCTCTCAAGTTGTGTGTCTCAGGAGTTCAGCAAGGCAGATAAAGCAGTGTAACATTGACTAGAGAGGACTTGGTGCTATCGTGTATTGTAGTTTTCATATTAGCATTGAATAGTGAAGCAGTTATTGGGTTTTTTGGTACCTAATTTTAGATTAATGCGGGTAACACCTATGTGCACCAGCATAAAATATTTTCTCTGCATACATGAAACAATCTATTTTAGGATTGCTTTGAAGGGCTTTTTTTACTCTAGTTGGGAACATCTCACCTTTTTACCTGCAAAGCTAGTTGCCCCAGGCAATTTGAGTAACTAATTTGAATTAGTTTGCTGAAATGCTAAATGTCATTAATTCCATCTCTCAAAAAATGACACTAAAATAGATTATTTGTGCCTATAAATGTAGCAGTTTCTAGTATTCTGACTAATTCTTCTGGTTTGAAGCTCTGTACTCCACTTTTATTCTGCACTAATCACTCTCTCGTTGACTTTCTTTTCTGCAAGTATTATGAACTCGCTGAGGTGTTGGGGAGGGCAGACAGGATGATTGAATTTTCATTTTCAGTTGTGTGTGCCTAAGATGGGTCACCTTTTCTGAGAGAGTTTGTATACGGAAATAACTTTTTTTTTAAAAAAAAATTCTGTTATTGCAAGAGGAGCAATTTCATAATCACTGATTGGAAATTCTGCTTGCACTCTATCTATAAAGTAGGCAGATGAAGAAGAAATATCAATTATGTAAATATACAACTGTAGATGGTATGGGTTTACAGTCACCAGGTATGCTAAAAACGATGCTGACATTAAACTTCGTCCTTTGTGATAAGGTTATGGCAAATAACTGCAAATAGACTCCTAAATAACTCTTTTTGTAGAATAAGTATATCGCTATTGCACTTCTTAAGTTGAACCTCAAAACCACTTTTTACTGTGTCATGATAGTGCTATATCTAGTTTTCCTGTTGTACATAGTTTTCCTGTCTTACTCTGATGTAAGTAATAGAAAATTAAATTGCATTTTTTAGTGACTGTTAGAATATTTTTTCTCCTTCCTCCTCCTGATTTTGTCTTCTAGCAGCCTGACAGCATGTGGAGCAGCCACATGGGAGCTAGAAGCAGTGCTGTGATGCAGCTCTAGTCTGGCACAGGCAATGGAGGATCTCCAGGATCCATTAGAAAACAGGGCAGAAATTGAAAGTCAATGCATGCACTGGAAATGCCCTACAAAGTCAGGACATCCCTTGTAAACAAGCACATCTAGTTATGCAAGGCTCTCCTGGTATTTTATGTTGTCAGAAAAGCAAAAACTGTTCTGTTTCTGTCCAGGTACCACAGCAAAGTAAACTTCCTGCAGGATGATAAGTGACAGATTTTTAATACTGTTTGACAAGCCACAATAAGTATGTTGCTGAAAGAATGAAAATATATGTTATTTTATTTTTATTTTGTTTTGTTTTGTTTTATTGTTTTAATTCAAAACCACAGTATCACATAGCAGGACTTCATTTAGACATGAAAGGTTAAATCATGTTACTTCTTATGGTGTTCATTCATCTGTTTGGAACATTGATCTTTTGATTTGGTGATCTAGCCGGAGGGTAATTTCCTGGCTAGGGGTCATGAATATAGAAATCTTTATTCCATAGTGGTAAATCTTACTCTCCTTCTACATCAAACTTAATGAAAGAGTATCTTCTGCTGCAATGACATTCTGCCAGAGTAGGAAGCTTTCAGGCCTGATGAACAGCTACATAGTTTAGCATAATTTTAAAATTACCAAAGAACACCATATTCTGACTATTTTTCTGAATTACTAGAACATTGATGAATACTTTAGTTTATAAGGAAGAAGCAGAAAAATAAGGATGTATGTTGTTCTCTAGTTGTTTGAGTATGAAGGATAGTTTGTGCAATTATACCAATAGTACATTTCATGGTAATAAAGCTTTTGAGATAAGTCATGTAGCACATGCACAGCATGAAAATTTCATAGTGATTTTAGAGGTTGAATTTAGAAGGCAAAATAAATATTTTCTTAAATCTTTAATTACAATAAATAAATACCCACTTGAATTTGTTAAGCCATTCCATGTCACAACATGATCCCCAATCTTAGTGCCTCACATGTGCTACTCTCTGTACCCAGCAGGAGCTAGCCATAGCCAAAGTGGAAGCAGGAAACAATATTTTGTTCATTTGACTGCATTTTCTTCCCTTGGTATCTTAATTTTCCTGCTAACTGTCCAATGTCTTTATGTCTGCTAAATCTTTTCAGACCTCTTTGGTTTTGAAGAATCATAGAAATAACAAAATAAACTGCTTCTTGTTAGAAAACATCAGCCCAATATTCCATTTAATTCTTAGTCGTAACTCCATTGTAGATGCCTTCATGTAATGCCCTTTTCTCCTGTTCTGTCTCTCTTGTGTTGTGTAACAGGAAAATCCATCCCAGGTAGAGGTTCCAGGTGTGTTTACTTCTATTAGGGTTGGATTAGATTTGTTTCCTTCAGATCTCTATTTTTGAAAATCAACTTTACTCTTCTAAGAAAAGCACAGAGTATTTTACACTGCAGTCCTGGTGTGCCTCCTGCTCAGTCAAAAAGTAATAATCAAAACTGATTCAGTGTTCTTAAGAGTCACTGAGTGCTCTGAGATGCAGAGAATTGTCAGTCGGTGTTCATGTTTTTATAGTTCTGACCATTGTTCACCAGAAGTGAAACATGGACTGTTCCATAAACAAATGAACTGCAATTCGTTCCTCTGCCAAAATGTGCATCTTTCTTGTTTTGAAAATAGTTCAAAGCAAAGCACCTGTTGCAAATATGTTTGTGTCCTAACAGTTCAGACAGTTTCACAGCCTGATCATCTGGCTATCACCATAGTGCTTTACTGAAAGATTTCTAAGCTGGCTGGTCACCTTGTAAGTGGGATAGCCAAATCTAAAGCTGCTATTTTCTTGAAATGCAGAAGGGTTGATCCCTGTTTCTCTAGTAATGCTTCTGATGAAGTGAGGTCTGGCTATGTTTAAAAATAGCAAAACCCAGCAAAAGTCAGCTGCTCAGAATTGCTTCTGTGATTTATTAGGCTTCTACAGTGACACTTACTTTGTTACTAACAGGGCAAAATGGCATTGTAGAAGTCAATAGCAAAGTTTGTAATACTCTAGGTGGAGCCAGGAAATTAACACAATGATTCAAATCATTATGTATATACTGCCCAAAGGCAGCAACACAGGCTGAATTGAAAACAGTGTTTTCAATAAGACTCTTACTCTTATCTGGATTATGCATATCTGTAAGAAAATTTTAAATTAAAAGAAAAAACATTGTGAATCAAGCTTTTAAATATAATTTATTGTAGGACTTCAGTTACTTTTTATCATTACCAGTATGATTTTATATGGCAAAAGACTGTTTTTACTTCCCTCTAAAACTTTTTTTATTTGGGAAATTTTATTTTTAAAGGATACAGTTGATAAGAAAAATCACTTTACTAAAATGCTCTATTTAAATTCTACTTTATAACCTATTATCATTTTAGTGCTTTTTTACACTCAAGATATTTCTCAAGACCACTTAGTTTTTTACTCCTCCTGCACTTAAAATGCATTAGGATGAATTATGTCCTATTGGAATACAGATGAAGGCTTTTTTTTGAGAGGAAGGTTGTAGGGTGTGGCTGTTGTCCATTCTGCATCTCTGAACTTGTATTCTGTTGTTCAAGAATGAGTTGCCATAGAAGTGTGTGTTGTTCTTGTAGTATTAAGGCATTGATAGAATTTTACAGTAGTGGTCTCAGGGTTAATTTTTGAGACAGGTAAGAAAGGCTGGGTGTACATGGTGTTGGTATTGCTAAGGTCAGTGAAATGCACCTTTTATTTTGACATGCTGGAAATACCAGGCTGTGGGTCTGCTCCTGCCTCTCCTTGCCTCAGAGAATTCCTGTATCCACTATACATAATAGTCTTAATTTGTCTGATGTTAATTTGAGGATGTCTGATGCTAACCCACAATGTTTCTCAGGATTTCATCAGGTTAATTCATGGTTACAGGAAGCTTAAGAAGCCTTCCCAGTTCTCCAGTCATACACAAACTCTTTGATTATGCAATCAAATTGAAAGAAAACCTGGCAAGACCAGAGATGGAACATTACTGAAAATAATGAACTCTGCCATAATTCATCACCCATAATGTAAAATTCATCTTAACAATAGTATGATTTTGTTGCTGATGTTAGCAATTTTTACTCCTGATCTGAACACCTTTGAAAAATTTTATTTTCCCTCGGATGCTTTTGGGTTTTCTAACCTCTGGTTAGCTAATATAAGTATTCAGTACCAGAACAGGTTTTTTTTTCAGAGCTGACAATTTTCTCCAGATCTTTACAGATTTTAAGAAGAATTTAGAAAAGCTTTTGTAAGCATTAAAATTTAGGTGAGTTTTCTGTAGTTTCCCCATTTATCTTTAGAATGTTGGAAAATAATAAATAAGAAGATACTATACTGAGTCAAGCAAAATTAAGTTGTCAGAAGTTACTAGAAACCCAGTAACTTATCTAGGGAGACAGGATTTTATTATTTGTCTATCCCTACCAACAGAAGTGATTTACTTGCAGAAAAAAGTTGTAAAATAATTTCTCATTAACAGCAGCCATAACTTAACAACTCTTTGTATAGATGGTTATGGGAAAAGTAGGAACTAATCTGTGCAGCTAATCAAAAGGAGGTAATAATTAGACAAAGTATTCAAATGTAGTTAATAGGATCCCCTTTCATATCTTGCAATGAGCTAAAAATAGGCAATAATACAAATACAAGTGTATTATATATGTCATCAGGATTAGTAATACAAAAACATAATTGAAAATTAGCTTCTGGTGTAAAGTGGAGCTTCTGAAGAGTTGTGATATGAATGCAAGCAAGACACTACAGGTGATAGTCTTAAAGGGGTGGGTTGATCTTTATGATGTTACTACTGAATAAACAGTTAAAGATAATTAAAACTGAACCCACCATGTCAGGGGCAGCCTGTCAATGTAAAAGCAGGCTGAAAATTAACTTGTTAACGAAAATAATCAGCACCTGTTCTTCCACTTTTTGAGCAATTTGTTAAGCAAATAATTAAGCTGATTGGTTGGTTATTGCAGTATATTTGCCTTTGGGCTATCCATCTTCCCAATTGTGAAAATTCTTATGTTCTCCACAACTGTCTGTCTTCTCTCTAAGCAACCCAACAAAAAAGGTCAACCCTAAACCCCTTGGTTTATCAAAGGAGTCTTCTTGTAAACACTGTGAAAGTCCAACAATCCAAGTACATCTTCAACTGAAGAAAAGCCAGTTGCTCAGTTGGTAAGACCATTGGTGAGACATACTAAATAAATACTTTCTCAAGATGTGGGGTGAATCTCCAGATGCTTTTTGCCTGTTTGAAGCACCGATGCATTGCTTTCTGTTATTTCTAGAGAAGTCCATTCTGTATAAAAATTTCAACATTAAGGGAATTTTTTTGCATTTATATGTATGCATGAGAAATACACATTTATTTATTTATTCATTTATTTAATTATTTATTTTAAGTGAGAGGATGGTTATTTGTTGGGTTTTTTTTGCCTCTGCCTCTAAATGGGATTAGAATTAGTTTTCAGGGCTGTCAGCTAGTTACAGAGAGCAGGAGAAAACAAGTATGTTTTTGAGGGGAGATATACCAAATCAATTATTTGGGGAAAAGGTATTCAGGTTTTGTTACTGCCTCTCATGAAGAGAGAAGTTATAATGTATTCTTAAATGCTACAACTTTAAAATTTCTATAGGAGCTTAATATTTGGAGTTGGGATGGGCATATATGCATTCCAGTGTAATTCACAGATCTATAGGATTATGATTTGTATTTGCACTGTATGAAGGATAAATGATCAAAGTATCAACTATGTTGTTTTCTAGGCTACTTGTGACCTGCATTATCCCTCAGTCATGCAGTTCTAGTGCTCTACGTTGAACATCCTACACAAGGAACCACATGCACAGTAACTGTAGATAGTGATTTGAACTCTTACACATAGGCACTGTGTATGTTCCCCTTGTTACAGGAAGACTTATCTGCCTAATACTCCTTTAAAAATGGAATATTCTTGCCTTGCCTTGATAATTAGCAATGTGACAAATATTTCATGTCCTGCCTATAGCCTTGTTGGGAATATTGCAATCTCCTAACTCTATTTCTGCAGTCAGCTGAAATTGTTTGCAATTAAAACACAGAGATCAGCTGTAGGTTTTAATTTTGCTGGGTAAGTTTATTCATAATGTGGAAAAGTAGTTAGAAATACAATGTGTTAATACATTTAAAAAAACCCAACAACCTCAACAGACCAACTTCTGTAAAAGATTCTGACTACCTTTACACCCTTATATAGAGTGTACTCTAAAGTCTAATGGGATATTAACAGAGGAAAGTTGAGGTAACTAAGAAATTCATGCCTTACCTCAAGAAAAGTAAGGCTTTCATAACAACATTAGTAACAGTTTTGATGATGAGATTTAAAGGGATTGTCCCAGTTTGTCCATTCAGTGGCTGCTTGTGTAATCTTGGGCAGGTTTTAAAAATCTTTTTGCCTCAGTTCTCTTAGAGGATTCCTTATAGAAAATGTAAGCAATTTCTTCATTTTTTTGTTGCACCTTTCAGGATAAGATAGATATGTGTGTATATATATATATACACATATGTATATATATAAACATATATAAGCAAACCAAACAACTTTTCAGACTTTTTTTCTATTCATTTCTCTTCATTTCTCTTTTAGGGATGCTCCAAGCTGTTAAGGCTCAAGATTTTGATAGTACAGAGACACTGAAGCTATGAAACAAGTAGTTTGCTACAGAATTCCCTTTATTTAATTTTAAGTGAAAAAAACCCCACCAAAATAAAAATAAATTGCTGTTTGCAAAATTTCCTGAATCCTTAAGCTTATTCTTTCTTGTCATAAAGCATATATGTACACCAGAATTGGTGTTGGGCTGTTGGATACATGAAGCTGTTTACATTAGAAAGGGCTTCTAGGCTTCCTCCTGCTCTGGCTATGGACTGAGGTAAAGAGCACTTGTTAACTTCAGCATTGTCAAGGGTGAATTCAGCTTTGGTAGACCTTTTCCCTTTTAAATCTTGATGTTAAACTATAGTGTGGTTGACATGGTCTGAGGAAGCTGTAACTTGATATGGGCTGATCCGTGCCACTGTACTGGTGCTTTCCTCTTTGGATAAAAGACACAAATATTCTTGTGCAGTTGATGACAATGAAGAGTCTGAACTACCCCTTGTTAAGTATAGAATTTTTTGTTTCTTTTTTTGTTAATAGAGAGTTGTATTTTATATAAAGTAAACATGCACATTGTAGAGCCTATAGACTCATTTCTAAACACAGATTTGATGTGGTTGGCATTGATTTAGTATGTTTGGAAGGAATATTCAGAAAGCTGAACAGCCGTGATAGTTGTAATGGAGTGACAACAGTCATGCCGTGCCTTTTTTTGCCTAAGCCTTCATTAAGCAGTTTCAGTGCTGTTGAGGAAAAGCCCCCAAGATATGAGTGAAAAAAATGAGGTGTATCAAACTGGACTTGTTTTACATACAACTTTAGAAACTCTGCTGTATAAATTACTGTCACATTGCTTTTCCTTTTCTCTTTTGTGCTTTTTATATGCATTTCAATGTGACAACTAGACATGATCATATAGGGTGAAGATTGTAAGCAATCTTTATGGAGTTATTTCATCCCTCTTCTTTCCAAATTGTGAGTCAAAAGACCATTATTAATTCTTGAACCTAGGTATAGGCTCGCTCTTTGTTTTTATCCAATGAAATACCTGTATAAAGACTTTACTTGAAAATAGAACATAACAGCATAGTCTTTTTCGAGTGGTACTCGCTTTTAAGAGGAAATAATAAAAACTTGGTAAAAATTTCATTTGTAAGAAATCTCTTAAAGGAAATCATAATGTCATCTTCTGCTAATCTCTCTGTCATTCAATAACTTCTATCTAATTAGAATAATCAGATTGACAGAAAGCAAGACATTCCAAGTAAAACACTGAATAGTAGTAGCTAAGCCACTGGAAGCCTACTGTTTTAGGACTGGCACTGGTGCAAGGATCCTTAGTTTCATACTTGATCTGAGGTAATGGCCAGTACCTTGATGTTACAGAGAAGAAGTCAAGAAACTTTAAGTACAGGTCTCATTGTAATCTTGAACTGACCCATTTTTATGGCTTTTCATAATATTTAAAGAGAAGTCTTAGTGTGTCATATTGTGTTTTATCTAACTCAGTGTCTAGTATCTGGCTTCGGAAAGCTGAGTCTGGGTAAGGGTAAAAGCAGGGCAAGAGTATAACACACTTTCTTCCAACTTACTCTTCTATGCCCCAAGTGTTTGCAGCTCCATAGTTTTATGTGCTGAAAACCACTGGATTCTTTTTCCCTAGAAATTTGTCCATTCTCCTTCTCAACCCACGTAAATTTCTAGAGCAAAAGAATAATTCAGTCATTTTCATTACTTTGTTTTCTGTTCCTTGACAAGCCACCTCCTTCTGCTTTTTTCTAAATCTGCATCCTACTATATTCTTGTTCCATAAGAGAATGACCAGTTGGTTCCTAACCATCATCTTTGTTATATGAATGTTCTTCTCTAAACTGCCTCTCTTCTAAGCTGAAGAGCCCTACTCTCAGTTTTCTTTGCACAGGAGCCCTTCCATACTTTTTGCTGGTTTTCCCCTCATTTGCTTTGTTCTTCTGTTTATCCCAAGACAACTGCTATTGGATTAGTACCCAGTTAGTGTCAGACAATATGCTAGACTAGATGGTCTTGGTCTGAGCCAGTATGGTTTTGATGAAGTTCTTCAACAGCCTGTGCTGTTGTCTAGTATTGCATATTGTGTAAACAGTACAGATGGTAAATCTGTGAGCAATTTAGAAAATTACATGCAGAGAAAAGAAGTCTGGTTTACCAAGGTTTATATTTAACAATATTTCTTCATGTGTTCATGAAATGCTAATGTTTGCGCCAACAGTTTGGTTGACCAGACTGCTACTCAGATATTACACACATTTCTTTAGGTTTTTAGATATACAGGATCCTACCTTGAATTAATCAGACTCATCTGTTACCACAGACAAATTCTAAGGGGTCTTACTTGTGTGATGACTCTCAGTGAATATTGGTTATTTCTTTCTATCCTTTCTGTTTAAAAATAATGAAAATAATGAAATAAATCTTTTGGTAGGTTATATACACACAGTAAAGACTTACAAGCTGTTCATACCTGAAGAAAACCACAACAAAACCAAACCTTTGTATTGTGTTTTTTTTTTTTTTGTACCTGCTACATATCCTTTTAGCTTTTGTCTTCATAGTGAAGGTGTAATGTTTTGCTTGGCCAAAGCTAGTGGAAGAAAAGAGGAATCCTTTAGACTATGTGTACTTTGCTTCATTTTCTTTTTGATAAACATTCCAGATACTAGTGTCACTTTTTTTTTTTCATTCATTAACATCACTGTTGAAGTTGATGTGAGATAATTTCCTTTAGTCCTTAGGATTTAATGTGTAACCACTTATTTTTAGCATGTCTTCATGAATATTTCTCTCTTTACATTAATTTCTATCTTATAATTTGAAAACTGAAATTTAACATACAGTTTCAGGTCAAAAAGCTTTCTCAGGTGAGATTATAGTTGTAAAATCCCAGTGTTATATACAGTTTGTTAAAATCCACAGCATATTGAAAAAAATCTTTACCGTATAATCAAAGTATTTAGGATGAAGTTCCAGCTTTCCCATTTGGCTGTCATACTTGCTGTGTTTTTACACCACTGTTCTTTATATGCCCATGATATAGTGACAAGTAAAAATCAGGATACATATGATGAGTCTCTGAGGTGTCTCTAGTTATGACATAATGTTTCAGGTGCTATGGCTGGAATTTCATTCAATATTCCAGATGACATAGCAGTCTGATTTTGTATTTTTTGGGATGAATAGTTTAAAAGGCTATTCTTGCTTATAGTAGAAATATAGTGGCAAGAGAGAGAAAAGAAAGAAGTTGCTAGGTTGCTGGATGGCTGCACCACAGTTGCTACCAAAGTGTTACTATGCTGCAGATATTCAGGAATATTTTGTGGATGTCTCGCTGTGGGCATTTTAGCTTTTTATGTATCTATTCTGTTAACCTTTTCTGTTAGTGCCGAATGTTTTTGATTACTGTGGTTTCTGTAGGGGTGATAGGAGTTTCTACCATTCTCTCCACATAAGAAAGATTCAGAGCTTGCTTATTTATTTATTTATTGGGCTCTCTGTTTGGAGGCTCTAATGAACATCAAAGTGCTGCCAACCACAGTACTCATCCAACAACTCTGTATCAAAGTTATATTAATATCCAAATGCAGACACTTTTATTGACCAAAATCTGAGGTCTGAGCAGTGAGGAATTGTTACTGTCAGTAGTAAATACTCAGATTTTATTTGCATATTAGAGACTGTTGTTGCACACAAGATTAGGAGAATATATTGTATAATGTTTATTGTACATGGGAAGGTATCTTTAAAGACTGAGTTAATTACCTGGATCTTTTCAGTTGGGTATCTGACTCCCAAGTGTGTCTTAGAATCTCCCTCTCTCCCTCATGGATATTAATAGAGAAACATGTTCTTTGATTAACATGTTGCAATATAGGCTTCCTTTAAAAAGATCAATTTATCCATGCAGAAGTTGAGTGTTGTCATAATATATTTATGTAAACAAAAAAAACAAACATAGAAAAGATTATAAAAAAATCAACATGGTGACCTGAATGATACATCTTACTCAAGCTTTATCATAAAAAGTGCAAACAAGTATTTGCAATTCAGTATTTTCTTCTAATTTCAATGAGTAATATTGATACACAGGAAGCATAGGAAGTACTAAGCTGATGTTAATCTTAGTATGTCAGTCTATTGTCTACAAAGCAGGAAAGGTATAAAATCAGATCTTAAAATAGCACCTTGATATTGTTTGCATATCTACTATGATAAAATGCATGACATGCAAAAGTGTCAATAATTTGTAAAGCCTTCATCCACTTTTACAATGCAATTTTTTAAAAGCAGATCTGTCAAACAAACGTGCTGTGTCTCAACATGTCAGGTCAGTTGTGGGCACTGAAGGATTTGGTGTTGAGAAGTCCTGAGTATTCTCAACCCTTGTAGCAAACAGGAGTTCATGGGCTGTGTTCAGTTAATTAAACCACATCATGTGTGTGTCTTGTTTTTGTTTCTCTTCTTGAAAACCAACAGTAGCTATGCTACTGACAACCTTGAATAATTACAGAGGAGTCAGTAGAATACTGACTAATTATTCAGTTTGTGGTGAACTGGTGCTGAAAAAGAAGATTATAATTGAGCACACAGGCAAAATCACTGCTGATAATTGTGCAAATAGGTCCACCATCATTTAAAATTTGAGGTGATAAGGCAGATGCTTTTTGTGTTGAACTCCATCTTGAGATGGAATATATTTGGAACAATCATTTCAGGTGGGTGTTTGTCTCCTCCCCATTACACTGTGTCCTTGTGCCCACATATTCAGTGTTCATGAGCTGCATTGTATGCACTTATCTGGACTCGCCTCTTTCTCTTCTCAGATGCTATAACAGCAGGGAGCACATTTCCTTCTTCATTTTTATTTGATTATTTCTATTCAGATGGAGGATGGGGCAAGCCTTTCTGTCCCATCTGACCAAAGAGCTATGACAGATTGGGGTTTTTTTTTCACCAATAAAGCTGTGGAAAACTTGTAACATTTGGTTTTGTTAAAATGTTTACAGTGCATTTCAGAAGTGTGTTAAAACAATGTTTGATAGTTGTTCACCACTTATGTGTCTATACAAACAGTGGTTTTTTTCTTTTCATCTCTCGTCCTTCTTTGACTGAACCAGTGAATTAAAATGGAAGGAATATGTTGTTAAGTATGATATGTGAAATACAGTGATTTTAATTGGATCTGTAGATGTTACTTTAGGCTAAGTTATAGAAACTACATGTCTATGACTGGTACATTAAAAAGTAACACAGGAAAGGAAAATACAGTCTGTGTTCATTATCTTGAGGGACACCTTGTAGAAGGTCAGGGATAACATCTCACAGGCTTTAAATGGAAGGAGTGGATTCTGCAAGCTCAAGGAAAAACTTTAATGCTTAGTGTAAGAAGCTCTTCCCTGAACAGTCACAGCTGTTGAACATGGATGTATTTTTCATGCACCATGAGCAGTTTGGTCCTGTACAAGTGAGAAATGAACCAGAACAGGCTTTTGGGAGGGGTTTGCAGACTCCAATCTTGTAGGTTTTCAAGGCAGGCTGAATAAAGCAGGAGGTTGACCTGGAAACTTCCTGAGGTCCCTGCCAAGCCATGCTATCCTGCTATCTTATTACTCTGCTAACCACAAATTCTCTCCAACAATGCTGCACAGTCACTGTCACTGCACTTTAAGCATGGGAACACTGTTAACATTAAAAATACATAAATAGATAAATAAGTAAATAAATATGCTTTTCATTTTTAACAGGCAAGTTGGTTCTGTATTAGAAAAATTAAAACTCTTACTTCTTCCTTTCCGCCCGGACCCTCACACTAAAATACTCAGTTGACCAAGGCCTGATTCACTCAGATGGAGACAATAAGGGAATATTAGAATCCAGTATTGGCCCCAGAAGTGTTCTTGATCTGCCCCCTGCAGCTGTCTTGGCATGGCTGGATTAGTGGTATCCAAACAAAAAAAACCTAAAAAGAGGCTAACAATTTTGAAAAAATGTTCACTGCATTGTTAGATTCAGTGGACTAACTATTTCTATGCACATTCCTGTGAAGATCAATGGCTTTAGAAGAAAGAGTGCATTTGTTACAGAGTCAGTGTTGACAACATGTTGGTTTTATTTAGTAACTTCCCATTGCAGATACTTAGCACCAGCCTGCTTGACACCAGCTATTAACTTCGAGTTGATTACCTGTCGGACTAGGAAAGCTCAATCTTGACAGTGTCATCTTGGAAAAGAAAAATGCATGCAGTATTCCTAGCACCTGTTGGTGTCTTCTGTCAGAGCAAGGTGTACTGCCAGAAAAACTAGAATAAAAAAATGTGAAGAGGAAAAAAAAAAAAAAGAAATCTCCTCCTCACCAAACCGGTTATTATTACTCAGTGGTTCCTTAAAAATGTGCCAGGACCTGGGAGCACATCTATTTGCTGTTTTGTGTGTCAAAAGTTGTTTTCAGAATGTATTGAATTAACAAATAATTGGTGTTATTACTGTGTTTCTGCTGTTTGCATCTTGATTTGCAGTTCATCAAACTATAAAAAAGTAGTTCTTGACTGTTCTGGAGATCTGTCTTTTAAATGTTAATAAAATTTACAAAAGCATATGCAAGGATAGGAAAATGGTAGATTTTCTTCCTCATTTGACCGCCACTTCAGGGGGTATATTGGCCTGATTCACTCAGATGGAGACAATAAGGGAATATTAGAATCCAGTATTGGCCCCAGAAGTGTTCTTGATCTGCCCCCTGCAGCTGTCTTGGCATGGCTGGATTAGTGGTATCCAAACAAAAAAAACCTAAAAAGAGGCTAACAATTTTGAAAAAATGTTCACTGCATTGTTAGATTCAGTGGACTAACTATTTCTATGCACATTCCTGTGAAGATCAATGGCTTTAGAAGAAAGAGTGCATTTGTTACAGAGTCAGTGTTGACAACATGTTGGTTTTATTTAGTAACTTCCCATTGCAGATACTTAGCACCAGCCTGCTTGACACCAGCTATTAACTTCGAGTTGATTACCTGTCGGACTAGGAAAGCTCAATCTTGACAGTGTCATCTTGGAAAAGAAAAATGCATGCAGTATTCCTAGCACCTGTTGGTGTCTTCTGTCAGAGCAAGGTGTACTGCCAGAAAAACTAGAATAAAAAAATGTGAAGAGGAAAAAAAAAAAAAAAGAAATCTCCTCCTCACCAAACCGGTTATTATTACTCAGTGGTTCCTTAAAAATGTGCCAGGACCTGGGAGCACATCTATTTGCTGTTTTTCAGAATGTATTGAATTAACAAATAATTGGTGTTATTACTGTGTTTCTGCTGTTTGCATCTTGATTTGCAGTTCATCAAACTATAAAAAAGTAGTTCTTGACTGTTCTGGAGATCTGTCTTTTAAATGTTAATAAAATTTACAAAAGCATATGCAAGGATAGGAAAATGGTAGATTTTCTTCCTCATTTGACCGCCACTTCAGGGGGTATATTTAAATTCTGACTTACAATATAGTTCTGTAGATGTGAGATACAGAATTGCTTTCATTTTCTTAGAAATTCTTGATGAATATGGTGTTTTACTCAGAAACTCAACAAAACACCTCTCCATCTTGCTTTAATCCTGGTCTCATTTTGGAGACCACCAATTGTGTTTTTTTAAAGAAAAAAAAGCAAACTATAAATATAGTATATTACATAAATATATTTTTAGTGCTATAAAAGAACAGAATATTATATATCAACTCTTTACCTGAATTCCTATTGATTAACTCATTAATCTTATAGATTCAAAAAGTGTCTGTTACTATCTTAGAAATCTGTCATGCTGCTCTTGAATCAGGACCTCAGTTCTGAAAGTTCAGTCATCAGTTTTCTCAGTTTCAACAATATCTTACTGGGATGATGTGATACTACTTACAATATTTATTAATTTTTTTGTTTTTTAAGGAAATCTGCTCCTTAACAAGAATGATTGAAAGAATTCTTCAGGTTACAACACATTTCCAAAGAGCTGTTTAAGAGGGGCTTCCGTTCCTCCAGCCTTTGGAATTAGAGCAGGTTGCACTAGCATTTCCAAACACAATTACCAAGTTTTATGGAGCTTAGAGTAAACAAGTAGTGTATGCATAGGAGAATCTAGTTCCGTTTGCATACATCATGTTCTCCTCCCTCTGCAAACGTGCTGATAACTTGCTTGTAGCAGTACTGAATCGTATTTTAGAAACATCAAACCAAAAGGGAAGGGGTAATTTATCCTATTGCAGTAAAGCAGCCAGAGGATTTAATGGGATAAAATAACTAACTCTCTGTTACCTTCTGGGTGAAATAATATCAATAAATATAAGTTATTTTATAAGTAAATGTTATTTTCTCTCCCAGTGTTACTGCTTGGCTTGGAATTTAAAAATTGATGGCTACATCATATGTATTGTATCCAGTAAACCTTAACTAAGTTATTTTTAGAATTTTAAAAACAGTTTCTCTTTTGTGTATTAAGTGATTGGTCTGAAATGAATTCACTTTGAACCCATCACATTTGAAATACAATGACATTTCATGCTTAGCAATATTCCAGTTTAATGTGTAACTGATATAGATTTGTATTCCGACACCTGTTATGCTTTTAGCAAGTAAATTGCCAGTTAAAGAATACTGGGAAGAATCCCATAAGGATTTTAGAAGGTTCCTAGGTGAATGTTGGTTGTATGAGGACAGAAGAAGTTTAGCGTAGGTTTGTTCCAAGTGATACATGTGAAAATGAAGAAATGGAATGTCTCAGATTTTTAATTAAAATGGATACATGCAACCTAGTGAATAGCTTACTTTACTTTGAGTTATGCTGAACCAAAAAGAACAAGCCCAGCACCCTGACCTGTTAGGGGATAGGCACAGATGGTGGTAATTAGCACTCTAATGTCCTCACTGCCACAAACATGGTAGTGTCCACAGCGTAAGTCCTCTGTAGGCTTACCTTTTAATTAAGGAAATATGTGCCAGAATACAAGTTCAAAGCACACATCTATTGATTTTAACCCCTTTAAGAACTTCTAAATGAAACTATATTGAAATTTATATATTTTCCTGGTTTGGAGAGAAGATGAATAAGAACTCCCATGCTGGTAAAAAGTTTTTAATCTTGAACGTGTGTATGTGTATGTTCCTGTATATTTAAATAAATATATAGAATAGTGAAAAATATATAAACCATTGATGTGTAGAAAAAGACTAAGTATAAGCTAGCTGAAATGTATCTAAGGTCTGAATCCCTTTTACATGGTTTCTTCAATATATTTTACCAGCAACATGTGCACTTCTGCTGATGGTTGCACTTTCCCTGACTTTATTGTTCCATTGTGCCTAATAAATAAGGATACTCTGATGCAGTAGCATGCATAAGTTAGTTCTTTTTTTTCTAGTATATCTTTGCTGACTCAAGCAGCAGTCTATTTCATCTGAAGTTTTGTTTACTGGGAGGTGTTTATATAAATACACAGTAAAAAAATGGTGGTATAAAGCCAAGTGATTGATTTACCAAAAAAACCCACAACAAACAAACCTGAAACCAGACAAAGAAGACCATTCTCCACAGTTTCTTACAGTGTTTCCATTTAGCATTCAAGTTATAGATAGCAAGGCCATGCAGAATTATTTTTTTAAAATCTCATTTTTAAAATGTTTTGCATTAAAGGTGGTGTTATAAAGAAATTGAAAAAAAAAGTAATAACACTTTTAACTCTGTCAGAAAAACATGTCAGGTCATGATTAGTATTGCAGATATTTTTGAGATAAATCATCACCATTTTAAGTGGATTGTGAATAAAAAATATTTGGTACAATGTATTTGATATTGCAGTGAATTTGAGTTTATATGTCCTGACATAATGTTAGAATATTAATTTCTAAATTAATGTGTTACAGAGCAAAAAAATTTACAGATCTCCTGGAACTGAAAAACCAAAGGGAGTAACCAATGCAAGAAAACCCATGCTGCTCAGGGCATGTCCCCCATGGGCTGTTCCCCTCACACTTGTTCCTTCCTATTTCATCACTGTGGAGCATGGCTGTTTTCCTGGGACAGTGCACATTTCATCTGCAGTTCCTCATGACCAGTGTGGACATCAATTTGGTGCTTTGGTGGGGTCACTCAGTCTTGGGCTGAGAGACAAGGACACTAGGCATCCCAGACACAGACCTCCTCTCTGATCTGTGGGCATTTCTGAACAGTATTTAATGACAGCATCCTGCTTTGGTGTATAGCATATGTGTTACTATTTATATGTAAATTTATTTATATATATGTATATACACATGCACATATATATGTAGATATGATAAAACTATGTGAGGAGAGGAAGGAAAAAGGATTTCAGATATGTAGCTTTGGAAGTGTGTTTCTACTTTTAATTTATTTACTTAGTGGAACAAGATTAATTTCTCTAATGTATCTTGAGAAGGCTGTGGCAGACATAGTTTTAAGACACTCAGATTTTCACAGCTGGTATTTCCAGCTCCTGCTAGGGAGGCTAGAATCATTATATAAAAGTGAAGGCAAAACTTTGTTAAACTATAACTCGGTAGATTCCTACCTCTGTGTTCCTTAATGACCAAAATCACTGCAACATATTTTTGTCAGTTCCTGATTGTAGATGTTTACTCCTCAAGAAAGGACAGAGACTGTATTGGGAAGGTAATGTTTGCAGGCTGGGGCATTCACCTGCCTTTTCTTAAAGCCAGCTGATGTCAGTGGAAGAGTTAGGCAAGGTCTTGCGAATGCAATCTTTTAATCAGGTCTGAAACACCAGAAGCAATCTTCAAAGGCCTGCTTATGCTGAGCTAAGAAGACTTGTTCTAACTTTAATTAGATAAATATCAGTGAGAACATCTCTAGAAGAAAAGGTGTTTAGTACTCATTGCATACAAAGGATTTTAATGGGATGAGGAGGGTGGAAAGAAGTGGTGAGGTATTAATCTCCAATGGGAAAGAGAGAATTCATGCTCTGAGAATATGAACATGGGAGAGGAGATGGGACAGAGGGAGAATATAACATGTACTGATTTTGTAGTTTTGCATTTGTAGTTTTTGTATCTAATAGTCTTATACTTTCTCTTATACATATGAGGTGTGGCTTTGGTGCTGCTTTTGGATTAAAGAATAACCAAAAATGTTGAAGACTTTGCTCTTTCTGTGCATGGTAGTAACTGAAAAAGAGCTTTTATTGTTCAGTCTCAGGGACTGAAAAATCTACAGTAGGTGTAGATACGTTGTACTTTTCAACACATGTTGATTGCCTATTTTAAGAAATATCACTATTAGATACCTAAATACCTTTTGACTGATAGATGCATTCTCAGCAATTGTTGCGAAATTCTTTATGGTGTGTTGTAGAGGCGTGGAATCCTCATGGTAGAGGGGATCTGAAGAATTCAGTTTGGTAAGTAACTGGACTGGAATTAACAGAGAACTAGAATTTAACAGCCAGCATACTTTACATCACTGCATCTCTACAGCACTCCCTTAGGGTGCTCTTGGTGAAATGTCTGGAGGGGGATGTCACTCCATTGCTGGGTAATTGTTCCATAAAGGCAAGTACCTGAAGAGTGTTTGGATTTTTTTTTTATTTTTTTTTTTTTCTTCCATCCCCCATCACTATGATTTAAATTGGAAGAAGCTCTCTTTGTTCGTTTAAAACTAGCGTGAAGTCCTTTACTGAAAGATAGTGATGTTTTTGTATCAAACAGTGCCTGTTTCAAACTGTTACGCTTGTCTTTGTTTAATTGGACTTGCTGAGGTTTCTGGGAGATTGAAACTTCTATCATCTCCTCCTGAGAATCCCTGTAACATGCTCTAAGCAGAAGAATATCCCTTTTATATGTAGGTGGAATAATATGCTAGCTGGATTCTGATATGTATTAAGTGTTCAGTCTTTGTTGAAATCTGAAGCACTGGGAAGCCCAGAATGTGCACGTGTGTATATCTATATGTCATTTTTATGATAATTATGAAGGCTTTATTGAGCATGCAGGACCCTGCACACTTCCTAGCTGCTCTGTAGTTTTAAGAAATGCAGATATTTGTAACTTTGCTGTTAGATTTGAAGCATTTATTAATAACATGCTACAAACCTAACATCAATGATGTTGCTCAGTTTCTGTCTTACCATAGCTAGTTGATGCTGTTAGGTACAGAAAGTGCAGGTTTTCTTTGGGGGGAGGCCTGACTGCTGAGCCACAGACCAAGCACATATGACTTGGCTGCCCTGAGTCCTTTTCACAATTTGTTGCTGACTCACTGAGTGACCTTGAGTAAACCTCTTCCCTGGGCATATGCTGTCTGCAAAGGGGGAGTACTAGCAATGCCCTGTGTCAGTGTTCTTGAATGATGAGTTTGGTGAAATTGCAGATTTGATGTAAATGACTTGGGGTTTCTTTCATGTTTTATTAGCCTTATGCTAGGGTACTAAAGAGGAAGACAGAGATACACGTGTTGAGGGACAGAGAGGAGGGAACTGGGATGGAGGGTTGAAAATTAGTTTGTAGAAATGTTGGAAGACATCCAACATTTGGCTTCCTTGATTTCATCTTTGGCTTCCTCAATTTTTAGAGTATATGCTAGTTGATCCTGCAACACTTTCAAAGTTAGGAAGAGGGCTGTGTTTTCAAAAGCAAAAAATAATAAGAAAAGCTAGTGCTGAAATCTAAAAATCAAATTTCTCCCAACTTAATGTTGCTTCTAGTTTGACTAGATATGGCTTTTTGTATGCGTACTTGCTTGTGTTTAGTAGTATACTTATTACAGAATTAGAGAAAGTAGCATTATGGTGGACTGTCTCTGTAATGGGTGTTTGACATCTTACCCCCTCTTGACAAGTAATTGTGTCCTGTTTAGACAGAGTATGCTCTTCCAAATCTTTGACCTGTTTCATATAGCTACTGTTCTTCCTTTTTTTGAACCAACTGTCCAAAAAACTGCTAAGTTACAAGGGTTCGTAAAAAGAGCAGCCCAGAAAGCCAGGAATTAGTCTCAAATTAGTGGAAAAATTTAAGGGAAATACTACGAGATCTTACAAGATCTGTGTAACATTGTAAAGCAGAATCTTACCCTGTTCCAGTTGTCCACATAATACCAGGTGCCAACTTGCAAAGATCCTTGGCTTAGTTCTCGTTTTGCTTGGAATTTTAAGCATACTGATTTCAGTTTTTCTCTTATTGAACAATATATTTTAAGACTGCTGGTACCTGTAAGGATCTGGCTTTTAAAAGGAAGGACTGCATAAATGTACAAGAAAAATTTTCTGAACAGTTTGTCAAGACCTCTGCAAAACAATAAGCATATCATGAAGTATCTCTGTTGGGACACAGTGCAGGTTTCTTGTACGTATGCAAGGGAATTTAATACTATTATTTATAGCAGTAGTTACATGGCAGTTTCCAAATTAATGCTAAATGCTGATATGAATATTTATTTTTAATTATATCAAAGTCAGTTAAGCTGAATAAGTATATTGTAGCCTTTGCATAAGGGCTTTTCAGGGTTGAGAATGAAGAAAGAGACTTCAGGTTGTTCAGACTTAGGAATCTAATTATCTTTGAACAGGGCCATCCATGTGTATTTGCTCATAACCATATAAATGCTAAATTAGTGTCACAGTATTTATATACTGCATGAATTGCTGAGGCAAAATAACAAAAAAATCAAGCCATATATGAGAGATGCTAGAAGACCTGAACAGCCTAATAAACCTTGCATTAGACTTCTGTTTAATAAATTAATTTATCCCTGAGGAGCACCAGTAGAAAAATAGTTCCTTTTCACAGAATCACAGAACTGTCAGAATTGAAAGGGTCCTCTAGAGATCATCTAGTCCAACTCCCTTGCTAAAGTAGGATCCCCTAGAGCACATTACTCAGGACTGCATCCAGGCAGGTCTTGAATATCTCCAGAGAAGTGGGCTTCACAACCCCCCTGTGCAGCCTGTTCTAGTGCTCTGGCACCCTCACCCTAAAGAAATTTTTCCTCATATTTAAATGGAATTCCCTATGTTTCAGCTTGTGCCCATTGCCCCTTGTTCTGTCACTGAGAACTACTGAAAAGAGCCTGGCTTCATCCTTGCACCCACCCTTTAGATACTTGCAAACATTAATAAGGTCTCCCCCCTCAGCCTTCTCTTCTCCAGGTGAGTCCCAGCTCTCTCAGCCTTTCCTCCTAAGGGAGATGCTCCCATCCCTCAATCATCTTTGTTGCCATCTGCTGGACTCTCTGCAGTAGTTGCCTGTCTCTCTTGAGCTGGGGGGCCCAGAACTGGATGCAGTGTTCCAGATGGGGCCTCACCAGGAGGATGGTCGCTCTTGATCTACTGACCACAGTCTTCCTTTTGCAACCCAGGGTTCTGTTGGCCTCTTGGCAGCAAGGGCACATTGCTGGCTCATGGATAATTTACTGTCTACCAGGACCCCCAGATCCTGCTTTCCAGCAGGTGCACCCCTAACCTATACTGGTGCCTGGCATTCTTCCTCCCCAGGTGTGGGACCCTACACTTGCCCTTGTTGAACCTCATTAGGTTCTTCTCTGCCCAGCTCTCCAGCCTGTCCAGGTCATGCTGGATGGCAGCACAGCCCTCTGGAGTGTCATCCACCCCTCCCAGTTTGGTATCATCAGTGAACTTGCTGAGGATACACTCTGTCCCCTCGTCCAGGTAATTGATGAAGATGTTGAACAAGACTGGATATTGTCACATTACTGTTTTTATTATACAGACTCTTATTACTGCAACTTGAAATTGCAGGTTCTAGATCTAAGTTTCATCCTTCTCTCAAAACTTTTGCCAACACTGTGCTTCCTATATAGAAGACCACCTGGACAAAAATAGTATTAAGATACTTTTACTTTCCAGATTTACTAGAGAATTGAAATACATCTTAGTTTTCTAGAATCTTTAAACTTCTCCTTTTGAAGAATTGCCATTGTAAGATAAATAGATCTGCTAAAATTTAAGACCATTTAAAAATACAGACAACCTCCCTGGGGAGGTTTGTTATTATATAAATAAATTGAATTCTAACCTTCTGTGCTACTTAGGGATGCTGACTAAGCTGTTTCAGCACTTTGATCTCCTGCCATGATCTGGCCCTATCTGTACTGAAGTCCTCTTCAAAAGTAATCTCTCTCAGCAGTGAATTTGCCCCTAAGGAAATGAGTATGCAGATATTTTTTTTCCTCTCCATTAAACACTGTCTAGATGGCTGTCTTCATTCAACAAAGAAGCTTGTAAGTTATTCCCTGAGGATTTAGTTTTTAAGGCACTAAACCCAGGAATGACTCGGTAACCATTAAACAAACCCCTAGAAATAGGTGCAATGCTTCCCAGCAAAGGAGATAATTTGGGAGTTACCTTTTTGGTACTGACACCATTGGATGCAAACCTGATGTGTTTTTTCATTGCTGTTCAGACAGAATATCCTGCCTGCCTTTAAGCTCTCTTGCCCAAAAGGCCAGGGGGTTGGATCAGTTCTGTGTGTCTGCCAGACCTCTGCTTTGGGGACCCCAGTATGATCTTGTCTCCACTAGACATTGGTGAAATTTGATTGCCTTGTCTGAATTACTTTTACTCTATAACTTACTTGCACTATAACATGAACGGCATAAACATAAAGAAGACTTGTTGCTGAGGAGACTTTACTCTTTTCCATATTCCACAATGTAAATAAAGGTGCTCTTGTAGGTGTTTAGAGACTAGGAAAATAGAGATAGATGATACTTATTAAGGAGCTTGACTTTCTTCTAGTCATTAAGCTTTCAGAGTGCTATTTTCCATAAATATATCTCTATAAAGATTATTTTATTTCTGTATGTATGTTTCTGTGCATGAGAAATATTAATCCAAACTAACATTTATTGCATATCAAGAAAAATTTGAATGCTTCTGTTGTTTCCCCTTGTGATCAAAAGATGTTGAAATATTATGAAGAAATGTGAAGCGAACCAATATCAAGGCTTTGTGCATTTCTTTTGGTTATTTTTTTTTTATTTTCAGAGAATAAATTGTCATAATTACCCTGACTGTATGGGAGAGTTAAACACAGATAGAAGTACAGAATTCAGGTTTTCTGAAATTCAGTCTTGTCTTCTTTTCAACAGGACACATTATAACTTCCTTATGTTGATATATTTTCTGAATTTATGAAGATCCATGGCAATGGCCAGTCTGTATGTGACAATTTATAGGCAGCCACCTTGAAAATTTATGCCTGTAGCCCCAAACCAAGTAACTTCTGTTGAAACTTAATACAAATTTACTGGTAGCTGACCTAGCTTATTGTCAAGTGACTTAGCTACTTTCATCCTGCTTTCATGGAGGACCACCTAGCAAAAAACTCCATGAATTAGACTCTGCATATCTATTCTTAAGAAAAAGAAGATACCATACTTGTAATTTTGCATTGTACCTTATTCTTCTGTGTTTACTACCCTGTGTAAATATTTTTTCCATTGCATTGCTACCATCAAAGCTCTTAACCAGATCTGATTTGGATTAAATCTCTTTTCTTTTGTTTAACAGACGATGTCACTAATATTGCTCAGAAATCCCTTCTTGCTGATGAGAAAGAGAACATGCCAACAGAACTAGGAGTTGCAGTGTGGAAAGTCCCAGGACAAACACACTTAGTGACTTAGCCACTGGTGCTGCTTCACCTCTTTATGTTAAAATTGAACACAACTGCCTCAGAAGCTTGTGGACAAGAGAAAGTTCTGTGCATTGCCAGCGTGTTGCTTGGGTAGGAAGAGAAGAAATCTACAATCAGGTATGATATGAATTTGTAAGAGTCAACACCATTTGAAACTTCATGCTTGGAAATTTTTTTTGTACTGAAATAGACTTGAAACACAGTAAGATTGTCCGGGCACTAAAATAGACCTAATCTGTTCTAAGTCTTTTTTCTTGGCTTGAATATAGTTCTCTTTACGCAGATACTTTCAGTGAATAACCTTCTTGGTGATTTTTCATCATTGATTTTGTAAGGCTTTGCTCTTGCCCTGCCCATGGCATGTAAAATATGCAGTGCAGAATGTTGCTCCGAGTCTTATGTTTATCATATGCTTGCTAACTTGACCACTGTCTTATTTCAACTATACCTGTCACCATTATTAAAGAAGAAAGGGTTTAATTGCTTTGGTCTCTGTTGGATGCTAAGCTGCTTTGTCAGACTTTCCCAACCTTCTGTTGACTTTTCTGTGTTTATGGTGTGCACAAGTCTGGGTTTTCAGAAAGCAGCTATATATGCTGTGCATAAACATCCACAGCAATATTTTGGTTGCTTCAAGGACCATCTACTATATGGGGAAAGTGGCAATTTCCTCCTATTGGAGAAATATGGTAAGGGTGCACTCTGTGGAGCTGTCCTTACTGCAGCAAATATCATTGGCATATAGAAACTATATTTCTATCCAGGAAGATATTGCAAATATAATTGAGAATTACCAGAAGACCCCAATCTAGAAAGAAAAGAAAAGGAAAGCAGCAGTAACCTAGGAAGTATCCTTTCCTTGTTGATATTTTGCAGTTCACATATTGGAATTGTTGCCTCCTTGCTGCTCATGAACCTTCCTGTTGTATTGGATATAGTGCATAGCAGACACTTTGTATTTCTGAATTGAAGGGTAAAGTATGACACTGAGTAAGACAAGTTCTATGGGAATTGGCAGCTTTAGAGTGCATGATCATTACTGAAAAATTCACAAAGAATGAAGAGTAAAGTAAAAAATGTAGGGCAGAATATGCCCTAGGGCCCCTTTGGGTAGTATTTGCTTGTCTTCTATATGATTCAAGTACAGCTAATTGTTCATTGGCATCTTTTGATTTTAATGCTTCAGTGAATTTCCTTGTAGTGTAGTCATTATAAAGCAGCATATAAGGAATGAAAAAATGTCTAAAATAATTTGGTGTTCATCAATGTAATTAAGTTTAAAGGGAATAACAATGGTAACAAAATTTGTTTAGGGGCACAATAGATAAGCTAATGTGAATTCTCTCATCTGTAATTGGGAGGGCAGTTCAATATTTAGCCCTGACTAGTTTTAACTCTTTATGGTAAATGCATGAGGGGCTTGAGTCACAGATGTATCTAAAAAATAAATTTCATATCTAGTTATTAATATATATCTGTAGTAAATTATATTGATTTTGAAAATGATTAAAATACTGAACTCTAAAACCAGCTGTTGAATATTTATAACTTGGCTTTCTCCTAAGGTGAATGTGTTTTAATCGTTGAATCTCAAAGGAATCCTATGTAAAGATTTCCCCCCCACACTGTTGTCCTTTAGTCTGTCCTGTTCCTCTAGTTCCAAACAGCTGAACATAGATTAACAAATTGATTTAGACTGAATATTTTAGCTGACTCTGCATAATGAAAACAAAACAATGAAAACATGACAGAGTCTTCAAAATCTAATGTGTTTTGGAAAGTTTTTTCATGTGTAAATTATCCATAAGGAGACCTCCTATTACTTGGGTATAGGAAAATCTGGGAATAGAAAAAGCTCATCTTACTTATTTGGCTGGACTGGTTCTGATATCTCCAAGCTACCTCCTCAGAATGGTGGTGTAAACACACACATTCTTGCAGGAATGGTGCTGTTACATTGTGCAGCCATGTGTGGGCACTTTTTTTAGAGAGACTGGCTGCTTCTGTGACAAACCAGGATTGCTGCAGTGCCTTGGATATGGGGCCAGGCACATTAAAAAAAAATTATTTGTTTTGCTGACTGATCATGAAATCTGCCAAAATTTATATTTTTCCCCTCCATTTGAATTTATGTAAATTAAATTTAGATGAACTTTGGTATTACTTGCATATTTCATTTTTCTGTGCTGACTAATTCTCTGCACAAACATTTAGGTTCCCTGCCATGTGATTATTAGGGATGCGTTACTCTTCAAGCACAGAAAAGAAGTCCTATAACATGCTTGCACGTGAATTGTTTGTGTAACTTGCAAATATCACAAGGTCAAACATTTGGGTAGCTGTACAGCTGCTGGCAGAATTCCCACACGCATTTTACTGTTAGATAAGTCTGTGGCTGGCAAGGGTTGTGTTGAGATAAGATGGGTCATGTTTCACGTAGTCATCTTAAAGTACTCCACTATGTGTTAAAAAGTACATAACTTTTGTGACACCTTGCAGAAGTCTTTCATATATTAAGCTGTCTGATATTAAACCTAACAGATCTTCATGCTATTATGAAGCTCCTTATCTGTTCATAAATGAGTATGAATGGGAAAAGAAGGTATGAACCATGAGAGACCTGTAGTCTACATGGTATCCATTCAACAGGTAGTAGTGAGAGACCATGAAGTTGGCAGTTTTGACAGTTGTTTGTAGTAGCTGGTGCTTTTTCTTGTTAAATAGGCTCACTCGTGGTTATACTTGTCTTTCTAGCTTTTTGTTTGTTTTTCTCAGCTCTTCCATCCAATTAATTTGTAACTTCATAGCTCTGAACAATGTGTTATGAATATCAAGTAGCTTTGATAATGTGATTTGAATGTGACAATATATGTGAAGAGAAAAAAATATTGTTTATGCATAAAATTGTATAAATGTTTATTTCCAGGATAAGTTATCTTCACACCTGAAACCCATTCTTTTTCAAGGAAATCCATCAAAAGCACATACACATATAGTATATTCATGCAGAGGTATGTTAGGTATATTATCAGGATCTTTGTACTACAAGTAGTCTTAAGCAAAAGCATATCTTAAAATGTGCCTTTATGTGTTTCTGTATTGTAATCAGCTTGGACAGCAGCAATTGATTTCAGGTTGTTGCTCAGTAACTCATTTCTGCTGTTCTGCAGTCAAAGGTGGCATAATGTATTATTTTGAGGAAACTGCTTTCGATCAGGCTTTTGTTTGATTCACGGAGACCTTTTCTGCCATGTGTGATCTTTTTGCTCATCCTATATTTTTGCATCAGTTTTGGGGTCTGTGTGCCTGAAAAGTGTTACATGCTGAGAAACTTCCATCTTCCAGCTGAGTTCATCTTTTAGTTACTGTAGACTTGTCCTGTGTTTGTGTCAAAACCTAAACTTTAACACAAACCTCAGATTTGTTTGCAAAATTACTTCAGTTGTAAATGTATTTAGAAGAATCACATTTATTAGCGTTTCCTATTAAAAGAATTATTGGTAGCTCATGTGTATTGGTTATAGCAGGAAATAGAAATGAGGAAAGCAAAATATGGGGAGGAATGAATTTCTTATGGGACTATATGTGTGAGTATAGAAACTGAATTGAATGAAACAACTGTGCAGCAATGCTAGTTAAGAATGCAAACCACCTCAGTGAAGAAAAAACGTTTCCAGTGAATACCTTCTTTTGGGCCTGGATGGAGCTGGATAGCATGAACACACTTCATGGCTGCAGATCAACCAACAGAGCTCTGATTTGTGTTTCAAAAATTATTTGCTCATCAGAGATGTTTATTTGAAGATACAGCATTAGCAGAGGTGATGGTGTCATTTACAAGTGCTCTCCTAAGTTCTGTTTTATTGCCTTTCTGTAAGTATTTTGATCTTGAAGAAAAAAATTTTTTCTGCTGTGAAGTCTGAAATTTATTTCACTGAGTCTCTGTGATCCTCTTTATCTACATCCTGTTTAGATACTGGGCCACTGTATAGAGATTGTTTTCAAACTAACAAAGAGATATATTAAGCACTTTCTGCCTGGAAAAAAACCTGTATTATCAAACCCAGAAATTTTACAGCCTATTGAAAATATATCACATATTTATCATTACAGTGCCCTGCCCTGGAGACAGTACTGGTTCATGATCCAGGAAGAATTCTCTCTGTTTACACTTTAGGAAAGGGGCATAAGAGAAGCTGATCCATCAAGTTTGTTAAAGGATGTGACAGACTAGTACATCTGAGAGGGACTCCTATGTACACAGAATGATGGGTTTTGTAAATGTCAGAGGTGCTCAGAAGTCAGAACCATCAAGGATGCAAATCTGTATTTAGTCCTGAGGATGTTGAAGATGGAATGGACTGAGGAGTTGAGTGGATCAAAATTAATTAAATCGTTTAAATAGGAGAAAAGTTTAAATTTGATTAGTTGGCAACCCCTGAACACGGTGCTGTGCAGGCTTGATAGGCATCTTTGCCACAACCCTGCTAGTTTGTGCACTACTTGCTGTTAAAACTGAATTGAAAGTCTGGGGGACGGAATCAGATTCTGGTTGACTTACATGAGATGCAGCTTAAAACTGAGACATGCAAAGGGGAACTGGATGGGGGAATATACTGATATGTGAATGGCAAGTGTCCAATCTGTAGCAAAGACTTTTCTATTGCTTTGTTGAGGAGCTTGCATTTCTGTATAGAGGAAATACTTTATTGCCTTCTGGCTAGTTCAGACAACAGGTGGAAAGGAATACAAAAAAATTACAGTACTGTGCTTCTGAGACTTAACCTGGTGTGGTTTTGCCTTTGGGATCAGGTGCATTTTATTCTGTCAGTTCAACAGTAGCCATTTAATATTTCTGTGCTTTTCAGGAAACTGTGGGAAGCTGACTTCCCATCTTTCTTAAATAAAAGAGCTTGGGTTCAACTTCTTGCAAGAGTTCAGTTGTAACAACTTCCTGCACAAGCATATTTCATTTCCTCTGCCTTACATGTAGTGGTCTATATATGAATAAGTTTTTAAAGTTAGTACAGTCAATGGAAGAGGAGGAGTGGGGAAAAGGGATTACATAGCTGGTGGAGATCAGTTTCCAGGTGTCATGGATGTTAATACAACCCAAGAAAAAAAGCAAAATTTGGTAGTAGAAGAGAGATGGAAAGTATTTGGGCATTTCGACTATCAATGATCAATCTAAGATTAAAAGTGGACTCTCTAGTTAGAACAGTGAAGCGAAACGTTACCTAGCTGTTTACTCGTGCAGACATTCATATCTCAAAGGGAACATCTAGTAATTTCCTATCCTTAATCCCTTAGAACACTTGGGAAGTGTTAGTGAATTTCTTTATGATTTGACTTCCAGACTTCTATTGCTAAAAAAAATAAATAAATACAAAGTATATCTTTGCAGCATAGCCATTTGAACTGATATTCCATGGGAAGGGAAAGAACATGGTCACACTTAAAAGCTCCTGGTTTTTATGTTGTTCACTGAAACAGGCAGCTTGTCAGCATTTTCCCTTTCCTGTACTAGAGCAGTATACGCAGGTAACAACTAAATCTTGGTTTGTGTCTAACTTTCATCTTTCATCTCACCTCTGTTTTATAGAACCTACTTAAGAAGGCAAGTAATAAGATGTGGACAACATCATTAAGAAGATGAGCTTTATTTCCATTATTGGAGCTTTCTTAAGCAGGCTCTATTCTGGTTGTCTGTTCCCTACTGTATATGCCTTCCACCAACTCCACCACCTCCTTTTTCTTTTTTTTTGGTGTGGTGTTTTTTTTTTTTTTTGTTTGCTTAGTTGTTTGGTTGTTTTGTTTTTTTTTGTTTGCTTGTTTTGGAAATAGCTAGTTAAAGTTTCCCTACTATAGCTTTGCTATTCAAAAGGTGAAAAACTGTGGTGTTACTGCCATAACTGTGCTAACCTTAAACTTAAAGCAAAAACTTATTTAGAGATTCACCTAAAGTTCAGGGAGATGATGTGTGATGTGGAAGAGTTAGTTCTTTTCCACTGAGTCTTCATTAAGACTAAGTGTGCCTGTAAAGTCATGGCCAGCACTCTAAATTCTGAGACATCCCTCTGCCACTTCTTTTAGGGGCTGAGTTGGGGAGAGGGACAGAACTCAATACTGCAACTAATTCATAGCAGAAATTATATTAATATAAATATATTTTAACTCAACTGGATGCAGAGTTAGGATTGCTATTGTATCCTATTTACACAATAACATAACTTGAATATTGATTTTTGTCCATGTTCAGGGATGATTTAAAGAGCCATATAATCATGCCGAGAGCCATCTTCTTTGCAGGAACCATGGGAAGAAGGAGATTGTGTTCATAAGGAATGAAGATAAACATCTTCCATTATACTGCAGGGACTTCTGTCAGCTTTAGGTGACACATCTTGGCCTCAATTTTATGTAAAACACTGTACAGCCTTCATGGTCAGCTCTCTGAAACAATATACTGAGATGAAAACTTGATTTCCCAATGTAGGGAAAATTTTACATGGGTAAAAGGGATAAAGATGTTTTCCTCAGAGTGAATCATAAATCACTTTTTAATTCCCCTGAATGACCAGACCTCCCTGACTATGGCAGTGTTCAGCAATTTGAGATATGCTGCTAGCAATGCTATGCCACTCAAAAATTGGATGTGCAACGTGCTTACTTGAAAGCTCAAAATTGCATGTGTATGTCTATGTCTAACAATTATTTCCAATTTAGGAAGCTTTATTCCTATATCTGTATATATGTTTGTGTGCATTTGTTAATTTCTGAACTTCAGAATATTTTGGGGCTGTCTACTCTGGGCAGCAGTCAGTCTCCTAGTCTATAGTGGCTTTTCACAGAGTAATTCAGGAGTTTTGTATCTAACTGCATGTTTCTTTTTCAGCTGAATTAAGACTGAATGTGTCTTTGTTTTTTAACAATCTGAGGGATGCTATCCTTAAAATTACAATGTTGATGCATGTATCTGGTTAAAAGCTTTTTCTGCAGGTCTTCATGGCTACCACATTCAACTCTAAGCTTCTTCAGAAAGGGTGTTTGTACGTCTGGTGACCTACTTGCCAACAACCTTTCCAACAAGCCTGGCATGGTTTGAATCAAATCTGCTGGCAGTTACCAGAAGGGTATTTTATTGGTAGTCTGCTCATGGTAGTGAAGCATTTTCAGTTTGAGGGTACTGGAGAATGGTTACACAAAGAAAGTCTTCAGTTCTCAAAGTTTCTCCTCTGTGCCCTTCTTGTGCTTTTTCATGCTTGTCTCTGCCCTGTTTAAGCTAAGAAAGAAATGAAAGTTTATCTTCAGGCTCCTGCTGTGTAAGTTTCTGGCTGTGCATTTTACTGGCAGTAGTTTTAAGCTGCTGCACTCCTTCAATTTGGGAATCTGACCCCCTCACCCCAAGCATGTCAGCTGTCTTGCATGTTTTCAACACAACTGTCACCCTGAATTTTTTATTTTTCCAGTTTCAGGTTTTTACTATTCCAGCCCTTTACAATAGAATTAATAATAATGATGTTTTTTTTTTAAAAAAACACATCAAAGGAACCTTCCTGCAAAACTCAGGTAAATAACTGAACAAAAGCAGTCTAGCATAATCCAAAAGCCTGAATTTAGCAGGATGATTAATCTGTGAGTTGTCAGTGACATGGAATAAAGATAATGGAATCTGTCTCTGTATTTGGCAATTATTGAGCCCTAACTGGAAATGTTACAGGTTGCCCTTTCTTCCTGCTGCTCTTTTGCTCTGAAATACCATGCTATAAAGGGAGTGCTGCTCCCTAGTGAAGGCCCAGGGCTCTTACTGTATCATCATGCCCAGGGCATAAGCAGAGGGCAGGAGGCTGGACACATGTTATGCTGGACAGATGGCATCTTGTCAGGTCTCCCACGTGTGCTCCAAAGAAAGAAACTGGCAGAGAGATCAGAGGAGCAGCTCTTCCTAGAGCTGCCTCTCTGAGTTTGCAGCTAACCCAGAATCCTAAAGGGCTCTAACTCTGTACCAGAGCTGTAGGTTGTGGTGGGAGGGCTTTGTTTTATTATTTCAGTTGCATTTGAACTTTGCCTTCTTACGGTAATTTCTTTTTTATTTCATTTGTGTCACAGGACTGCTGTTTGTAGCAGTTTGTCTTTTAATGTGGGAAGTAGGGTGATTTTAATGATTAATCCACAAAACAGTGCTACGAGTGAAGTTGGGTAAATATTGATAAGAGTGTTCATTCATTGAAGCCGATGAATATTGTTTATTCACATTCAAGGCCTGGGACGAAGCTCATAACTTTTTGGGAAGAGACTGAAATCAAGGTTTCCATAACTTCTAGTGGATTAAAGTAATGCAGAAGGGAGTTGCAGAGTGCTTTTCTGTAGGGTCCTGCAGGGGCCAGCTGAGCTGAAGGGATGTGACAGTGGCAGCTTGGGGGAGATCTGGTTCCCTTCCTCTCCTAGGGGGGCTGTAGTGGTGTCAATGCTTTCCACCACTTTTCTGCACAAAGACTGTGTAACATTGTCTTGTCAGGCAGCTGTACTGCTCACTGGGCACTACACAAATATTTCCAAACAAGCTGCATTGTGCAGACTTTTGTTGTGTGTATTTGCCTCTGCTTTTTGTTATGTGAACTTGCTCTTTTGGTTGTTCTCTGCTGTTACAGTAGCTTTTACCTGAGCAGTTGTAACAATTTGAGATGATAAAAGACAGGATATCAGACTGGGATCTCATATCTCAGGTTGGCACTTTTGCACTCCAAAGATTGCATTTCTGTTGTTGCTTTGCAGTGGCATAGCAGTGACAATTGTCTGTAGTCATAGTAAATAGTCCATTAGAAGTTACATTTTTGAACTTCTTGTACAGTTCCCTTCCAAAATAATCCATAAAATCAAAGACCTGTTTTTCCTTTAAATTCTTTTCCGTCATGTAACTCTTACATGATTCCTGTTCTAAATGGCTTGCAAGGATTATTGAAAATACTGTCTTTTCTGTAAATAGCTTTAACACAGATTTTAAAAAAATGTATCAATAAGAAATGTAATCTGGGTGACAAAATGCATTTGTTATTCCTTCCCTCTGCGTTGTCCTCTTCAGCTGAAACATTCCCTTTTACTGCCTACTAACTTGAGCTAATTTCTTGTAAATTAAGAGCTAGATTTTTTTTGTGTCATGTGTTTTAACAGATTCATACAGGACACAGGCAGCCAATTAACTAGAGCAAAAATTAATGCATTGATGAAATTCAGTCTGGAACTTGCCAAACTCTAGTTCTGTTAACTGCTCTGTGAGGACCTGGAATGTAGTGATTTGGGATGGGATGTTAAAACATGGGTACTGATACCAAGGGGCAATAAGAATATTCTGGAAGACTGTGGAAATACAAAATCTCAGCAGAACACCTTTCCTGAGGTGCCATTGCAAAAATAACAGAAGCTAGTACTAAAGCTAGTACTACCCTTGACGGAAATGCTAATTGACTTACAAATGCTGTGTTCATCTGCAGGGCATCATCTTTTATCCAGCCTTCTGAGTGAAGTGTCATAAAAGCCTGTTATACTAGAATCTCTACAAAGCAAAAAAATTCTCTCTGTTTAGCTCTGCTTAACGGGATTACATTACTATGAGGTCCTGCTGCAAAACAACAGCTAAAAATACCTCAAGCTTCCTGGTGACTGCTTTCCATATACTTTTGACGTATAGGTATATTGGTATTAAAGCAAGAATGGCTCGGAACTGTAGGCTGTGACTCTGCAAAAATTAATGTGGAGCGGTTGGCTAACAATGAAGATGTTCTTATCCACCAAAAAAAATCACAAGTAACACTTATAAAAGTGTTCTACTGCAAGAGTTCTGCATTTCCCTAAGCAGAGTGGGATTTAAAACAGCCCTCAAAAGCTCTACTGTTGTAGAAATAGATCTACCTCTGTAGGTGGCTAATGAGTGGATATCTGAAGCGTGACAAGTCTACAATATACTTAGAAAATTATTTTGATAATTGTATTTACATTTTTTTTTGTCTGTGAAAAGTATTATTTTACATCCTGTAGAGATGCTTTTGCTTTTATCCATTCAGTTGCATTTTATTACCCAGAACTGAGAATCGAAGCAGGAAATGTAGGTCATCTGAACCTTGTAAGAAATGTGCCTTAGGCACTGGGAGCTGTGAACATTTTCTTTCCCATACAGTCACTTGTTGGTTATGACTGTTTTTTTAAACTATAATATAGGTGAACTGGCAGTTACTTCTGAAGTTAACATTCTACCTGTGTGCACTGCATTTATTATTGTCAGGTATTAGGGAATTCACTCAGGTCTTGAATAAGGTATTATTTCTATTTCTATGCTGTATTAATCATAACTCCAAAGAGTTTTATTTCTGTGGACATCTGTTTACAGTGGTGAGGGTATAAATAAGATGATGAAATATGGTGTAAATTCTTCCTTTCTGATATATTTATTTAAAAGTCTGGTACACTATGCAATATAATATATACTACACAGATCTTTAGTGTGCTTTAAAACTAGATGTTAAGTCTGATGTTTGATTCTGGTCGATTCTGTAGCCTTATTCTGTTCCCACTACTCTGTTTCTTCCAGGAAATGAGAGACTTCTCCCACAATGGCAGAGACTTGTGTGAAAGATTTTGTTGAAGGCTATGTGAGTCTTAAATGCTAAAAGCAGAAGACACTAGCTGGAAGCTCAGTGTGGAGCCAAAATTTTCTTTTAAACTTCAAGAATAATTATGTCAAAGAAAGGTCGTGCCAAGGGAGAGAAATCTGACATGGAGATTGAAGCCCTGCAAGCTGCTAATGAGGAGCTACGAAGTAAACTAACCAACATCCAGATAGAATTTCAGCAAGAAAAAAGCAAGGTATCTTTCTGTCAGTATTTTATGATCATTATTTGTAATTGTAGCATGGTTAAAAACCAGCAGAACTTGAATTTCAAACTAACTTGCTACTAAAATATGTTAGATTAAAATAAAAATGTGACAAATTAGTGAAATCAGAAGAACCACTGACAAACTGAAATTGGTGCCAACTATTTTTAATAATGTGCCAAAGGAAATAAATATTGCAAGACATCCAGTCACTGAAATTTGCAGTCACAGCAGTACAAATGGCAGTAGTTTGGTGTGACCTAAAAGCAACAAGGGAGTTTTGTAGTTGATTTTAGCACGTAAGACTGTATATTGTGAAAAGAAATGTCTTCAAAGTCAAACATTGGCGCCATATTAACAGCAGGTCACTTTAATGCCTTTGGAGTATGCAAATTAATGGGAAGTCATCTGTGTAGGGGTCCTGATTTGATTTGCTGAGGTTCTTGTGTGCTGGTGCTCTGAGCTGTTCAATGATGCATCCATTTGCTAATGGCACAGATCCATAAATATTTGTCTGTTTAGCACATGTTCTAAATGTATTTGAGTAATCAGCTTCATTCATGAAGTACACATATGTTTATAAAGATTAGAATTTACTTTTCTATATCTCTTTACAGTAGCTTAAAAGTTGGGCAAACCAATTAGGTTATTTCTGTTCTATTATTTTATTAATCTCTGTTAGTGCATTTGACTTTGCACAAAACAGTCCTGGAGATTAATCCATGTCGAGATGGATTTTTCTGAGTTTGGTGAAATTGTGGCTGCAAGATTCCCAAGGTCTTACCAGTGGAAGAAATACACAGTGAAAACCTGTTCACTTTATTTAACATAGCTTTGTTCTAGCTTTCTTGCTTTATATTGGTGTAGAAGTTGGAAGACATAAAAAATAATATTCCTCTGTGTTCCAGTTTCTTTAATAGCCTTGTGTGATACTCAGCTTTGAATGGTCTTCTTTTTCATATTTTAATTAAAAAAGAATACAACTCCCCTCTCCCAAAATATAATCTTCAGAATTTATTTCTTTCAGCAGCAGAAGAAACTATAAAGCCTTAATTCTAGTTCAACTGATACAATAGATACATTATACATCAGCCAGCCAAATTTGTGTTGCCTTGGAAATCCTTCTTCTTCACAAACTAAAGCAAAAAGTCATATTTCTTAGGGTCAGCAGAGTTGATGAGTGAGCAGAAAAGTCAGATTTTTTTGCTATAATCTTCTTCAGTCAACTTCTCCCACTCTTCTTTTATATAAAAAGAAAGAATTATAAAACAAGAGTGGCACAAGGTACTTCTGCTCCTTAAAGCCACAGACTGTGTCATTTACTAGTAGCTGGTACTCTCTAAAATAGAATCTACCAGATGATAAATTGTATTATTTCACTGTAATTTTTAGTGCCCTGGTGCTTCTGTTAGGAGACTTGTGACCTGATGGTACACCACACTTACATTAATAAATTTTTCTTTTTAGTTATTTAGTTCTATCTCCTATTTTGTTCTGTATCACATTTTATGTAGACACACAGATGTGAATTTTATTATAATCTTTTATTTGCATTGAAAAGAGCAAATGATTGTAAAGTAATCTTATACTTTGGATGGAAAAATGACTTAATTTTGAGTGTCTAAATTACTCAGATTCTAAAAAAGTCTACAAAAAGATTACATGAACCTAAGAAGAGTTTAGCCCTGATATGCTGATATGATTGACAGAGCATAGAAATTATAGTCATTCTAACTGACCCATGCAGTCTGGTGCAGTAAGCACAAGAAACTGCAGAGAATGAGTGTTGTCTGGGCAGTCAGAGTCAAGAAAATGTGAATCAGCCTAGTAGTTATATACATGCCTATGCTGAGATCTGTGAATATATAGGAACAAGTTATTACAGAGTGCCTACTCCTACTGAGATGGTTAGCAAACATTAGAGGATAGTCTACCAATACTTTGGGTAATACTTTGTTCCTGAGAGCAAGGTGTTACAGTGTTTGCTGTCAGTATCGCTTCATCTTCCTCAAGTTCTGCAATTGCATTTAAATATCCATATTCTGCTGTTGGTGATATATTTACAGAGTTGAGATCAGAACACATCTAGGAGTTAAGGTAAAAGAGATCTTTCAGCTCAGTTGCCACTGTATCACCTCACAATTTTATAGGTTGTTTTTGTAAGTCCTCAATGCTTTTCCCAGATTTCTCTGTGGGGTTTTTTTTTGAGCTTTGATGTCAGATGCTGAATCTGTGTGTAACAGTGATTCCTTTTTAAGTAGAAAAACCCCAACTGTTTTCACTATATTAAATTAAAAAGAAAAAAAAAAAAGAAAAAAAAAAAAAGAAAAAAAAAAAAAGAAAAAAAAAAAAAGAAAAAAAAAAAAAGAAAAAAAAAAAAAGAAAAAAAAAAAAAGAAAAAAAAAAAAAGAAAAAAAAAAAAAGAAAAAAAAAAAAAGAAAAAAAAAAAAAGAAAAAAAAAAAAAGAAAAAAAAAAAAAGAAAAAAAAAAAAAGAAAAAAAAAAAAAAAAGAAAAGGCATAGCATGTCATACTGTCAAAACAGCTTTATTTACCAGGGATTAAAAAAGTCATATGGAAAAGAGTTATGGCCAGTATGTATGGAAGAACTCTAAATACAGCTGTTGATTTTGATCTTTTCTTTCCTAAATAAGACCTTGAAATTGCTCTACTCCATTGCAGGAAAGAAAATTCAGGGTATTGCTGTAGATGTTGCTGCAATTCAGTGAAGCCACTTTTAGTAGCACAGTATGATAGATAATTTGCCAATCATTTTCTTTTTTTTAATTTATTTGTCCTTTTACTTAGATGATCACTTCAATTTTCAAAAAAGTGTAAAGAAGTGCTACTGAATATGTCCTTTCTATTCCATTCATGTTAGATTATGGAACTCTGCTTTTGAATGTAAAAAAGTATTAGAGAACCTTTCTAGTGATGGGAGAATCCCTGTGGAGTTAAACAAGAGTGTGTGAATCTGCTGTTTGCAGTGGTGAAAATAATGTATTTGGAACCCAGGTTAACTGCATGTCCTTGTGGCAAGGAAGGCTGAAGGTATCCTGGGCTACATACAGAGGGGTGCTGGCAACAGTTGGAGGGAGGTGATCCATACCCTCTGCTCAGCACTGGTGATTTAATTTAGCAAGGCAGAAAATACCAGTTCTATTGGTGCTGTCGTATGCTGCCTGACTTTAGTTCCTTATTGCCTTCATTTCTAGGTTATGCTTCATGTTCTGCCTATGAACAGAACAGCTTTCTTAATTCAAAAATCATAAATGAAAACAGTGCTGAAATTAAAAAAAGATAAATTGCTTTAAAGTTTAGATTTATTTTGAAATGGAGACTTAGGCATATGGGAAAATGCCATACTACTATTTTTATTCAGTTGGTTGCTCTGGAAGCCACCAGACATGTACAGATCTGATTAGTGTGCAGGACAGAAGGATGGAGGGAGTGCAGGAAGGACATGAAAATGTAGATACTTCTCCTTCTTCTCCTGCTCCAGCCTGTTTCCTTTATCTGTCTGTCTATATATTATTTATATCTATTTATTTATTTTAATCTAGCGTAAGTCTGAGTTGGTGTATTCTCAAAGTTATTGTTGAAAATAAAACGACCGTAACACCTTCTGCATAGGAAAAGTTTGCTGTCCCTGCAGGTGAAGTTAACACTGGAAATGCTACTGACAGTGCTACGGTTTTGACGAGGAACATGTCACTCTCCTTTTATTGTCACACTTACTTGAAGTAGTAATATTGAATTCATTGGATGAGCTGTATCTGAGGCTTTTGAGTTAAGATATCCCATTTTCCTAAAACAAACAAACGTGCCTTTTTAGATCCAACCTTTCAGTAAAAGAAGTAATGAAAGTTTCTGGGCCTTTTCTGAGTTAGTATTATTGATTTTTAATTAACCTTTTACTTTTATTATGACTGTAGAATCCAGCACCATACAAAAAGTGATTTGTTTTAATTATACCTTCATAGTAAAGGATAATCTGAATATTAGTAGAGATCTCCTGGGTTTTTTTGCACTAATATGAGACAAAATGCAGTTCTGGCTTAGTTCAGCATGAATTAAAGGCATTGTGTGACTACATATCCCAGCTTTGTATAACACAGATTCAAGCAGTTTGGGAATATTGTAGCAGTGACTAACATCCTACTGCTCAGTAGTCTCTTCTTACCACGAAACACTTTGGTATGTGTGTTTGCATTGCCACTCAAGGATAAAACACAAGTCTTTGCAATCTCTGCCTCTGACTTTGCTTTAAATGAGAAGTACACGTGTAGAGTCCGTACTGTGGCAGTCTCTGTGGCAGGGATAGTAGAAAGATGTTACTGACGTTAAGCATGATGAAATACATTCCGGCCTTGCTGGTGTGCTGTAACAGAGAATAAAAGCCTTTTTTTTCCTTTCTTCTGAATTAATTTGTAATCCCACTGGGAAAAAGCATTGCTTTCCATGAAGCCTGCTGATCAACATTTTATAATGAGGTTTCATCACAGTGAGTATTACTATAATAGGCTATAAGACCTTTCCCCTACTCCCCATACAGCCCTTAGAGTGACTGGCCTGTATTTTCTGAAGCGTCTGGGGATTGTGATGAGCCTCACTTTTGGAGTGTCTGCTATAAAGTCTATTTAATAGACAATTTTTCAGAAGGCCAATTCTTTTGGCTTTTTGTAGTAAGGACTAGTCCATTAAAGTAGCTAAGAAATTAAGAAGTCAAAAATCAGTCTTTTTTTTCTCTTCCCCCTGCTCCTTTAATTTAGCTTTTATTCCCATTGTTCTTACTGACAAGAACAGCCCTTTGGTGAGAGCAGCTTTTCTCTATATTTCTTCAAGGAAAGTTCCTTTCTCCTGATAAGCAGAAAGTATCTTAGGTCAAGTAGTGGATTCTGGTTTAGGATTTGGGACTTAAATACTGAGGACAATATGTGTGTGAATTGGGTAAGTCTGTGCCTGTCTGCACACCTTGTCTGTAAAGCAGGGGTAGAGCTGCTTGGTTGAATTAATTGAATGTATGTGGATATCTAAGTCACTGTGAGCATCCATGGAGTTTTATACTGCAAATACTAGAAGGTTTGCTAGTATTTCCTTCCCAGCATAAATGCAAACTCTTTTCTTTCTGTTTGATTGTTTTCCATCTGCCTGTAGGGTGCAGTAGAGGGGTTATGGATGTGAGTGATCTGGGGTCATTGGTGGAGGAGGTAAGGAGAGAACTAGAATGGATGCTGCTCAGTTTTATTTTATTACCCAGAATATTTTATTACCCAACTAGTTGCCAGTAGCACAACTCCACCGCAGATCCCTGCACACACAGAGGGCCTTTTTCTTGCCCTGGTTCTCCAGTTGTTTACTGGAGAGAGAAGCATCAGATATGCTATTCTTGTGAATATTCAAGATGAGTTTTTAATAATGTTCTAGGAAAAGCTCTCATGAAGACTTCTAAAAGTGTGGTAGCAGTTGTTAATCAATGTTTTGTATGAATGTTCCAGGTGGGTAAATTGAGAGAGAAAATCCAAGAGGTTAAGCAAGAAAGGGAGCAGGAGCAGCACAAGCACACTGCCTATGTTTCTGAACTGAAAGCCAAGCTCCATGAGGAGAAAACGAAGGAACTTCAGAGTGTCAGAGAGCTACTGATCCGGCAGCATGAGCAGGAGGTGGCGAGAATGGTGAAGATCAAAGATGGTGAAATCCAGCGTTTGCAGTCGACAGTCAATGTCCTGCGGGACGGGGCAGCTGACAAAGTGAAGACAGCCCTGCTGAGCGAGACGAAGGAGGAAGCTCGCAAGGCCTTCGATGTTGAGAGGATGAAGCTGCAACAGGAGATCTTGGAGCTGAAATCTGGCAAAAAGCAGCTTGAGGAAGCTTTGAACAATATTATGCAAGCAGATAAAATGAAGGCTGCTGACCTGCGCATGGCTTATCAATCCCATCAGGATGAAATTAATCGAATAAAGCGGGAATGTGAGAGAGAGATCCGCAGGCTGGTAAGTTCTTTAAGAAATACTTATTTCAATTTATAACAGGTATTAGTATATTGCTGTATGTACCCAAAAATACCACGCTGCCATTTGAAATGGCATCTTTCAGCAGTGCTGGTTATTACAGTAGGCCACTATTTTGGCTGCTTTCTCTTCCTTACAGCATAGATGAACCTTGACTCCCCTAGCTAGCCCAATTCAATCCAAAGCCTTATGGCTGACGAACTGGAGTATGAGTGAACCAAGACATTCTAGGACAAATTTTTTCAACAGATCAAAGAAATGGGTTTTCTCTTTCCCACCTGCTCAACTTATGAAGTCCCATTATCAAAACAGTCAGGCATTTCTCATTTGACAATGCAAAACCCCTTTGTGAAGTAACAAAATTAACTTTTTAGAGAGCTTTTATTCTTAGAGGAATCAAGTGCACTGAACCAAGACATCTTTGCTTCTTCTGTGTCATTGTCCATCATTTGATTTCCAACATTGCTGCCCTTTTTTATTTTTTTATATTTCTGTGTTTTTTCTATTGGAGCAGAAAAGTTAGGGCCTAAGACAGCAGGCTTTTTTCACACTTCATAAACCCTAGGACTTCAGCACAGATGGCAAACTATGCTGTTTGTATAAAATAAAAAAAAAGACAATATTTCCCAAAAATAGGTGCCCCAAATATTTTGTATTATGCAGCTTTGTAAAATGTGTAGAATCTAAGATGGGTTGTTCACAGTAGTGCATTTAAAGAGTTCATCATAAAACAAAAGTTCTGTTTCATACCATGGTATTTTCCATGTATCTGTTAATCTGTCTGAACTAGAAGTACAATAGCTATGCAAATATATCTAAAACTATTATAACCATAATTGTTACCATATATCAATTAGTACAGACTGGAATGAAACATCAGTTGTCTTAAAAAACATTGTATAGGTTCGTGTTTACTCTTTATTTCTTGCATTCCTTGAGAAAAATGATGGTGAGGGGTAGCTAAAAGTGTGTACCATGTGTTTAATGATGGTGATTTTCTTTCTGAGACAAGGAAAGCTTTTAATGCAGTTAATGTTTATGCTTTAAAGAAACTGGAGGTTGATCATTTCTCAGGGGTATCATTACCTTGGTTAATTAAAGACCATTGCAAAGACTGACAACATGAGGTTTCTGTAAGCAGTTTCTTTCACATTTTCCTCCATATTATAACTGTAGTAATTTAAAATTCTGTCTACGAACTACAGTTTATTTTAACATGTCTTAAAGAGGAGAGAAGTGTTTTTGGGGTTTTTTTTGTGTTTTGTTTGTTGTTTGTGGTTATTTCGGTTTTTTGTATTTTTTTGTTTGTTTTAGAGAACAGTTTCTGGTTAAATTTAACCTTCTCCAACCCAGGAAGTAGTGAGGTGAAGCACCCTAAGTTCTCCTTTCCCAGATTGCCCCAGTAAACACATCTATGCCATATCTCTGGGGCTTATCATAAAGGAGCCACTTTTCTATCTCAAGAGTGGATGCTTTCAGCCTGCTGCAATATGAAGAATTAAATCAAAATTATAATTGGAGCTTTGCTGGGCTTCTGTACATCTAAAAAGATGACTGTGCTGGGAGAATGTGCAGGTAACTCCTGTTACCCTCTCCCAGCCCCGGAGGAAGCCTGGTGTCAATCTTGGGGGCTTTCACTGGCAGTGTTCACATCATCTCCCCCCTCAGGGGAAGTATAGGGAAGCCTGAAGGCATCTGGAGCCTGATGTTGTCTTGTAGTGCCTTGACTCCATTCACATAATTAATTCCAATTTTTTTCATTAAATTATATGTTTTGTTTTTATGAAAGTGAGGTATTTTTTCTAGAGATTCATAGCAATTTAAGTATTTTTTTATTGCATAGTGCACTCTTTAAATCTGGGTCGAGGTAAAAAATACTGCAGAGCTCCTAGTCACTGTTCTCTTCCTCTGGGAGAGCAAGTGGGATTACAGAATCAGATCATCAGGATATTCCCCTGCTTTCTCTCCCCCCCATTTTAATTAGTGCAGGGTATGCTTGCCTACAATTTCAGATTACCCATATCAGCTGCAGATTTGGGTTACTCAGTTTAGTTCCTACCCTGGTGGGATGAAATGGCAAGGACGTGGCAGGCAGTGTTATTAATATTAGCTCAGTTCTATAACTGAGCTTCAATTAATGTGCTTTTTTGTATGTGTGCTGTGTTTTATGGCACTATTAAGAAATCAGCATCTTTGGTATCAAGGGCCTAAATGTGCTGCTCATAGTGTAATTCAAATTCAGATAGAGTAATTCAGGATTCAGTGTCTGATCATCTTGTCAGACTTGGTTGATTTATTTGCATTTTAGATCACAGGTCAGTTGTGCAGATGTATTTTATATAGATATTTAAGATAAAACAAATAACAATAATTTAATTATTTTTACTAATTATTCGAATACCTGTGCTGAATTTGAATAAATTCTTGCATTGTTTTGGCTTCCTGGGAAAAAAAAAAAGTCATGAGGAAGGAAAAAAGTAAAATCTGTTGTCTATGAATATCTGGGTACATTTACATTGTGTGCATAAATAGCTGTGCTTGTATTGTACAAATATCACTGTTTTTAAGAAGGCCCTTACTCTGTGAGGCTCATTTTTCTAGGTACTCTTCTTGCAGGGGTAAGACTGATGGATACTATAAAGTGATTACCATGGAAAATACGTATAAAAAACCCAGCCACTGAAAATCTATTGAATTATGTCATCACTGATTTATTAATTTATGTTTTTTCTTGAATAAGAAGGAACCTGTTAATTTTGTCAGACACTTATATATGCATGATATTTAAAATCTGGAATAAATAAATGATACTTGCATCCTGTATTTTGTGATGTAGAGTTCTAATAAGTATAATTTCCTCTATTGGAAATGTCTTTAACACCAAAACCTTCACCTGTTTTATAGATAAATGTGATTCCACCTTGATAAAATCTTTGCACATATGATCTTCTTAAATATTCCTAAACAGCTTGGATTAAAAAGAATTGAAATACTTATTTCACTTTTATGTAAAATAGCCCCAGTCTTCTTAATCACAAAATCACTGTAAAATATTCTGATTTTATTAATGTACACTGAGATCTGTATTTAAGGGGCACATAGTACACTACATTTCTTGCTAAATTCAATTATATAATCAAATAATCTCATAAAAGTTGTCTAAAAAGAAATGTGACGTTGCTGCAGATTCATACTTGCAAGAAAAAAAGAATAATCGTTTTGCTGTTAATAGAATCCAAGAAAAATAAATTTGTGTTAAATGCGATTTTTCCAAGTTCCTGATCAGCCATGTTTTGTGAAGATAGATGCACTATTTGTGCCCTTACTTTCCTTAGTCCAAATTATCTACTTAAATTAAAAACCCATTCTAATACAGAACTCTTCTGTTTGGTGTTTGCCAAGCGTATGTAATGTAGGACCTGGAAGATTATAATTCAAACTAATAGATTAAGTAGTTTTTAATGGTAAAAATCAAGGGAATTTCATTGAAAATTCTGTTCAAGGGAAAACCCCTCTTATTTCATATATTTATGTACTTTTTATATAGTGACTTTAAAAAATATTATTTCAGTTGTGTATAACACTGAATCTCATTATTTAAGTGAAGGCTCCTGAAAGACTGAAGGTGTCGTCTTTTCAGAATTAAGAATTAGTTTTTTCCGGTTCAGGACAAAAGCAAATTTCAACTCAAATCCTTCACTTGTTTGTATTTCTAACCCTGCACAGCTCTTAATGTGCAAGTCCATAGTGTATACTTAGCATAGTGTTTCCTGTGGGAACTGGAGTATCATACAGTCATGGAGAAATGTTGATGGTGAAGGTTCTCTCAAGGTCATCCTGTCCAATGTCCTGTTTGAAGCGGAGCTGCCTTGTAGGTTGGATCATGTTGCTCTGGGCCTCTTCAGTCTGATTTGAAAGCCTTTGAAGATGGAGATAACAGTTTCTGCAACAATCTGCCCTGATGCCTAGTGATTGGGAAATGTCTTTTTCCTCTTTCTGTAACCTGTGATTGGTACCCTGGTCTTTCTGCTGTGCACCTCTGAGAAATGTCTGCCTTGCTCATCCCTGTGTTCCCGTTAGATAACTGAACAGGTCTTGGCACTTGTCATGTGTCCCACAGTCTTCCGTTTGGCTGGCAGAGCAAGCCCAGCTCCCTCATCCATTCCTTGAATGCTGTATGCTGGAGCCCCTTAGTGCTCTTACTGGCCTTCCTCCAGTTTTATGGTGCTTGTGCCAGTTTGTTAAGGTCTTTCATTTGTGCTGGGGGGGCGAGGTGAGCAAAACTATCTGCTGCTCCTGCTGTGTTTTCACAACTGCTTAATAAAAGGATATATCACTTCTCTGTCCTGGCTACATTCCTCTTGACTTGGTTCAGGATCAAGTTAACTTCAATCATTTCAAGCTCTCACCACTGACCCTTGACCCATATCCAACTTTTTTTTTTCCTTTTCTTTTTTCCTTCTCCCCCTTGCAGAACTGACAGCTTCAATTGGTGTCCAGCCTTCTCTGTTCCAGGAATTTAAACCCTCCCAGGGGCAGGACATGGTATCTGTCTTCAGCAAACTTTTTGAGGCTTTTTTGATTCATTTCTCCAATATGTCTGACTCCCTCTGAATCGTCTTCCTATCTTTTAGTGTAGCAACAGCTCCCTCAATTTGATATCATCCACATATTTGGGGATGGTACATTCCATTTCTTCATCTTAGTAGTTTAGAAAGTTGTTAAAATGTGCTAGTTCCTTCAGTTTTTAGGGATAAAATATAGATGACCAAATAAAATTATTTTGCCTTCCAAGAGATTCAGCAATTATTTTTTTGGTAAAAAGTGAAAAGCAGCAGTAACAAAAATTAAATACTCCACTAAAATCCAAAAGCTACATTCTTTGCAGTGGAGGGAACTGTTTTCTAATAACATTCACTCTCTTACGTATTCTAATAACAAGGATACTGCCATTTTAAGACCATGAAATCTGAATGTTTAGGTTACATTCAGTTGTGGGGGCAATGAAGAGATCTTTTGTCTCTGAAAATTCTGGGGCAGAGGGACAGTTGGCTGCTGCCAGAGGCTTTCCATTATCCTTTGCTGCCCTGAGAAGAAGGACGAGGCATGGCTTGACTTCACTTTTGCAGTGGCATATATGCCTGAGTTTTGTTTCCTGATCAAAATCTTGAATTTTGAGACTGGAAAGCTGGGTTTTGAGTTGTCCGAGTGTGTGCAGTTGTACACGGTTGGGTAGAGCCTTCTGTAGCATGTTTCTTATTAGCCTCTTAAACCCGCGGGTGTAACACACACAGCTGCTGATATCAAATTGTAGGCTGCTTCTCTGGATTTTGCCATCTGTTTGAGACGCATGTTTCAGCTGCATTCCAAGGCTAATCTCCAGCAAAGGCCTTTCCACCAACTCCAGTATTTTAGACCTGCAAATAATACTTTGCTTTCCATCCTCAAGATTTATGCTTGTCCTCTCAGGAGCTAACAGGGCAGTGTTCCACTGGGGGCTTGTTTTTCCCTGAATCTATCAGATCTAATGAAAGTTTGTTACAGTGCAGGCTCAGCGTTTTGTGTTTATTCTTAGTATTTTCTAAGGATTGTGTTATGGTACATAGGTCACAAATCTGACTTCTGTATCTCTTTTGAAAATATGAAAGTTATCTATGATGTGGCACCTGGACAAAAACGTCTTTAATTTGGATTACTTAGTTCTACATTTTCGATCTTTTTGGCTGTTTGTTCATTATAGCTCTGTCAGTGAACATTTGTAGTAGGTAGCAGGAGTTACCCAGTAGTAGAGGGTGGAGTCAGCTATAGGAATGCAAAGTGCTTTGGAGAAAGATGCAAGAAACCTGTCAGTAAGTTCTGGAATTGTCTGCTTCTACGGTGTTTCTTGTATATTTTATAAAAACTTTTAATATATGCCTTCCCTATAAGATTTACACACTTAAAAAAATATGTGGGAAAAGCTATTGGTTTAGAAAAATTACACATTGTATTAAGAATAAGTCCCATCTACCTGTGTTTATGACCTTACTCCTGCACTGGATGGCTGACATGTTTTCTTCCTCTTAATGGGCAGTCATGGCTGGTGTAAAGAATGCCATGTACAATGCAGGAATATTTTCATTCCTGACTCCAGATTCGTTTCCAGCTTGGAATATCATTGTTAGGTCTTGGTATCCCTTTGTAAATGTAAAATGTGTTAATTCCATTTATTTCTATATTTAACTGTTTATTTGAGTAGCATCTCCTTTTTGTTTTCTTCCAGTAACTAGCAATCCTTCAGTTAAGACATCCTTCTTTTGAGTGTCAACTTTTTGGTATAAGGATTAATTAATTAAATTTCTTCTGGAGAAAAGCACTGCAGAATTTTGTTCTGCAGTTGGCTAGGAGCTAACTTTGATAAGGATGGGTGAAGAGGAAGGTCTTGCACTTGGCAGTGCAGCAGCTGGCTTTTTCCACTTTGAAAACTGAGTATGTCACTGCTCTGATAGATCTTGCTTTTAAATCCCTGGGAATTTCTCTTTCAACTTTGTGAGAGGCTAAAGTTCCCCCAGAAGTCTCTGCCTTTTTTTCACTGTAGCTATTGAAGTGTGGGATAATTGGCTGGGGGATGCTTTTTCCAGTGGCTGGCTTGGTTCTCTTTCATGTTTGATAAATATTGTTAAAACACTTATTTCTGATAATTTCTCTGAGTTATTAGGAGGTGGTTAGATACCTGTACTTAGGAAAGTGTGTAGTTTTGAGAGAGGCTATAAATGCTAGCTCTTCATTGATACGATGCAGGTAATTGCTGTGTTCAGCACCCAACATTTCACAGCACAAAACCCCTTAATTAAGAAATGATACTTTTAGAAAGCTGTGATTTTAACCAAGAGCTCCAGAGTTGCTTGTGCTATCCAAGGTGGTTTATCAGTAATTTCCTTCCATGGCTGCTTGTGGATGATCCTGTTTTCGTTAAAATCCTCTTTGGGAGTGTATTTCTGCTACTTTTCTTCTCAAAACATGTACCTGAAAATGTGTGCTAACCTCATGTTTTTCCACTGCCTTTGTATCAAGACTTTTCATACTGAATTGTACCATGATTAATTGCATAAACAAACACGGTTGTTCTAAAATGCTTTAAAATCCATGCAAAACAGTGTTTTGAGGAGTTGAGGAGCATGTTGGAAGGGCATCTACTTGCTCAGAGTCCTGTCATGAATCGTCGAGTGAGATGTTATCTATCCAGGTTTATTATCTTCAGCTCAGTGCTGGCCTTGACATACCTGCATCACTTCCAATAGAAACTCCTGGATTTCTAGAATGTGTTTCCTGTGTCTGAGGTTCTTAGGAACTTGTTAGTTCAGGTATCCTGTTTGATGACCAGACAATAGATTGTGATCTCAACAGTGTAATTTCTAAGTATTTCCATTTTTTTCGTACTTTCCTTCTGTATTTTAGAGGTGTCATGGAAAAGGACAGAAACAAGTGGAATTTGAGGAGGGTCAGTCAGAGAATTAAAATAATATTTCTGGAGCATCCCTTCATGTAGGAACAGTGGCATGGAAGAGACATGAAAATGCATGACTTCACATTGGACAAGCTGATACTAGGGAAGGGACATAGCACCCTAATATTAGATAAGGTATGAACAGACTCCAGTTAGGCTGGGAATGTCTTTGACAGTGAGAATGGTTTGTGGTGTTGTTGCTGTTGTTTGATATAGTAAAAAGAAAAAAAGCTTAGAGAATCCAGAGATGAGTTTTTTGTGAAAAAAGCTTCATTAACAGAAGTATTCACATTGGATGGTGAGAGGGGAGGACTGCATTTAAGGTCAGAAAGGAGAATGCTGCAATGACTAAGGCATGATACAAGAACTCAGGTAAAAGTCTGCCTGTGTGTATGGCTTTTAGAGCTGATAGCAAAAAGGATCATTAGATGTAATCAAATTGCCCCTGAGAGATTACTATTTTATATATGTAAGTGATGAGTAGCTTGGGAATGGCTCCCTAGTGACAGGAAACAAATATTGAAAGCATGAAAAAGGAAGAAACACTATGCATGGTAAAGTAACAAATTCTGGATGCTGTCTGGTGAATGAACATTGTAGTAATAGAATACAGGGTTAAACCTTTACACTTCAGAGGTTGTGAGGGGACCCCTAATTGTTACTTCACTTAATATCATAAAAGCCAGTGATGTTCACCTTGTCTACAGTAATCATAAATGACAGTTGGAAAAAATCTGAAAGGTGTGTGTTTGTATGTGTATACATATATACACATGCATTTGTGCACCGTGTGTAGGTACACATGTACATATCATATGTATATATATTGAGAGAGACCAAAACATTTATGGGAAAAACAAACTTACCTAGGTGTAAGACTTGACAGGCTTTTAAGCATACAACTTAATCCACTGAAGGGCTTCTGCATATGAAAGCTTGTTTTTGTCCAAAGCTTTCACTTGGTTTAATAAAAAGTGTTCCTTCTCTTTTAGAAAGCATGGATTCCTAGAAAATCGTGGCTGTGACAGTGTTGCTTCCACAGCATATATTTGATCAAAGTAGCAAGCAGTGGGGAACCCAGATTAATCCAGGTTGATTTTCATTTACCTAATGGAAGGTACTCCTCTTCTTATCAGAAGAAAAGCCCGAATTACATAAGGCTGTTTTCCTTTTTGCTGACAACTTTTTTTCATTGTGTAACTAAATGTGGCTAGAATTTGAGAAAAGAGTAGATTTTGTGTGAGCTTTTCCAACTATTAGAATATGTAGAGCTAAGCCTAAACTGAAGTCTTTTGGGGTGGTTTACCTTTCTTGCCCAACTGTCAGTTTATGTTCAGTTTAAACCTAAACCATATCTCTCCTTTCCCTGGCCTTGTTCCTTCTCTTTCTTCACCTGTCTGCCCCTTGACTTGCCATCTCTCCCGCATAAACTGAGGGATATGGCATCCATTTAAAATATTTCTCATCCTATTTTTTCCCCTCTCTGGAGGGATTTCTATCCTCTGTCAAAAAGCAGACAGAGAAGATGAATAAGTTTCCTCTGTAGTATGCAAGTCTGAAGAAAGATGATGAATCTTTGGGTCAGGCTTTGGGATAGATTTAAGAAAATTGAGGCAGTGACTGTGTTGATGCAGTTACACTGGAGAAATCAAAGGATTAACTGTCCTCTTGAGGAAAAATTGTATGGTGTTCCAGGCTTCTGAAACAGAACTTATGGTAGAGGCATCACTGCTGCAGTTCTGTTAATCTTTATCAACTTTTAACAAGTTAGTTGCTTAGAAATTCTTATTTCTGCTGGTTTAGGCGTATAAAAAAATGTGTTGTTGCAGTTCTCAGTGTTTTTGTGTGTGCACACATGCATATGTTTACATGAGTAACAGATTCTCAAGTGCCTACTAGTAACTTAAAAAAGAAAAATGAAAGAAAAAAGGATGTGCAGCTGTTACTATTATACAGCTACTCTGAGTTAATACCAGTGTCTCAAAGATTTTTCTATTTGACTGAAACACAGGGTGTTTCTTTTTTTCTGAAAGTTTTTCTCTCTCCAAAGCCATACTCTTTCATGGCATTTCTTTCTAATGTGTGTGAGCTTGTGTGCTTTGTTCTATGAAGAGTGTGTGAAGAATGATGACATAGGCATGTTTTCACTGGTCACATCTGCTTCAAACAATCTGTTCTGCTGCAGTTCAGCAAGTAGCAATCTCTATGGAGATTGTTACTTGCTTTTTTCTTCCAACTTCAATACCTATGTCATTCCATTTACACTTTGAGTTGTGAGCATATGAGGAGCATGAATAGTGCTGCTAACTGGGGAACTAAAATCAAGACTGCCTATGTAACCTTGGTTCTTCGTTGTTAAATGTATGCCATGCATGGCCAATTTTCTTTCTCAATTACATAGATGTTCAGTGTGACCACCTGTGTAATTGAAAGTGAAACTTTGTCCACAGTATTTAGTTACACTGCATTTTTTCCTCCTAAGAGGTGCCTGATAGATCAGTCTTCATGACAGATAGTATTGAGTGAATGAGGCAGCTGCTTAATTTTTGTCATTGCTGCCCACTGCACAGTCCCTCTGAAATCCTGCATGTTGCAAGTTCTTCCATTAATAAAAACTGGATTCTTTCCCTGCAATTCCTTTTTGTCATACTTGAAAGTCTTGCAAATCTGAATTAACATACTGGGAAGTATTATACCTATGTTCTGGATTAATTGAGACCCAATGACCTTCCCAAATCAGGGAAGAAATCGAGAAATCTGTCAGAACAAGTCTCCATTAGTTCCAGTTGAAACGTAGAAGTAGTTTAGTCCGGTTTATTCACTTCAAATCTGACCAATCATGACTTGAATTGATTCAGCCAGCTTGTCTCCTTGCACTCAGGTGCAACAATTCATTTTTTTTTTCTTTTTGGTGGTGTAACTTAACACAAGTAGTTCTATGGCTGTAGAGTTATGATAAACAATAAATGTATAATTTTAAAAGTTCCTAATTTTAGTTGTTTTTTTTTTTCAATGATACTACAGTAGTTTTATTTCCAAAAGTCCATGGGTTTATGTTGGCCAAGACAACAATTCAGTAAACCTAAGGAGATACAGCAGAGTTCCAATGAATATATTGCTAATAGTTAACATTCTTGCTAAGAAATCTGTTTCTATAGTAACTGGTGCACATTGTCACTTCCTCTAGTAGTACTACCAAAGTGAATTTAACACTGATGCTGCAATGGGCAAATCCTATGGGAGCTGCAATAGATCACAGCTAGCAGTATGCTTCATTTGGTACTGAGGTGTATGAACAACACAGTTCAGTAACCAGAGACGGTGTTTAAGAAATATTTCTTCCTACACTTTATTCTAATGTTATATCTGCATTTGCTTTTTTTTTCCTTCTACACAAAGACTAGTCCTCATTTGAATCATATAGCAAGGGCACTTAAAATACATAGATATGCTGAAGATCTTAAGTTTAAATGTGTGTTTAAAATCAATATGCTATTGATTTTTAAATGTCTGTGAAGAGATTGGCCGCATGTGATTTTCACTGGTAAAGACGGATTCAACCTGGAGCAAATGTGTATGGCTCAAGCTTTGAAACAAATTCCAGGTCAGTTTTAAACAGTGTGTTTTGGCTTGTACTAGCCCTTTGTTTCTCTGAAGCGTAGTGAAGGGAGATTTTTCTTCTGCTATACAAGTGTGTACCCTCAGATGAAGTGGATGATTTCAGGAGCTATGTATTTTGTTTCAGTGTATGTTGGTATCTATTTTGGTTTGTCTTTTGAGTTGAGACCACACTGAACGACCTCATGATCAAGTAAAGGCTGAAACTTTTTTAAGGGAAGGGGAGAAGGCTTCAGAAGAGCTATACCCTCTTTTTAGCAACAGTTTGGCACAGTTTGGATCTTGGTGTAATCCTGAGAGAAACAGAGCTTTGTTTTTTGCAAGTCTGTGGATATGCATGCAGTGTACACTTGGAGATGTTCCAGAAGCTTCCTTCTTGTTTTTTTTTCTCTCTAGATGGATGAGATAAAAGGCAAAGACAGAGTGATTTTAGCTCTGGAGAAAGACCTTGGTGTCCAGGCAGGCCATACACAGAAACTGCTCCTTCAGAAAGAAGCTTTGGATGAACAGCTTGTCCAAGTGAAGGAGGCAGAACGATACCACGGCAGTCCTAAGAGAGAGCTTCCTGCAGGAGTGGGAGATATCACCGAACTGATGGGAAGCCCGGTAAGAAAATTGTGTGTTCTTCAAATGCCCAACAGAGGATAATTGCTGCCTGGGTGTTCACCGTGGTTTTGTGGTTACTTTTATAATACTAGAAGGACTAATTCATGGTAACTGGCCCAGCACTGCACTGTGCTACTTCAAAGAATGTAGAAAAAGTATGTAGATGTAGAAGTTTTGGAATTTATATTGTGAACTTCAGCTGTGAACCCCAGTATTTTCTTAGCTGCTTATTTCAGAACTGTAGGCATTCTTTTACCCAATTGTAAATAGATACAATTTTCAAAAACTTTAGCATGTGATTTGAATTTGTGTCCTATGCAGTAGATTTTTTAATATATAGCTGATAGTAAAAAACCTGGTGAGAAGGAACCAGTCATAGCTTTTTTTTAAAAAAATTGATAAACCTTTACTTCCCACAAGCAGACCCTTCTAATGTAATATATCATGTAGCATTTCCACAAGATGTTATTGTTCAGTGTTTCAGTTAATGAAATTAATTTTTCCAGACATTGATGTAGAGTTATCTTAAATTTCCACAGTTCACTTGCTAAACCATGATATTAAATAAATGGATAGTGAAATATTTTTTAGAAGGTAATTTTATAAATCTATATGTTTTTGATGTAAAGGAGCAGCATTTGGATGAACGAGATGTGCGGAGATTTCAGTTAAAAATCGCTGAACTGAATGCTGTAATAAGGAAGCTGGAAGACAGAAATACTCTCTTAGCAGATGAAAGAAATGAACTGGTAAATTAATTAGTAATAACGCAGATGGTGACTGGGAGGGCATCTTTATGGTAAAAGATTTAATGTTGGAAAGTCAGTGTTATAAATAATTTACAAATTAGTCCTGGCTGGCCTCAATGGATTTAATCTAAATAGAGATTTCTATAGAAATTTGCTCTGTTACCATAAATGACATAGATGGAATCTGTCTTGTTCTGGAAAAACAGAGCTTTATAAATTTATTTTGGGGTCATTGTAAGCAAATTGACTGGTAGCTTGCTTGTAGCACTGTGTAATGATGCTGTGTAAAACATACACAATCTATGCACTTTATTTACTCTATTAATCTTTTTGAAGTCTGACATTGCTTTTGTGATGTGCTTATGCTAGCTAGGTGTTCAAAAACCTTTCTCATGCTGGAGATGAAAAATCTGCCATTTATCAAGGGGAATCTCTTAAGTAGGTGAAATTATCCTTGGAGAGTGAAAGCAACTTAGAAAAGATATGACAAGAATTTTGAGAATGAATTTTATTAGCCTGCATCACTACTTAATTGCTTATATGGAGGTTAACGGGAAAACTCCCATTGACTGAAATGGGAGGTGAGTTTTAACAATAAGAATTGTATCTGACTAAAACAATGCTGTTACGTACGGTGAGGGCAGAAGGGGAGGGCGCTCTTGGCACGTGCCAGTCCTGTGGGTGAGTGAAGCTTGACATCTTCCTCCCTGCTTTTTCAGGCTTAGCCCTTCATGTTGTGATCTGAAGGCTTAGTTTTGTGATAAAAGGACTTCATTTAGTTACAGCATCTCAATGATTATTGGACGAGCTAATTTTTGAAACGTTTTTTTGTCCAACATCTTGGCTAATCTAGATTAGTGAAGTCAATTGAACCATGCTAGAGTAAAATGGTATGAATTGAGAACATAATGATATATTTTTCTTTAAACTTTCCCTCTTTAATTAGCTGCATAGTCTAATCTGCCCTTTTATATGATAAAACTGATTCCTCATTAAAAAATTAAGTTTTTTAGTGTAAGAAGAACATGTGTTTTAGCCTGGGTTCAGTTCAGTGTTTTTCCTACTTGTCTTTGTGTGCTGAATGTTTTTTGTTTTGGGGTTTTTTCTCCACTTTTACTGTAACAGTTGCTTTTCTCTGCTCTATACTCTCAAGAACATCTTGAAATATTTTTTTCAATATTACATTATATAAAGGCAAGATAATTTAGCCTCCTAATATTTTCTGTGGACATAAGTAATTCACAACATCCTTGAAGAATGGTGAAGTACTGCAGCATCAGTGTCCCTCTAGGTGGAGGGCATGTCTGACTCAGTCAAAGGCTCTTCCTGATGCTTGACCAAGAGGCATAAGAAATATATTTTGGAAAAGATGTGGAGAAGGTTTTGGCATATTGTGAGACAATAAATAATTTATAAAACCTGTAATATCAGTAAGGTTATATAATTAAGCACTTTGAAAAATAATTTTCCCCTGAAAATGAAACAGAAAACAAAATGCTCCATGAAAATATCTCAGGAGAAAGATTATCTCTTTCTCATTTCTAGTTAAGGCACAATAGATTGGAAAATCTTTTTATTAGAAACAACCAGATTTTTTACAAACAAGTCAAGGATTAATAATCACTGAAATGTTGAATATACACAAGTGTAAGAAAAGGCAGTAATTTGCTTCGCATAATTGTCTAACATCATAAAACCACAGGAACAAAATTGAGCAGCTTGAAAATGTCAGCAGAATGCTGAGATTGAATCTGTGCCCTCTGGCTGACTTTCTCATTGCTCTAATTACACATTGGTTATAGGGTTTTTAAAGTAGAGAGGGAAGGGTTTGCTCCTTCTAAGTGATAGTGAAAATGACTCCCCTAGAGACCTAGATACTTACAAGAAGCTTATATACAACAAGAATAATTTATCAATAAATTGCTTTTATGGGTCTTCATAAGTGTTTTCCCAGAGCAAAATCCAGTGAACAGTTCTAGTGTTTTTGTAGACTGTACAAAAATGCTATTTCTTACTGCTTTGGACTCCTGTAGTCCTTGGTTCAGCATTACTCTATATCAGATGAACTAAACTTTCTGAGTGAAGGAAGAAGGCAAGTGAAAACACACGTATTTCTTCTTTCCTACAAGAATAAACTGAAGCACTGCTAACTTTGTTCCTTTGCCATTTGCAGCTGAAACGTTCTCGGGAGACAGAAAGTCAGCTGAAGCCTTTGGTAGAAAAAAATAAGAGAATGAGCAAAAAAAATGATGATATGTTGCAAAGTATTCAGAGAATGGAAGAGAAAATAAAAAATCTGTCAAGGGAAAATGCAGAATTGGTAAGTAATCATCTCTGACATCCTGTTACAAGAACACATTGCACACAATTTCTTTGAGGTGGAAGTGCTTGTGAGGCTTTTACTGTAATACAGACATTTCAAGAGTCTTAAATTCAGCCAATGCAACAGAATATTCAGACTCTAAATTCAGACTGGCATGTTCTTTGTGCTGTATCAATTTATGCTGATTAAGGGAAAGGATCACAGATAAGGAAAATTTGTTTTGAGGCTCTAGAAATGTATGAAAAAATCAACTTTAATAAATGCTGCCTTTATGATTAGAAGTAAGAACTGAATGTGAGTTTGTCTGCCAAATTCTCTGTATGTTAAATGATTGAGTTCACTTGTCTGCTTATTTTGTCCCCAGCTATGTTCTTAGAGTCTGTTTTAAGGTGTCTTACATGAGATTAACACTAAGGCGTATAGAGCGTATGACACTTTTTTTGTTGTTGTTGTTTTTATAAAAGGCCTTATGTTGTAGTGAAGTATGCACTGATGAGTCCAAAGAATTCTTGATTATGACATCACATATGAAAATTTCCCTCCTCTTCCAGCAAGACACATTAAAGTGTTCTTAATGTTTAAGATTGTTTTGGGTTTTTTTTCCAATTTTATTTTAATTTTTTTAGAAGGAGAAGTTATCTGCACAACCAGCACTGAAGAGACACACGTCTTTGAATGATCTCAGCAGCGCACGGGAGGAACAAGAAATTGAATTCCTTAGACTGCAAGTCAAAGAACAGCAGCATGTTATTGATGATCTCACAGTGGTAATGCTTATGACTAGTATACACACGTGCATGCACACACGCCTGTAACCAAGTTGAAGATTTGAGAGCAATGTTTTAACTCCAGTTGTTGTAGTGACGACAAAACAGTTCTGATGGCATTGAAGGGTTCTTGTTATTTCTCAGGTGGCGAACGTATTGCTGTGGAAAGTGTATGAAACTCTGTGTTATAAAACATTTACTTATTATGAGATGCTAGTGAAAAAAAAAAAGTGCATCAGTCAGTCCACGTTATGTACAAAATTGGCTGTCAACAGCTAAGGAACTTGGAGGAAAGAACACATTTCAAAACTTACTGACTGAAATGTGTTGGATGTAGACCCTGGTGCAAACCCAGCCACTCCCCTGATCTGAAAGTTCTAAAAGAAAGGCACACGCAGGATGGCATTCCTTTCAGCTAACTAAGCACCTCTAACTGAGATGGCCACACTAACTGTATTTGTAAGAAATGCGGAGAAATATGCATGATTCTTCCAAACAAAGGTAGCATCGTGATTTGAGTTTAGAGTTGCACAGCTGCCACCTTCTGACTGTGGAGACCACTTAAACTGGTGCTCATAGATATTTGCACTGTTCGATCAGGACTTTTTTGAGTTCTGTTAGAGTTGTCTGGTGCTATTTGGTACAACTTATGAAGCACTCTTCTGGTGCTGGCAGAAATGACACATCATTTCTGAGAGACTATTTCCCTTCTGGAGCAGCAGCTGAAACTCAGGCAGACTATTCCAGAGCATCTCAAATGCACTACTGACTACTACAAAATGATAAAAAGAATGTAAGATTCTGTCTGAATAAAAAATTAAACCTTGGATACATCATTGAAAATAAAAATAGAAGATCCAAAAAGGTAAAACAATAAGATGTGTTATTGCATTCTGGAACATTGTATCTATTCTAGGCACTTCCTCTGAGGTTTTGACCCAGGATTTCTCTTTGTAATCAGTGCCAAAGATTGACGTCAGCACGCAGTCTCCAGTGCCACAGTGTTCCAGGCAGTAGGATGTTACTCAGTCACTGTGCTGTAGGGTCTGACTCACAGAGCAGTGATGCTTTGCCTTCCAAATACAAGTGTACAGGCGGGGACTTTGACATGACATTAAATTTGAAGTATATGGCAGATAAAACTTCACTTGTATGTCAGTGTAACGTCGGTGTGAAAGGAGACTTTTTTTACTGTCTCAGTCAGTAATATGAGGAAATACATTGTATCCTGACTTTGGTCAGCTAGTACTTGCTTGTGTTTAGTGTGAACATAAAATAAATATTTAAAAATATGGTTTCATTTTTGCTTTGTTTCCTATTTCCAGATACTTTTCCACTGTCAGAAATAAGTTAACAAGTTAACTAAGATACTGCTTTGGTTGGCAGTATAAACTAATTGTGGCTTTGCCTCCGATACAGAGCTCTGCACTTCCATCATGCTTTTCAGCTACCTTTTGTAGCTCAAACCACACCTTTATGGAATACAAATGTATCATGATTTTCAGAAATTACCTCCATGTCACATACCTGATAAATATAAGTCATCAGCTTACCTCCATCTGAGACCAGTATGATGCACAGTTATGACAGGCAATAGGGTTGTCTGAGTTAATTATTATTGTTGTTTTCAGTGTATCTTTGCTGTTAAAAACATATAAACTTGAGTTCTCCTATAGCAGTGGTTTTCTGGTGGTTTTTAAAAGGAGAGCTCTGAAGATAACCTTAGGTGTAAAAGATACTCATGGTTCAGCAAGTGCTGATATTTAATTAACATTATTATTGTTCTGGTTGGTTAGTGTATTATTGAGACAGTAAAATAAGCAATCTTCTTAAAAACCAGAATACAAACAGGAAGGAGTGGGGGATTTTCAAAGTGTTTGTTAATTCTTCACTGAAATAAGAGGAGAGAGAAGAGAGTGAGAAGACTAGCCACTTTCTCCAACTGTTTGGATAGCTGCTTTTTAGATATGGGAGACCCAGGTTAAAGCAGGGACTGTTCCTTAATCAGGTACCTGAGGAGGCAGCATGATTCTTCAGCACTATCTAAAATTCAACTTTGTGTTTTAAGCTTGAGCTTAATATATTACTTATTCTGCAGCTTGAAATACCTGCTCCATTCTGCCTTGGCAGTCATACTTTTCCTTATTCTGAAAAGCATATATATTAAAGATGATATATAATTTATTGTACCTTTCTGAATTATTTTGTGTTTTCCAAAACTGTGTTCCTGGAACAATGTGCTGATAAAGATGAATATTTTTATTGCAATTTCCACTGGGAGCTTCCTATTTGTCCAGTTTCTGAACTGACTATGAAGAAAATAACTCTGAATAGAATAATACCATGCAGTGAGCACTAAGTGCTGGAAATGCACTTGAAACTGTATTGTTCTTTTAAAAAACAGAGGTGTTGCTAAAAAGATGCAGAGCTAAGGATTGAATCAGAGAAAAGGCAAGTGGACAGGTCACCTGCTTCATATGTTGTTTTTTTGCTTGTCCTCTCCTTTGCATTTTTACCTTCCCTTTCTCCTCTTCTTCATTGGAATTCAAGGCAGTATTCTTGGGCTTGAATGTTCATCAACCTTGCGTTTTTCCAGTAATAACATCCTCATACTATGGCATAGTTAATTGTCATCTTGTTCCAAGGTCACAATAGAAAAAAGATACTAAGTTGACACAGGTTAAATGAAAGTGCCTTTGGATTTGAGACTTTAGCTCCGCAAGGGCAAGTTGTGTAACAGTGTATTTGCATCTGCATGGTAGAATATCAGAGAATGCCTGATATAATGACTTGCAATTACTAAAGCTGGGCTAATTTTTGGCTACTGACCTGCTTCTTCAGGATGGTTGAACACTGGAGTGAGAACATGAGTTCTGTTTCCATAGTGAGCTCTTGGTAAAAGAGTTAAAAGAACTTTGAGAAATCTCTGCCCAGTATTTAACGAAGTCTTTTCTTGCCAACTTCCCATCAAGTGTGTAAAGTACATGGCTGAAGGTTTGTTTGCTGCAGGAATAAAGCTGCAGTACAGTCTGGTGTTATATCAGCATGGCATCATTTAAAAGGAAAAAGACATTGTCTTTGAGTTAGCTTTACCATAGGCTTTAAGAAAAGTTGAATGATATTTCTTTGTGCTAGACATATCTAAATGCATATTTTAAAAGAAATACATACCAAAATGTTCTCTCCCCTTCTAGGAAAGGGAACGGTTATTACGGTCTAAAAAGCAGAGGAGGAAAAGTCTGAAGCCTCCAAAGGTGAGCGAACTTTTGGGTTTCCATGCATTTTGGTTGTTGTGAACAGTGCTTGTTTCAAATACTGCCTGAAATTAGAGCTCTGATTAAACTGATGGTAAAATTATATTTAGTTCTCCTGTTATTTTCTAGTGAGTGCTTATTAACTTTTTCTTAAGACAGTTCAGGAGCTGCAAGTTTTGTACTGTGTTGTTGTTTTGGCTTTTGTTTTAAATGAACAATATAAATTACACTTCTAGCCTACTCAGGTGGCTTGAGTTCCAAAAGATAAAACGGCTCCAACCAACTGCCATTTGAAAGGGAAAATGCTCAGTTCTTTTAAAAGAAAATAGATACTTTAAACTGGTTGTACCAACTTACAACCTAATCACAACTGAAAACTTTGACTCATGCTAGAGATGTTAATGAAATTATATTTCTGTGTGTGATATATAAATAGCAAGAAGATTCTACCTGTTTTTCTTTAGTAACTGTTTTGCTCTAGAATAACAATTGCAAGAGAAAAATTTAGGTTGCAGAACCAGAGGGGTTTTGTTTCAGAGTTTACCTTTAGTGTTTATTGTAACACAAGCTTAAAGTAATAAATTTTGCTGAATAATGCTTTTTGTGAAATTGAAGATTAGCAGCCTGGAGCATGTCAGGGGAGGAGAATGGGGCATAAGGGGAAAAAAAATGGAAGTGAAGAGTGGAGAGATTATTATAATCCATATGGTAGTTTAAGATACATTTTGTCATAAATGGGTGCTTGTTGAAAGTGTGTTCTGCATAGTATATTCCTGGTGGCCTCCAGGTGGTGCTTTTTACTGCTCAGCGTTCTGTGATCCCTGTATTCTGAAAGCTTAATCCTTTGGGGTTCTCTGTTTCAGCAGTAATTTCTTCAGATTATGCTTTGAATAATGATGTGTCTTTTACATATGAAGAAAGAAAAATTCTGAAGTAACAATACATCTTGTATACATGTTTCTATTATGTAATGGAAGGCTGATAGATGCTAAATCTATTTACAGTAACCCCAAACCATTCTTTCTTTTAGTATACCTGGGAGCTTGTGTGTTGAGAGCAAATTTAAAAACAGGACATGAGGTTAAATATATGTATACATACCTAATACTGTATTTTTATAGTCCTCTCCAATTATTAGTCCTTATCTGATTTTAAAATGCTTGTGCAAGATCTTTTGCTAAATTGTAAAAGTCCTAACAAAAAAACCCCACAACCACAAACCTAGCTAATTTAATTTTTTAGGAGTTAATAAACAGTGATGCTAATTTCTATAATCTGCAAACTTTCATAATTATTCATTTCAGCAACCAAGAGTGCTGAAGGAGCTGGTGGGTATGCTCACCAAGCCACTTTCCATCATTTATCAGCAGTCCTGGCTGACTGGGGAGGTACCAGCAGACTGGAAATCAACCATCGTAACCCCCATATATAGGAAGGTATGGAAGGATGATCTGGGAAATTACAGGTTTATTAGTCTGACTTCTGTACCAGGGAAGCTGATGGAGCAGATCATCCTGAGTACCTTTTTGCAATGCATGCAGAACCACCAGGTGATCAGGCCCAGTCAGCATGGGTTCATGAAGGGCAGGTCCTGTTTGACTAACATCACCTCATTCTATGGCAGGGTGACTTGCATATTGGATGAGGAAAGGCCTGTGGATGTTGTCTACCTTGACTTCACCTAGGCATTTGACACAGTTTCCTTCATCATTCTCCTAGAGAAGCTGGCTGCTCATGGCTTGGATGTACGTGCACTTTGCTGGATAAAAAACTGGTTGGATGGCCAGGTCCAAAGAGTTGTGTTCAATGGAGATAAATCCAGTTGGTGGCCAGTCATGAGTGGTGCTCCCCAGGGCTCAGTGCTGGGGCTGCTCTTAACGTCTTTATTGAGGACTTGAATGAAGGGATAGAGTGCAGCTTCAGTAAGGTGTCGTGCAGATGACATTAAGCTGGGTGAGAGTGTTGATCTGCTTGAGGGTAGGGATGCGCTGCAGAGGGTTCTAGACAGGGTTGACCGATGGGCCAAGGCCAATGGCATGAGTTTCAATAAGGCCAAATGTCAGGTCCTGCAATTTGGCCACAACAACCCCTGGCTGCGCTACAGGCTTAGGGAGGAGTGGCTGGAGAGCTGCCCAGGCTATTTACATGCATATGCAGTGTTGACTTGAAGTTTAGGAACTGTTGATCTTAACTTCTAAAAATCCAACCTGGGCATACAAGCTGGTTTCCTTCAAGGTCACCTTGTGTGGTCCTGTGAGGATCAAAATCCTCAAAGGAAGCTGTGTTTCCCACACTTTTTCAGCAGTTTTTTATTTAAACGACCTGTACAGAAAGGGCTGCCTACCCAGGTGAGCTGTTGGGATTGTACCATCTTCATTCTCTCTGTTTTTACTCTGCCTCAGGAATCCAGATAAAACCAGCAATTGCTTAGTTAGATGTCACTATCAAAGGTCACATATAGACATCTCTGGACCAAGTGGTCACATTAGGTCATGATCGTTCTCCTCTGGAGATAGATACATGTAAATAGATCGTATAGGTTTTGTCCTGAAATTGCCTGTTTCTCTTCATGGACTAAAGACTGTGTAAGATGAGTTGCTTTAGGTATAGACATGTACAGTGCATATGTATTTCTGTCTATGATCTATGCAAGATTTTTATATACAGAAGATAGCCTATACATAATAGTAGAAGAAATTAAATTGGTCCTGACCAGCCTCTCAGAAGGAGAAATTACTGGCGTAAATCTTTGGTTTGCTTTTCTAAGATTTATTAAATTTAAAATCAGTATTGATGCAGTTAATTATCAAGTTTAGCTGTTGGAGTTGGATCTGTTTTCAGCTGTGTCCCACTTCCCTTGACAAAGTAGAAAAGATGCACATGTCCCTGGAGGTCGGTGCTCTTCAGCATGAGAATAAGGCTTCATGAATGTGGTCAGATAAACTCAGACTAGGAGGAGTGCTCTAATAAATGGCAACTTTGTTGCCATTTACACACACCTGCTCTTGCAGTTTCTCCTAAATGGGTTTTTTTACATGCCATATTCCTAAAATTTCAAGTTACTTGGAATGGACAGTGTCAGTATTTGTTTTCTAACGTGAGTATTTTCCTGATGGTTATTTCTGTGAGCCAGATTAGAATCCATGGCATGCCTTTTTCCATCTTTATGTGAGCTTGTGTAAATAGAAATGGCTAGTTTGGCTCTACTAAGATAGTCCTGTCCTTTTTTTTTTTTTTTTTTTTTTGGCAATTAGATGTCTATGTTCTTTCTGGAGCTCTGTAGCTACACTAGGTTACTGTTGCTAGTGTATCTGGTGTAGCATAGGAGCCCACAGAACAAACTGGCAACCAGCTTGGTTCCCCTGAGGAAAGGAGCTGCACAGTGAGATGGGGTTTTATAACCTCTGTGGCTGCGAGGTCTTTAGAGGAGTAATGCAAGAACTCAGTGTAATCAGGTACCATAGGGTAATTTTCCCTGAAGTGAGGCTACCTAAGCTGATAGAAGTTTATTTTTTAATTTTTATGTTCATATGCCATTGGATTTCTTAGGAAAAAGATGTACCAGAGGTGAATCTTTATTTTTTTTTTTTCCCCAAGTCTTTTTTTCTTCTTCTTCCCATCCACCCCTTGCCCCCCTCTTCAGTTTGGACAGTGAGATAACCCAGAAACACTGGAAACAATATTTTTGGGGGGTTGTTTGTTTTTGACACGAAGAATGGAATTACAGAGACTCCATGATAGATGGCATCACACATTTGAAAATAAGACATAATTGCCCAGTTTGTTTGGAATCTACGGATTTGTTTATTTAAACTGTAATAATTAAGCTGCATTTGTGACAGCGGGAAACCTGCACACGGGTGTGATGGAGTTCATATTTCTTGTTTTGTATTTTTCTTTTTTTCTCTGCCTCTGTGCTTTGGTGTGCCTGTATTTTTCTGGCTGCCAAGAAATGACATATAAGCATGAAGGTAAGAAGTTATTGATTAGCTCATCTGATTGCATTACAAGGAAATTAATCTTAGACCATTTTCATCATCTTAGACTAAGTGCTTGAAAATGACATATTTAAATATAAAGTGAAACTGCTTTAGCAACAGTGGAATCAGATTATTTATATGTAAGTATATCTAATCCAAGCCATTAAAAATACAAAATATATTTTCAAAGTATTTTCAATATATTGAAATTTACATATAATATATTCTATTTGTCACCATGGATTTTTAACATTCTAAACGTTAATGTTTACTGAGCACCAAACTTCAGTAGAAGAGTTAATACTCGAGTTATAAAGCCCTAATGCATAATTTTACTTTAAAATTATATGGAAAACATTTGTATAAATCCACAAGAAAAATACTTGCTATTAAAAGCATGAAAGTAGTCAGTGAAAATTAAAATTTAAATAATAATTTTTCAGGAATTGACAGGACTTTTTTCTCAGTTATAAAGTTAGGATTTAGCAGTAATAAATGTACAAATCAATATAAAAGAATCCTTAAGTTAATTGAGAATGTTCCCATTTTTAAGAAAAGTTTTTTAAAAATTGACTGAAAATAGTGTATAGTTACAAAAATCTAGTGAGTATTGTACCTGTTTTTATAAATTTATCAGAAACCATTGTGAATCAGCTTTTGTATTATATTTGGAATCTCCCTTGGAGTTGGTGTATTTATTTATGCCTTATTATTTATTACAGTGTTTATTAACAAAGTTTCTTTACCAGTTAATTTGTTCTGGTTTTGCTATGAGTCACTTCTTGTAGCTAATTCCTTCGGGTACTAGATGATCAACAATAAACCCAACTATTTGGTAATTATGTCATGAAGCAGTTCATACACGTGCAGTTAATGTAGAATGGTTAATACCTTATCTCTATTTCTATGGAAAGTATCTGCTTCACAAAATTATAAATATATAATTTCTTTAAAGAGGAAAGAGTCATTAAAAATAAACAAGTGGTTCATTCAGAACTCCAAGTATTGTAGGCAGTCTGTGCAGTATTTAATATATTTTTTTGACTTTTAGCTCTACTTGAAGTGTCAGGATTTTTTAGTGTGATGGAAAATACTAATTTCCTAGCATAAATCCCTCCCATCTAATAATCAAGTGATTTATTTATTAATATATATGAATGATTGTTTCCGACTTTTGCTACTAGTTAAATGTTTAAATGCAGCTAGTATCTATTGTCAAAACTATGGCACTGCCTTAAGTATCTTCGCAGACCTATATACTTTTTTTTTTAAAATCAAGCCCACTGTTTTTTCTACTATTGTTTTTTTCACTCCTTCAAATAGTGTGTGTAGGGGTCTGTGAGTAGTGATAAAGGAACATACACGTACTTAAACTGAGTTATTTACAAAAGCAGCTGTAGTTTGAGGTATAACAAAATGCCCTGTAGGTACTAAGCTGCTGCTGACCTTCATGGTATTGTGCTACCTGCTCTATGTATATGGTAATAAATTGGAGTTTTGTTCTCCATGTTTTACCAGTATTAGCCTTCTCAAAGTCAAGACTTGACCATTATTTACTTTGTCAGCCCTCAAGCCTGTACTTTACTGTGGGTTTTGGTTGAATTTTGCTCAAGTGCGTTTGCCATTTTGCAGCCAGGCACCCTTGAAGCAGGAAGCATGAGCAGGGATAGATGTTCTTCATTCCTCTGAGATGCTTGTCCTTGGCTTGGTACCTCCAAAGCTCAGGTCAGCTGTTGTCACCCCATCCACAGACAAGGTGGTACAGGCGGAGGAGCAGGGTAGAAAAGTATTGGCATAAGAGTCTGCATGCAGCTTTGTTTTGAGTTTACTCCCAGCATCTTTAAGTAGAAAGTATCCACACTGCAAAATGCAGTTTTCATCTAATTCTCTTGGTATTTGTGTACCTGCTATCATCTTCTTTACCTCCATATAATTTACCTTTATATTTATAAAACTGTATCAGCTCATTAATTGGGAGTCAGGAAGTTCTTCTTGATGGGTTGACTTGGCCACTCAAAATTGTAAATTTGTCTTTCTTACAACTTGAAGGTAGCACCATTTCTTTAGCCCTGTTTTCAACTCTGAATATTTACTTGTAATTTCACTGTGAGATGACTGTTGGCTGCAACCAGTATTTACTGTGGGTGAAATGTTCCATGGGCCATCTCCAGAGGACTAATCACACTTCACTGTTTGTGGTAAACCTTTGTACGTATGAGAGAGGAGTCTGAAATGCTTGTAATTCATTCCAGTGTCAGAGAGCATATTAGCTTTCTGGATAAGTCTTTATATTTCTAGAATAGAGCTTAAACCTGTTCTCCATGTCCTTTGTTTTGTTAAGTAGGTCAGAAGGGTGAACAAAGTGGTGTAGCATGTGAGTGCTGGAGGAAAAGATTAAATTATCCCAGGGAAGTGTTTGTTTTAAGCACCTTTGATGCAGCTCAGCTTGGTGAAAGGATCACAGTGCGTCCTAACCAACTGAGGGAAGGGTAACAGGGCTTCAGTACTATAACTACCAACCTTTTATTTTCTTGAGAATACACTAAATAGTGGGTTTGTAGCTTGCAAAAGGAAGGTTATTTCTAGATTGTTCAGAAGTTCTTTGCCTTCTGTGTTGTGTCATATTTGAATGCATAGTTTTTGAACAGCAGAATTTTCTGTGGAAATTCCTGCTTTCTGAACATATATTAGGAAGCTGATGGAAAGGGGACTCTTAAAATGGTCAAAGAGTTATTACAGTTGTGATGCTTTTATATGAAAAAGTAGATCACAGTTCTCACAATTAATATTAATTAATATTGATATAATAATTAATATTGACTTCTATTGGCTGATGATTTTCTCTAGTTTTCTGTAAGCATGCATTTTTTGTATTACATTATGCAAAACGTTTAAAATCTGCCTTGAAATGCTGGTTTTCCCTAAGCATATTTTTTTTTGGTTAGTTATAATATTAGAGCAAGCTTTTTGAAAAAAATGAGGATGGTATTGAAGCAAAAAATGGAAAGCAGCAATTCATTCTCTTAACTATGATTTTGCAAAATAGGCATTATAAATTAATATATATTTTTATATTTTTCTGTTTTAAAATTAGTGTAAATTATGTAATTTGTACCGCATTGTTCTTCAGAATTTACTTATTTTTTGCTTCTGCATTGTATATGTTACATTGTACTGGGTTACTTTCTTTGCATAGACATTGCAGTCCTCTACTGTGAATCTTGTAAGATCTTTTGATTTTGGTAATTAGCTTTTATAGTTTTGTTAAAGCATATTTGTATTGACAGTTAGCCAATGCTACGTGCAGTTCAGTTTTTAGAGGTTGTTACATAAATGATGTTGAAAAAGTAGCTCATTTAATCAGTTAACAAGGGTTTACATGGGAATCGTTTTTATTCCTAAATCCTAAAATAATGGTCAGAGAAGACCTTGACTACTGCTTACTGGGTCATTGGGGTTTTCCAACTGTTTTGCTAGTAACTAAGAAAACTAACTTTTCAGAGGCATGTTGTGGAGACATTTTTTGGATTTGATGAAGAATCTGTTGATTCAGAAACATCATCTGTAACTTCATATAACACAGATAGAACAGACAGGACACCAGCAACACCAGAAGAAGATTTGGAAGATGTAAGTAGTAGCTGATTTGTTCTTAAGTTGTATAAAAATTGACATGGAGTATAAATGCAAACATTATTTTTCAATTCTTCAGGAACTCTGGAAGGTTTGGCAGAGATTTGTTTCATTTGTGTTTCAAATCCAGTAGCACATACACAGTCATTTCAATAGAATTAATAAGATAATATTCTGTCTGACAAGTTTGGCAGACATGGGGCTGAGAAATAAGATTATTCTTCTCAAACCCTTTATTTTTAGTCAAAAGAAAATGAATAGGCACATTGCTTTGCCAAAAGTCAATGGTTACAAGACAAAAGTTTCCCTTTCAACCTTATTATTTATTTGACTGTTTTGATACAACCAGGATTTTCTTCATGTACTTATAATGCCCAGAGAGGCTTTTACAAATCATTGAGGCTTAAGTGATCATAGGTAGTAAATACCCACTGACTTGTTTTGCTTCAGCTCTGTGATACGCAGTGCAGCTGGCCTCTATGAGATTGAAGGGCTGAGGACAAAGCATGAATTAGATGCTCTTTTTCATCTTTCTTTCCTTTTCACTAACTTGTGCCTAAAACTCCTCAGTCACAAGTAGCTTCCTATTTTTCTACATTTAATATCTCATAATATTGTAATCTTTTCTCCTTGGAGCTTGAGTTCCTGAGCAAAAATTAATTAAAAGGAAAGACTTTTCTTGCCCTCAGCGTTATAAGAAAGACCTTGAAAATGTTGATGTCAGTTGCTCAAAATTCAAATAAAATCAAGACATTAAAAATGCTTTATGTTAAAAACATTTAAAATCTTATAGCTTTTGAAATATAACTGCTGTATTAGTGTGCTTGTGCTGGTAAAATGCTTTACCCTGACATTGCAGAGAAAAAGAGTAAGGAAGGAGTGATGGGCTGCATGACAAACAGAATGAACCCCTTTTGAAGCTCTTATGGTTCTGGAGTTGCTGAAGAGAGTGGTGCAAAGAACTGCTCCCTCTCTTTCAGTTTCTTCCCATTTCTATACCTTACTGCCTCACATAGTAACTTTGACTGTTCTGAAACTGAAAGGTAGACAGTTACTGATCTTTGGATTTCTGCATCATGCTTCCTTTCATTTCCACTTGTTTTAGTTTTTTAAACCATTTGTGTTCCTGGTTGTGTTTCTGAGTCTGTCTATATAAACTAGTCCATTAAGGTATGTATTTACCACTTTTTTCCTCTCTTCAATAAGAGCACACCCAAAGAAGAAGCTGAACTAAGGTTCTGCCAGCTAACAAGAGAGTACCAAGCTTTGCAAAGAGCCTATGCATTGCTTCAAGAACAAGTTGGTGGAACCCTGGATGCAGAGAGAGAAGCAAGGGTAATTTTTTAACTGAAATTTCTTCTATCTCTGGAATCATTGAAAAAGCTGACAAAAAATTGAAGTAGTAGGAGATATCCTTGCAGGTCAGTGACATGCAAAGCACAATGGTTTTGAGTATTGGAGGATATTATCAGTAAGGTGACAATTTAGATTCATCCGGTGTGATCAGAACAAAGATATCATTAGACTTTGTCTTAGCATGTATAACATATTAAAGATTTCAGCAGTAAAACAGTTTTATTGGGTATGATATCCAATTGAGTCTGCGATTTGGACAGCAACATGAGGGATTTAAAATGAATCAGAGAATAGGTTGTTATAAGTACTTAAGTACTTTTATCATGACAGTATATTAAAATTTGACCCAAATCTGACAAAGGGAGTATCTCTTCAAGAGAAGAGAAATGATTACCCCTATTTACCTATAGACCTTTTCCAGTGCTTATTGCAATTATTTTACTTTTTTGCCCTTTTTCCCCAACTAATTGCCTTGAATTACTAAAGCTTAGGAATAGTTTCTTAGAGCTCTTTTGGTTTCTAATTTTTCTATTTGTATTTCTCCTGGGAAGACCTTTGTCACTGAATAGGTGATGATAACATCATTTTAGTCTGGGAAGGAAAAAAGTTGTTAAACTGATATCTTTACATATTTTGTAACATAGACACAAACCCAATTATTTTAATGAAAAACATTAAAAGCTGACTGGGTAGTCCGAAATGGGGAAAAGGTAACTTTACTTTGATTCTGCGTGTAATTAAATCTATCTGTCCACCTATATGTGCATGCACATACACACGTGTTTTGATGCTTCCTTTTTTCCCCCCAGAATCGTGAACAACTGCAAGCTGACCTTCTCAGGTGTCAGGCAAAAATTGAGGACCTGGAGAAAGCTCTGATTGAGAAAGGACAGGTAAAAGGCTCTCTTAATGTCCTCTGCCACATCATTTTCTCCCTTGCATGCAGTGGCGCCCTTGCCATCTTCATTGCTTGCTGGTGTGTTAGTGTGAGTGATGCAGCTTAGTAGCTACTACAGCCATAGGTTACTTAAATATGTAAAAGTATTAAATAGGCTAAGAAAAAGCCATTAAAGATTCATTTTCTAACACATAATGCACTAAAGAATAATATCAAAATAACCACATGTACATGCATTTTTAATTTTGTTCCCTATGTCATTTGGTGAAGGCCTTTCCCCTGTTTTCAATTTTATTTATATTTGCTATAAATTCCAATAAATTAATTTATGTACTGGAGAATATTTTTGGTGTGTAGCATAGAAAAGTTAAAAAATCAAATCACTTCTACACAGGCTTCAGCTACAGAAATGAACACATTGAGTGTATCTGGTTACTGGAAGCCACTTGGGGCATTAGTTTCCTGAACTTCAGTTCTCAGAAGACTCAACTGCGTTCAAATTCCCACAGTATCATGTAGAGTAAAATGAGGTCTTATGCTCTAGTATATATTGTAAATACTTGACAAAGATGTGGCTACTGATGCATAGTTAATAATGTCTAGGATTTTCAGGAAGTCTGATTAGGAGTTATGAGAGTGCATTTAAATGGTGGTCAGTTGCATAAGTGTTAGAATACGCTGAGAAAACTGGGGAGATGGTGTTTTATGCTATATTGTTTGAAATAACAATTTTAAGATAGCAGGTAGTATATGGTAATAAAATAAGATACAGCTGTCTATAGGTGTTCATTTCAAAGATTCATGATCCTCTAGCAGTGAATAAAAACAACCTATGAATAATGCCAAGTTAATAATGTTACAATTTTTATGTTTTACTCTTTGAAAGAAAAAAAATCTGTAAGGTTCTGTATAAATGCAGAGGGTTTGAAGCCATGTTCAAATTAGAGATAAAAATTTTTTACAGTAGCTTTCACACAAACTACAATTTGCTTCGTAAATTGCATGCAAATAAAATATTATGAAAACCAGAGAATATGTTATCTCTCTAAAAATGATGGCTCACTGAGGTTTTGGAAGAATAAAATAAACTGGAGAGCTTTTGAGGATTTCCTGCTG
>NW_009954194.1:4217919-4229991 GCF_000747805.2 Chaetura pelagica | reverse complement strand
TTTTAGTGTGTTGGTAAGAAAGTTGTGAGCAAACTGCTGTGTAATTGAAAACACTATTGCAGTGTAAAATCCAAGTACTGTGTTTATAAACGCACATGGATACCCATGCAAGAAATTACTTCTGTGATTGTGCTTCCAGAAGGGTATGTCAAAAAGATATGCCTGGAAATCAGAATTTAATTAGTTACTATTTTATGAGGTTCATAACAAGTTTGTTAACCTTATATCTCTTAGTAAAAACCTGAGGCCAATAGGAATGTGAAAAGGAGCAATATGATATTGTCTCTAGTGCGGTAGTTGTATGCTGAGCATTAGCTTTCCACAGAAGTGTCTTCCTGGAAGCTGTAGGACCTGCTTAGTTCTCCTAAACTGTTAATGTTTACATTCAACAAAATAAATGGTTGTGATGACAAACTGGCTTCTTGGTGCACTATGTGATTTATTTATTTATTAATTATTACTTTGTCGCTTTAGGTGGTCATGCTAGTGATGATGATTTTGTAATACTTGTGAAATGTTCATTTGGGGAAACAGTCCTTCAAGTGTTTTGGCAAAGGAAATAACTAATCAAAAGACCCTAGTGTATTTCACTATGTTCAGTCTTTGCAGCTTTAGGCAACAGAAGCAGTGGAGACCATTTTCCTGAAGTCAAATTGAGAGCAGGAGATTAGAATCTTATTGTTAAAAACATATTTGAAGCTTGCCTTATAACAATTTAGATGTAATTTCAAACTATCAGTGGCTCTTGTTAATCTCATGAGATCAGTCAGAATTGCCCTAGATGTTAAATAAGACTAACAATCCATTTCTGCAAGGTACATTGAGCTGCATGCCTAAGAAGCATTCTATTAAGGGAATAAATTCTTATAAAATATTAAGTGGTATATAATAAACCTCAACATATAAGAGTATGTGATGTGCCAGAGTTATATTTTTTTTAATATTCAGCTCTCTCAGTGACCTGGTGTGTATAGAAATACAGTCACCCTGAAGTTAAGATTTTCTCAGAAAGTAGCATCAAATTAACTTACTCAGGAAAGACATAAATTACTTCTCAATAGAGTTAGTTCATCATTTTCTTCTACTTCTGTGAACTGGAGTAGTTGAACATGCAGGTCTGATGTAACTGTTAAACCTGCCTTTTACCAATTATGTACATTGGGATATCTGCCCTCAGGCTGTGAGTGCAGCTTCTTGTTCATTCATTCCTTCACCTTTTTAAAATGCCAGCTAAATGTTAAATTAGGCTTGGATTTTATTTCAACACTTGTTCTGTTTGTTTCAGAAATTCTTGACAAATGTCACAACTTTTCAATACTTTAGTATATTATTCTTAGTGTGTTACTTTTAACGTAATAACCCTGAAGAGCTTGTTTATCCTCTTGCACATTCTTGTATGTGAGAAGGAAAAAAAGAACAGTAGAATATATAAATGTAGTGAACAACGGGTAAAAACCCTAACTTTAAGCTTTTTTTAAAAAAAAATGTAAATATGATAATGTTTTAGATACTTCTGGCTGACGTTTCAAGGCTAACTAGTGGGCTGTGATATCCAGATTTCATTTATTTCTTGTGCAGCAATGGTGTGCAAATACTTTGCTGACAGAGAAAGACTCAGCCTTAATAATTTAGTAAAGACATTTAGATTTTAAATACATTTTCGTTTTTAGCTGGAAAATAATTTGATCTAGACTTAGTCAGACATATTAAGTGTTAGATACTGTTTTATTAAACAGAGCAAATTGGGCTGTTAAAATCCATTCAATTGTGATGGCTGTGAATTTTTGTGACTTGGGTCTTTAAAGGCATATTTAGTGGGGCCTTTTGAACCATGGAAAAAAAAACTAAAAGCAAAGAACAGGTGGTCAAATGGAAATGCAGTTCTCAAATAGAGTATGGAATAGGTTATATCACTTTCCTTCCTCCATAGCTTTGAGTTCCTTGTCATAAACACTGCATATTAGCCTGATGCTCACATTTTTAGCAGAGGGTAATTAGCTGCATACCAGTGAAGCTTATTGGCAGTTATTTGGGGTAATTAAATGTTTTCCTTCCCTTTCTCCATTGGGATTTGTATTACAGCACTCAAAATGGGATGATTTTGCAAGAAAGTTCCTAACTCTTTCCAGTGGAAAGATACAGTTTTGAGTTATGCTGGATAAATAAATATTTTTTAAATTACATAAAATATTTAACAGCATTAACACAAAATTGTATCTGTAAAGGCTTTAAAATATATGCTTAGCTGAAATGTATTAGTAAACAAGGGACTCATCTTGAACAAAAGTAAGGAACTTTAATATTCTGTGTAGCCTGAAGTGCTATTTATCCTTCAAAGATTTAGGAAAGCTTAATTTTTTATGTGTGGCCATTTTTATACTTGAATGTACAATGATGTCTGAAATATTCTGATTATTGAGGTTATTAATTTGTCTTATTTTTAAAATATATATAATTTTAATATTTTAATAATCTTCTTCATAGGATTCAAAATGGGTGGAAGAAAAGCAGCTGTTAATTAGAAAAAATCAGGAGTTGATAGAGAAGGTATGTATTCAGAATGTGGGAATATTTTTACAATTGTTGCCTTTTATCATTAAAGGAGTGGTAAAAGGAAATTAATGTACTAAGTTCTGGAACATCAAGATGAAAATTGCTTACTTTATTTTTCTCCTGAAACAGAAATTGAGACAGAAGTCTCAATTTCCATATGCTTTTAGTACTCTTTAGGAATGGAAGCTGCCCTTTATTGTGGAATTACAAGTTTTACAGCCAACAATAAACACAAGCCGGCTGATGGTTCTAATGTCCAACAAAGTACAGTCTAAACTATTAAGCCTAATGTGAAATCCTGTATTTTGTAAAACAGTTACACGAAGATTCTTACTGTCCTGATCACTATTAAAGCTGCTTGGCCCCTTCAGCCTTTTTTATCTTCCTTTTTTCCACACTGTCTGAGATACTCAGAACTGAGCATCCTTATTTTTCTTCAAGACACAGGTGGGAAAGTTAGCTAGTACTCAGAAATCAAAGAATTATTTTTATTAATTACTAGCTCAATGATAGTAATAATAGAAATAAGATAACCAAAGAATAATTCATAACTAAAAGTAGCTGCAGCTGGACTTAATTTATTCAGACACTACAGAGGTCCTTCATGTGCACTAAAGAGTAGATGTCTAGATCTGAAAAGACAATGAGAACAGTCTACCCAAATGTTAATGTAATCCAGTCTCATTCACATGATTTTAACAGAAAGCTTGTATTGCTTAACACATTTAGATATAATATTTATACCACTTTTCATACTACTTTGAGATTACTATTCTAGGAGATCGCTGACCATTTTTTGCTGACAGTTCTCACAAGCACTTTCTAATGTGATGTTTCTTCTTTATCTTCAAGACATGGCCCAACATCTGTTGAGAAACTGAAATAATTAGCAGTTTTGTTCAAACCTCTGGCCTGTAACTCTGTACAGTATCTTTTCCATCGCTTACGAGCTGTCATGATGTTGTGTTTTTCTCATAGATTTACAGAATGGAACAAGAAGAGCATCAGCTGAAGAACGAGGTGCAAGATGCAAAAGACCAGAATGAGCTGTTAGAATTCAGAGTGCTAGAGCTTGAAGTAAGAGATTCTCTCTGTTGCAAACTCTCAAATGGAGCAGAAATTATGTTTGAACCCAAGCTGAAATTCCTGTAAAGATTACTGATGTCTGGTGCATGTTTAAGGGAAATCACTTAGGTTTTTTTAACTGCTGTATCTTGGGATAATGAAATTGATGCCACTGCCTTAATGTGTTTTGGAGAGAGTGCTCACTAATGTTTATAAAGATGTAATATAGCTAATATATATTGCATATAGTTTGTTTTTAATCTAATAAAATATTTTGTTTTGCAATATTTTGCCTTTTTTATTTGTTTCATTTCCATAACTGCTCCTTTCCTGCATGTAAAATCACTTGGTATGTATACTACAGCCCTGGTTGGCATTGTTTAAATTAACACACTTTCTCACATTTTGCATGCAGTGATCTGACTAAAGATCTGACACATCCATCACATCAATGTATAATTGCTTTTAATTAAAATGATTTAACATGGACAACATTCATATGAAGTAAAATGATCTTAAAGCACATTTTGGTAGCAGTTTTGAAAGAATTTCTCTTACCTGAAATCAATTTTCTGATGGTATAAAATGGTCATGAACAGGAAATAATTGGCATCAGTCAAAGGAAAAAGGAAAAAAACCCTCTGAGTAGGTCAAAGTTAAAGTGGTGAAGCACAAGTACAACTTCTGTACATGAAAGCAGTATGTTGTGATATCAATCACATTCTATACAGTGACATTATTAGTTAATAACAATTTGAACATGTAGCCTGTGGTTACACTAGAAAGCAATTGTTCTCATCACCTTGTAAATGAGGCCCGTAGTAACAAAAATACTCATGTGTGTTGCACAGTTGCCACACAGTTGTATTGCCTGATAACACATTGTTCAGTTTCAAAGATCATCAGCATTCTTTACATCATTTAGAATAAACTCTCCAAGAAACCTGCCATTGTCAGTCCTCCATAATTTTCATCACCCAGCACGTTTCACCAAAAATCTTAGCATGTGTAACTTCTCTGGTAAACATAAAAATGTCATGTCTTCCTGTTATGTGATGTTCTGCTTTTTGCCTTTGACATTTCTAAATCTTTTTTTAATCCTTTACTTTATCAACCATATATTTTGATATAGCTCATTGTATTAAAAACTATTAATTAGTTTTCTAGAAATGTCAGTAGATGTTCAGAAAAAATAAAAATGCTTTCTGATAGATATCTTTATTAAGCAACTATACAGTGAAATATTGAACAATTTGGCATTTGAATTGGCAGTTACACTAGAAACTGCTTCCTAAGTGTAAGTGTTCTTAGAAGTAAAACAATCAAAAAAATTTTATTAGGAAAAGAAAAAAAGTGCTTCAGTACATCCTTCAGTAATGTCTTTTTCACATGGAGGAATACTATGAAAAGTAGCTTAGTGTGATAGGCTGAGTTTTGTCATGTGCCAAATCTTTAAGGACTTGTTTCACATAAAACAATTGAAGTATTTCTGTGTGATTGCAAGAGAAGGTTTTTTCCTTAGTAGGTGAGCAGATAGATACAAACAAGACTGACAATATGAATGCTCTAGTAAAATAATGAATGCTTCTGATAATGACAACAGTATTTTTTTGAGAGCAATTAGAATATTTCAGATGAAATTTAGGCTAGTGTAGAAAACATTTGTCTATGATTTAATGCAGGAAAATTCAAGTGAGTTTAATGCAATAAAATAAATAAACAAAAATCTAAAATGGTAAGCGAATTTGGACAAGAATGAATCTTCACTTTTTAAATTACAACAGCTCAGTCATTTAAGCCCATTTCAAAATTAGACAGTTAATGTAAAAATTACTTAAAATAGAGTCTATGAGGGGGAAAAAATGTGTAGGGTACAGAGATTTTTCCCTCTACATTTTGGTTTCAAGTTAGATTTAAGCTAGGTGATGAACAGGAGTTGCCATGACTTGTAACTTGCTGAAGTGAATGGATGCAACCCGCTCCCCATGTCACTTTGTGATTTGGGAAACTGGGCAATGCAGGGATGGTTGCAGAAATGAAAAAAAATGTGCAGTAGTTCTCTTTCATTACCTTGTCAGAAACTGAAACTCTTGTTGCCAGTGCCTCCTCTTGTAATATGGAGAGGAAATCTGATTTTCCTCACTTGTGTTCCCATAACCATAGAGAATTGAGAGCAAGACCCAGTGCCTTGGTTGCCCAGAGCCTTCAGTCCTTTCATTTTCACAAGCACATGAGAATTTAAGTGTAATTGCTTATTTGTTGTTTTACTGTATTTCTGCCTTCTGAAGAAATAATATCTTGGTATTTTGAAGAAAAACATGGAAGTAGATAAGCTGGATGAGTTTTAGAAATACTAAGGTTTAAATAAATGGGAAATAAGTTTTAGTTTTGGTGCAATGGACATTGTAAGTGCAGAGTAGTGCTGCCTTTCAGTATATTCTGCCATCCTGAGTTGGGCAGTGGGTAGGACTGGGGATTCTACATGCTCTAATAGAAAGGTTAACTGTAGAATATACAGAGAGCAGACTTACATCTTTAATTTTATTGAGAAAAATCTTCAGTGATATTACTATTTCATGATGAGTTTAAATGTTTTTCTGCAATTGTTCTTTGTCCCATGAAAGAAAGTAGTAATTAAATAAGGTTATAACCAATAAAAAAAGCCAGCAGAGTTTTTCAGGGCTCCAGTCAGTTACTTGGTCAGCGTGCAGGGGCTTCTGCACCCAAGAGTATTTGTTAACTTTGCAGAAACTCTGTGTGCATGCAGTCAGCTGGAAGTTAATGTCATTTTCGTGCTTATCTAAAGCCCAAATTCTTCACCTATGGTTAAAGTAGGAGGTAATATCATGTATTTGGAACGTACCTAGGAATCTGCATTTTAATGTACAAGCATGTTTTATGAAGGTGGGAATAAATGTCTACATATAATCACACATGTTGTTTTTAAACAAAATCTTTCCTCAGGAGAGAGAACGGAGGTCACCAGCATTTAATCTTCATATAACCACCTTTCCTGAAAACAATGGAAGTGCACTTCAACTGTTCTGTCAACAGGAAGGAATAAAGGTATATGTAGAGCACTAGTAACTGTTGGATAGCCAGGAACTTTTTGGAATGAGCAACCCAATTTTCATGGTTTGTCATCTTGCTGTAGGGAAGAAAATCTGAAAAAATAAATATAGTAAGAAAAGATATTTTTAACTGGGGAAAGGGTTTCATAAGGAGTTCATCAGTGAAAGTGAAGGCTGGTCAGTCAAGGTAATTTACAGTTCATCTAGGATAATGATGTAAAAACATTGCAGAAGAATGTGGATGTTTGTGATTAATTGTCAGGTTTGCCATAGTGCTTTTTCTTGATATAAAATGTTTTCATTTGAGGTCAGAAATATGACATTTACTTACTATTTTACACCCAATATAGTAGTGTTTCAACAACAGGCCAGGGTAGCTTTCCTGTGAGTAAATAAAGTGGAACATGTCTGTGTTACAGTCCATGGCACTCACTGGTAATTTATGCTTCTATTTGTGTTTACAAGTCCTCTTATAGAAGGCTTGTTTCTATTCAGTGCCTTAATAACCACAATCCTATTTGTGGTGCAAATAAAGTGAAATCATAGGCTGCATATTGCTAGGGAGCTGAGTTGTCTAAAAGAAAAAGGAGTTAAAACCTGATTCTTACCTGCAGGTTTAGTTGGTTAGTCCATTCGCATAGCACACCAGGAGCCACCAGTTTGCCTAGGAGAGCCTCCATGGAATGCCAGACCTCCTTTTTAGCTTATCTCTTATTCTAATTTGTATGTTGTCTGTAGTTCCTTCTCTTTTTTCAGATCTGTATCTCCATTGATGTATCTGCAAGGGCTACCCTTATCTGAGAAGTCCTGATGGTTTGAGCTATAAGCCAAGTGTATGAGATGATAATAGTTCCAATATTTTACAGTGGGAATATGAGAATATGTTTAGGGCCTTCTGATGAAACCACTGCTTGGGGAACTGAGCTTCAGCTTTCGAGAATTGATCTGCCAGGTAAATCCAACTCTCACCTTTGTCTGAAAGCCTGTAAAGAAACTTCTTCCTGAAGGTATTGATTTCCCATGAAGCCTTGATACATAATCTTCCCCACAAAACATAATTTTTTAGGTCTAGGCACTTAAAGAACTAGTTTCTTCTTACAGTACTTGAATAGAAATAAAACAGGTACAGCTTCATTTTTTTTTTTTTTTTTTTTCATTGTCTTCTGTTGTATTCCTAAACACAGATGTTTTTTTAAATCTACCTTTCAGTCCAGTTAGCTGGAAGCACAGGCAGTCAACTAATATTGGCATACTGAAATTGTTGACTTTTTGTATGTTTTCAGTGTATTTTGAAATTGTTAGCTATCAGTAGCAGATTAGATTCTAAAATGATGCAAAATCTGATTTGATTCTAAATCTTCCTATGTGCTTCATCATGGAAATAAATGAATTATAATTAGTATTTCTGGCTCAATAAGTGCAAGAATGTATTGAATTCCATTCCTCATTAGTGTAACTGATCAGCTGAAGAAGTTTTCACTCACCATTATCATTGCTGATCATAACCCATAGTTTTGTTTTTAACACCAGCCCAAACACAAGTGTGTATTAAGCTCTTCACCATTCTAAACTTATTGATGTGCACTCTCTAATAGCTAATGCAATGTTTGAAGACTGCTGAAGTGCCTGGGGAGCAGGAGGGGACTTCTCAGGATAGACCAACTTGAACACATTATTCCTTTTTTTGGAGCCAGAATTGATTACTTTGTTGAATCTGTCTCATATCTTTGGTCTTCAGGACATTTTTAATTCTTATTAAAGCTTCCTAATTGGAGTCTATGAGGTATAGAATTATGAGCAAATATATTCTGGTGTAGTTATGTCATTTTCAAGCATGGCTAATTTAGCTTTAAAAAAGGTAATAAAAATTGATCATCCTGACTACCCACATAAGGCAGTTGTACAAGACACAGGTAAAAACTATCATGTTACTGTGGGCAATGTAAGTAGTGAGCCAAAACACAGCCCTCTGAAATGGTGGCCCCTTCTGACAGGTGCTGAATATGAGCAGAAGCTGAGGGTGACAGCAAGGCTGTCTTGCTTTATGCATGTGCTTTAGGCATTTTGGACTAACATAAGCTGGTCCTTGTCTATGTTCTACCTTCAAAGAGTATGGCTGCACATAAGTGGTTGATGGGAATGATCCCTGGTCCAGATTAACTTGTGGACCACACTTGAGATAGTTCAGGAAAATACAATTACTGCAGGTTAAACAATTCCATTAACATTTCCAAAACTTCTGGTGCCTAGGAATGATCCCTGGTACTGTGTAAAGTATAGACATTGTGTGAATTAGTTCCTCTCTTTTTTTGTTGTTGTATCAGAGGAGTGTTTTTCTTTATTTCAGTGACTGAATCTTAATAAGGATGGGTTGTTCGCTGCTTTATGCGGATCTGGGGACTGACTGGCAGAGAAATGTGGCTTTTTGCTCACAGAAATTGTGAGCTGATAGTGTTTGGAGGAGCAGGTTCAGTCCACCATGTGTATTCCCTTCTTCCCCTGTAAGGCTGATTTGAACCTCCACTCTTTTGTTTACCCAAGAAAATAAAAAATAAACCACCAACAAACCTTCACTATTATAGTTTTCATACTCTCTGTTATTTAAATTCCTGTAGCTTGATGTGTTTGATGCTCCACTCCAAACAAACAGAAAAAACCAAGCCTTTAAGCCTGTTTATCAGTTTTGATCTTTTGTCTCCATACATCAGCAGGACAGTAAATGTGAATCATACAGGAACATTCTGCCCCCATACACAGACATCCAGGTTGCTTGCTAAAATCAAGAATTACACTTTGTCTCTGAAAGTATCAGGAGCGGTTTTGTAACTGTGATGCGAAACAAATGTTTCATTTCTTTACATTTCAAGTCTTTTTGCATGCAGCAAAAATATGAAAGGTTACTAAAGGGTACATAAAGTGTAGCATATAAAAACTGTTTCTCACCTTCTATATAAAAAATGTGTTGAACATCTTTTTCAGGATGTGAATATATCTGAACTTATGAAGAAGCTAGATATTCTTGGAGATAATGGGGTAACAAATTTTTTATTTCCAATATACCTCTAGCTTTTATCTTATTTTAAAAGTGTTTTATTCTTATTTAAATTTATTTATTTTTTCCTCACAGCATTCAAGAAATGGCACAGAGTGATTTTTACATGCCTATATTTGTATGAATGTTATATATGGTTAGGTACTACTCCTACAAACTTGAAAGCAAATCTTTAAGTTAAGCTGATGCTAGTGAAAAGTGTGTTTTCACAAGATAGGATTTGATCTTGATTGAATGACATGAGGAAGAAGCACTGTACGGGGCAAAGAGAATAGATACCAAACAGGCTAGGGGAGAAAAATAAGGAAGTCAAAGCCAGACCAAATTATTCCTGAATATTTTCTCTTGAGTAGTTATAGTAGCACCTGCTACTGTGAAGGATGCCTCTGCCAGGAGTGGATTTTCTAGGAGAAAGGGCAAGGTTAACTGGTTCCTTTCCTCCCTCAATATTGCCAAATACAGTATAAAATCTTGATCAGGTGTTTGGAGCACAAACATCCATGGTGCTTGGTCCACTTTAAAGGTAGCTTTAACATTTTGAGGTGTTTATAATACAAATTTTAAACTCCACATTTGCTATTTGTATTGAAAGTTTTGTGGAGGTTTCTATACTACTTGCTCTTTGCTTTGTTTTCATTAATAGGAGTTCTAGCTCTGAAATGCATGAGGGGTAGGAGATTCACTTCCTGCAGGCCTGTAGTCCAGTGAACTGGCCTTTTTCCGGCTAGAAAAATGTGAAAGTCCCTAGCAGCAGCCACTTAATTTTTTATGAATAATTAACTGCTGCAAAAGTGGTGTGGGAGTGGTGTGCTGACACACAGCCTAAGTACCCTTGGTTTAGTTTTCAATACTTTCAATCATGGGATCCTTCCTAGTCATGTTTATAAGATGCTAAATTTTAAAGCTGATTTTTCTTTAAAGTACACTTAAAATTTATTGCTTGTGTTGAAGGATGGATTTCCAATCCAGTATAAAATGCATCTTTTTGTATTTTAGAACTTGAGAAATGAAGAACAGGTTGCAATAATCCAAGCTGTGACTGTACTTTCCCTCTGTGAAAAGGTAGAATTCAGTAAAGATTTTTGTCTGCCTAAGGACTGATTATGTCTTCTGTGATACCACATTGCTTTGCCAGGGAAGCATGGCTTTTCTGTTGAAGTTGTCTGAATTGGAGCATGTATTCATCCTCACATTACTTTGTTGGGATTGTGGTGTCTTGAGGTAAAGTAAAACTTATAAAATAAACCAAATTTAAAAATAAAAATGGGCTTTGGAGATACTCCCTTAGAAAAATGTACTAAACAGCCCCTTAATGAAAGAGACTTCATTCTCTGAAATGCCAATGTCCTCAGCTCTCTGGGAATAGTGTATTCTGGAAGTCATATCACCATGGTCCATTTGGACCTGTTTCTGTGTATGACTGAAAAAGCTCTGAGTGGTCTGTGGTCCTTTTCTCCATAAATTGCTGAGCACAGATAGCAAAAAAAGCAGGTTGTACAAGACAGGTAATCAGTCAGGTCACTCACTCAGTTCTGCAGGGCTAGTTCTTTACTCTTTCAATCACAGAGAGAATGTAATCTGTATATGATTAATTATGACATTTAGAACTAAGAAAAACTTGCCTTTTATCTGAAGAAACTTTGTCTGTCCTTTTCATAGGTTTCTACTGAATCTTTCCTAGATGCATATTTGAAATTCAGAATCAGTACTTCAAAATTGGAGCATTTTGTAGTAATTATTTTAAATTGTATTATTTTGATAATCTACTTATCTAAATATCTTAATGTAGATAATCTTAATTAGGTAATTTAATAATCACTGATTTAGGTGAATAATTGCTATAAGCAAAACAAAAATGAGGAAAAATGCTGTAACCCTTATGCTTTTCATTGCACTATAGCATTAGAGGAGGTGATGATCATAGCCCTTTACATCCAGTATGGAAAGTGGAAGAAACTCAATACACAAGGTTAAGGTAGAGAGCAAAACTGGCCAAACTTTAGGAACTGGACAGGGTTATTAATGACCAAGTAAACGAGCACTTGTGCAAAAAGGGCCACTGGAATTAGTGACTGTGTTTAATATGTGTTGGAATGGTTCAGAACAGATCAAATACTTTGTTAGCTCTAAACTGTTTCCACTAGCAACTGATCACAACAATAAGGGACTGGAAGCTTTGTCAACTGAAGTCCTTAGATGAATAAAAACAAACAACTATAATGGAGAATTTTTAATTTATTTCTGCTTAAGGTAGTCCGTAGTTTAATTTATTTTATTTTTTGACAAAATTTATGTCAGTTTCTACTACACCTTAATAGTGGGGGGGGTGGG
>NW_009954194.1:4196470-4217854 GCF_000747805.2 Chaetura pelagica | reverse complement strand
GGGGGGGGTGGTTTGTTTGGTTGTTGTTATTGGTTTTGTTTTGGTTTTTTTTGTGGTTTTACCACATAATCTGGTTCTGACAGAAACTGAACACTCCATCAGAAAGACAGAGATTTGATTTTTATCTTCTGTAGTTAAATAGACTGCTTTTAAAGAATGATGTGAAAGTAGTTTCTATTATCTGTGGACTCTATCCATTTTATGTCATTTTAGAGAAGTGCCTCTCAGTAACCTAATAAATACAAGCCAATAGCAAATTGAATCAAAAGGGCACTCTAGGAAGCATGAAAATTTATTCTGTTTTTCATGGTGCACATTTGAGGTACAGGCTAATCAAGTGACTGGTTTTCTCCATAACAGAAGGCACTATCCATGTTCTAAGTTTGCTAAGACAAAAAGTAACAGAAAATAGTCTTGTGCTGTCCTTAAAAAAAAAACAAACATGAAACCATGTTTTATAATGTTGAGTTCTACAGCACAGACAAAATCAGACAAGTAATTAAGTAGGATTGGATGATTGTTTTAACATAAGTTCTATTGGGTGCATATATTGAACTGTGATTAAAGGAAATTTAAAGCAACTTTAATGCCTTCTCTAATGTAATGTAACCATCTCAGATGTCTCTCTAGATAACGGCCAGACAGCTTCCCATATACGTTCTTATAGTTCCTTAATTACAAGAAATTAACATATATAGCCATAATTTCCCTGCCAGGCAAGGGAAGTTTTGATTGCTACAACTGACTATAAGTCCTGAATATATACTGGTCTCTTCTGTGCCCCTTGGTTCCTGAAAGGTTCACAGACATAGGAAGATCAGAATCAACCTTTAGTTTGGCATATTATTAATACCTTTAAAAAAAGTAAACCTCTAATATTTGTATATAATCTTTCATTGGCAAATATTGAGATATTGGCAAATATTGAGATATTGGCAAATATAGCTCTGAGGGATGCTGAAAACTTCCTGTTTCTAGTGATTTTAAATGTTCAAAATGCTCACTGTCTTGCCAAATCCTTTTGCAGTGGTGAGGCTTTCCTTAGGAGTATCTTCAGTCTATCACCTTTAGAATGAAGAAAACAAAGATGGTGAGAATAGAGTCACTGGGGAATATGGTATTCCTGTTCAGTTTTTCAGTTCTGTACAAAGCAAAACCTACTAAGTAGATAAAGCAAGTTTCCATTTTTATCCACCAGTCTCTTAAATAGTGGAAGGTCCAAATTAAGAATTTACATTTTGCTTAGTTGTAAACTTACATTTGCAGATTTTCTATCTAAATCTTTGGGGAAAAAATGAATAATGTCATTAATTCCTTTGACTCTGAGCTTCAGTCAACTCACCAAAACCCTAAATTTAAAAAGCCGATGTGTATTGCTTACCAAAAGAATTAAAGTAAATAGGAACAATCTAGTGTTACTAAGCAAAGCATTTGAGGAAAGTGAAAATTATCAGTGGCAAAGCTGCAGCTGGTCTTAATGGAAGCTGGTGCTATAAAAAGCAGCATTAATCTAAACTCAACTCTCTGTAAACTAGCCATTGATCTTTTTGTAGATGAATAAGGAAATGTAATAAAACAATTCAGAACTGAGCATTCCCATCAATTCCAATACACACACTGAAGTGCTGAATGCTAACACAATTCTGGTGATGGTTAGTAATTAAGCAAAAACCTTCAATCCCTGCATTTAGCCATTACCATATGTAATTTTACTTTTGGAATGCAACGGCCATTCTTAACTGTGATTGTTTTGTGTATCACCGGAATGTTCAGGGATTCATGGTAGAAACTGCATGAACTTCCATATGTCTGTCTGTTATATTGTTCCCTTTATATTACTGATGTTTCAGAAGTGAGCCTCTTCTTGGGAAGGGTGCAGCAAACTGGGTAAAATAAAGTTTGCTACCTTGTCTTTTGTTCAAATTGCCACCTTGAAAAATGCAGGACTGGTGCCCTGAAAACATATTATGGTTTTGCAAATCAGGCCAACAAGCATTGGGTATGTCAATTTGGAAAGATTCAGGTTAATTTTTGCATTCTTCACACAAGTTTATTTTCTACCTTGAACCTTACAGGGCGAAACCCCCTTTAATTTATTGAAGGAAAACAGCCTCCACTTGTTAGCCTATAGCATGTTTCTGCAGTCCTCCATTTTTCCTGTGTTTTCACAACCTGTTCATTCGCATGCAACTTCAAAATGAGTATAGACTAAGGGGGAAGCATGTATTTGGGAGTGTTAGCAACAAACTTGGAAAATATTCAGTAAAAAGTTTGTGAAAAGCTCTGTTGGTTTTTTTTTTTTTAAAATTTTTGCTTTTCACACTGCTATGTTCATGCAGTGGTTAAAACAGATAGAGGGGACAGAAGCTGCACTGACACAGAAGATGTTAGACCTTGAGAATGAAAAGGTAAGGAACAATAACTAAAAATACAATTCATTTAGCTAAAACTAAACTCAAGGTAATGTGCAGAAACTTCATCACTGACTGTTTTTTTTTTCCTTTTCTCTGCTTATCAGAGATTATTTCATGGTAAAATAGGCAAGAGGTTGCATTGCTTGTAATCTTTTGAGTGGGAGGGAACTATCAAATTTATATAGAACAGAAATAGAAAAATATGTATAAATTAGGATACAATGATATAATCTTATAGAGCATATTAAGCAAACAGTGTGAAATTGCCTTTGTACTTTCTCTGTGTACTAATTTGTCTGGCAGCAGCATTGTCTTTTTAATCTTGGGGTCATTTAGTAGAATTTTCAAACATATTCCTTTGCTCTCTGGTAGTCAGCTTCTGGACAAGTTGTAAAGATCTCTTACTCCAGGTGATGTTTCTTGCCCCAAGGTCCTTATGCTTAAAGACAGAGTTTTCTCAAAAGCAGTTCTGCCTTGTATAGCAAACCCAGTGCTATACTGACCTCATTTTTACTGTATGTTGAGTGAAGTGTTTTGGAATCAGTGTTTGGTTTTATTGGTTTACCATGCATATTGTGTTTCTTATCCTCAAATGGCTTTATGAATTGCTGATTAATCCTTGCCATACCTTTTACAGGTGGATAAATGATCAGCATTACATTCGTCTTAATGGGAAACTGAGACAGGGAGGTTAAGAGTGGTCAGATTGTGTTCTCTGTTCCTCAACGTAGGGGGTTTTTAAATTTTAATTTGCATATTTGGTATGTCTTTATTTTTAACTCCTGTTACGGAAAAATGCAAAGGTTTTGGAGAGTGAAAATGCCCACAAATACCAGATTATTTTACAAAATGAACTGGAAAACAATGTTTCCTACCTAACTTGGTTTGTTACCTACCCACTTACTGTATGTGATGATTTTCAGCCTTACTCTGGATAGCCCTGTATCTATTTGTTTAGCATGGCAATCCAGGAGTCTGCACTGCTAATAACTGACTCAATTGTGAAATGAGTTTAGAAATAATATTCTAGCATGACACTTTCAGAAGGGCTGAGCACTAGTTTTGTTGTCCTTGGAACCCATGTTAAGAATTTGAGATCCTCTTCTTGTTTCTTTCCCTCTTGCCTTTAGTGACCAAATTTTACAATAGTTTTTGCAGAAGCAACTTGATTGGAGCAGCTGCATTACTGTTCTGGAACCTGTTGGTATCTCTGACTATAGTTTTGGGGCAAGTCTGGTCTCAGACACTTGTAGGCACGTTACTCTGTGCGTAGTATTGCACCTTGTACAACAGCTATGTAGCTGTTGCTGTAACCCTCATAAGAAAATAATGCCACTTAAGTAGTCAGTGTGGGATTCAGTTGCATAAACATTGTGTCTACTTCCATATTACATTCTACAGAGCTCTGGAGATGCCCACAAGGCATTAAGAAATATGTCCAGCAGGACCAGTACGAGACCACTCGCCTTCTGAACCAGCAGCTGAACTAGCATACTCTAAAATGGCTATAATAGCAATAGATGCCGATCTGTGGATAATCGATTTTATACCCCAAGATCAAAGTCTGACTTAAACTTTGGTTCTACTTTCAATATTAGTTGATAGGTAATTAAAAGAACTCCAAGTTTCCAAAAAACCCTGAATAACAGATATTATCATTCTTATATGGAGAGCAAATATCAACTTAGTCCTTTGAGTTCTCTAATATTGGTCTTATATGATGCTGCTGTCACCAATTATGAATTGTCCTTAATAAATGAGAGGTCATCTGTAGTAATTTTACCCTCTGCACCCCTCCCAAGCATTAATTTGCTGATCAGAATGGATTTGTTTTAAACCAGATATTTGGAGTGAAAATCCATCATCATAGTTCATGCTTAGGCAAATTCTATGCCAGGGCTGCACTGACAGCTGACAGAATGGTTTTGCCATTGTTTCATCAGAGCTGCACACTGGATATTTTCAGAGAAGCAGGGAATTGTCCTCTCGTGTTTCTCTCCTTCCTTGGCCTGCCCGGTGTGAGTAACGACTGTTGGACCAAATGCACACACGTTCCCGTTCACCTTCCAGCCTTTGTGTGCATTTGTGTCAGATCAAGGCAGGTCTGTGCACTGGTGTAGAGGTCTATGCTTCATGGGTACAACTTGTTAATATGATACACATTTTAAGTGCTAATATTGTAAATGTGATATTCCAAATATCCTTAGGATGAATGTGGTAATTTGCTATCGTTTTTATTATTTTTTTTTTGCTTTGAAGTAGAAAACTCACATAAAAATGTTGACTTTTATGATTATTCATTAATTAGGACAAAGAACAAACACTCTCTTGTTTTTATGATTGCTCAGGACCTGTTCAGTAAACAGAAGGGTTATTTAGAGGAAGAACTCGACTACAGGAAGCAAGCTCTGGACCAGGCATACATGGTAGGAAAAAAAGAGTAATTAAATTTTCATGTTTGAACAAATTTGATAAAATGCGTGTGTGTTTGTGTTCATTTTATTTTAAAATAGGGTTCTTTTGCCAGTGATTTGGTTTTCTGCCAGGCTAGAAAATCAAATATTACTTAAATGGAGACTTAGGAAATTGATTATAGTATTTAGAAGTGTAATGTTTTTGCATTATATTTCTCATTCTAAAATATGTAAACATCTTGTTGGTACCTCTGGAATGGGAAGAGCAGGTCCATGTGTGCACAAAATTTTCACTGATAAACTACACTAGAAATTACTCTAGAGCTTTTTGAATTTTGCTTTTTCCTAAGTGTTTGTAAATATTACTGCTGCAAACATATCCCAAGTTGGAAATGCCTGTTCTTCCTATACAATTCCTTTATGTGCTGTCCTATCCAACCATACCTTTCCTAGCTTTCAAAAGGGAAGATGCACCTTTGCCTTCTTTGAGGCTAAGCAACAGTTGAGAATTATCTAGGAATCAGTAAAGTTGCACACCCAACTTTGTTAATAGTGGGACTTCAGGGAGTCAAAGTATAATGGCCTGATAATTTATTTTACATTGTAAATATTTCTTATGGGCAAAATGTTTACAGAAAAAAAGCAAGCTCTAGTGCTTAGAGCAGGTGAGAGATAAAAGTAAGCAGGCTTTATTTCTAGCACTGTGACCTTGGGCAAGCCTTTTAACCTCTCTGTGCAGCTGTTTGCATCACTAATATGGATAGAATTACATACCTCACAGAGGTTTTATGAGGGCTGAAGTTTGTCAGATACTCTTGATCCAAATGTTGTCAGGCTGGATGCTGCTTTTTGATAGGATCATACTAACTCCAGTAATCAGGGAAACACTGCTGTGATTCCTTTCTTTCTTCAGTCTTGGGAATACAGTTCTCCTTATGAATGCCCATTTCTCCTGGGCTCTCAGCTCTGCAAAGTGCTGCAGTTTTTGACCAGTGCATGAGAATCTGGTTATGAATCTGGCAAATGGCAAGAGACTGATGGAGGATTAATGTATGCAACTATACAAACATTCATCTCTTCACTGCTTATGGTAACTTGGAATTAAACCAGTGACAGTCTGGACCCCTCATTTCGAGAAGGACAGGGAACTACTTGAAAGAGTCCAGCAAAGAGCCACAAAGATGATTAAGGGAGTGGCACATGTCTCTTATGAGGAAAGGCTGAGGGAGCTGGGTCTCTTTAGCTTGGAGAAGAGGCAACTGAGTGGTGACCTCATCAATGTTTACAAATATGTTAAGGGCAAGTGTCAGGAGGACAGAGCCAGGCTTTTTTCAGTGATGTCCAGTGATAGGACAAGGGGCAATGGGTGCAAACTGGAACATAGGAGGTTCCACGTAAACATCAGAAAAACATTCTTTACTGTGAGAGTGACAGAGCACTGGAACAGGCTGCCCAGAGATGTTGTGGAGTCTCTTTCTCTGGAGATATTCAAAACCCACCTGGACACATTCCTGTGTGATGTGGTCTGTGTTGTCCTGCCCTGGCAGGAGGGTTGGACTAGATGATCATCCGAGGTCCCTTCCAACCCCTAGGATTCTGTGATTCTGTGACATAGACTTTGAGCAATAGATGGCAGGACAGCAAGACCAGAGAGAAGGAGACAGTAAGAGTTCCGTTGTCACAGTCCTCTCTGTAGACTTTTTGTTTTATAGCATGGCTTAGCAATTCACTTGCAGTTCAAAATCATCTGTTAATTTGCCTTAATTTGGGATGTTCAGTATCAGAGGCTGCAGATCTTGTTACGTATTAAGCACAGACCTATCATCTGAACCTTCCTTAAACAGAAGAAATTAATAATTTACTAGAATGGGAAGCATTGCCTGGGTGTAAGGAGGCTACGTGTACTCTGTGTGGAATGCTCCTCACTGCTCACGACTGCTGCTTTCTGTCTACCTGTCTGTCTGTCCTCCCCTCCTGCCTAAGGCTTCGCTTGCTAGTCTTCTCCTCTAGCTGTTGGTGGGTCGTTTGCTTGCCAGATTCAAATGGCAGCCTGTCTGTGTGTGATTTGGGTTGCCTTAGAAAATCCAGGAGCTGGAAGCCACGCTGTACAATGCCCTGCAGCAGGATCCGGGAAGGCGGGCGAGCGAGTCGCTGACGGAAGCCCAGCGGGAGGATTTGCGAGCTGCGGTGGAGAAGGTGCGGCGGCAGATCCTGAGGCAGAGCAGGGAGTTTGACAGCCAGATCCTGCACGAGCGAATGGAGCTGCTGCAGCAGGCCCAGCAGGTAACCCTGGTTCTCCCCCCACCTCCTTGTTGGTGTTACCTCTGTGGTTGCCGCCACTGCCCATGCAGCAGCATCACTTCACTGTCACCTTGTCGAGTTACACTTAGTCTGTTCTGTGTACTGCTCCCACGTCAAGGAGACGGGCAGTGTTAGGATCTGGTTGTGGTGGGCATGGTACATGCACAAGATGAGTCACTGTCTCACTACAAGGTCCTGTTGCACCATCTGTTCCATGTGTGTACAGCCACACAGCCTTCCACAGGACTGACTCCTTAGGAGCTTGTTGCAACTTTAAGGACTGCCCTCCAGTTGCTCTCACTAATTACCGTTCAAACCTGGAATCAGCTATTGTAAATGTCAAATACTGTTATGCAGATGTGTTCAAGATGTTGTTATTTCAGATGCTGGTTCTGGGGCAAGAACTGCATTTAGTTCAGTTCAAGACTCTCTCTGCTCAGATTGGCTTAGTAGATAAATACAGACTACAGCTGATGTCATGTACTGACCCACCACTGCTGTGTTCATCTCCTGTCATGAGAAGTGCTTCTGGTCCCAATGTTAGAACTTCCTGTCAGTCTCCTTTCTTTTATTCTTTCACGTGTTCCCTTGATTAGGAACATGTAAAATTGAGATCAGGTGACTAGGAACAAGTCTTGATTATTTTTTTAATAAGTGTCAGATTAGTAATGGTGTGCAGAAAGCTGGACAAGGGAGGCACCAGCTGGCATTGAAAGTGTCAGAAAGAGAGAGCAGAGTAAAAACATGAAATTTGGTAATTGAAAGTGGAGCCAAAAATTATTTTCTTGATGTTATTAGTGCAGCTGAAAATTAGTGAGAATGGGGTCTTCTGCCAGTCTCAAAAAATCCAATTTCCAAACAAGACTGTGGATGTTTTATTCAGAACATTAATGCAGTCCTGTTCAGTTGGGCAACTATTATCTATCAATGACATTTAACAAGAAGGAATGATGGTGTATATTGACTGATGCTTCTACACCTAAGTAATATCATCAGAGTAGATACAGTTTGGTCTTTTGCTTCTACCAGGCCTGTAATTTGAATCTGTTTAAAGGAGTATTGACTAGGACCTATTTGTGACCCTTTTTAGAGTGTATTTTTGGGGGAGCACCTGGACAGACCTTCTAAGTTAAGCCTGCATAATGATCAAAGGGCTGGAGCCCCTCTGCTATTGAAGACAGGCTGAGGCAGTTAGGGCTGTTCAGCCTGGAGAAGAGAAGATTCTGGTGGGACCTTGTAGCAGCCTTCCAGTACCTGAAGGGGCTACAGGAAAGCTGGAGAGGGGCTTTTCACCAGAGAAGGCAGCAACAGGACAAGGGGTAATGGTTTTAAACTGAAAGAAGTTAGACATTTAGGTTAGACGTCAGGAGGAAATTCTTCACCATGAGGGTAGTAAGGTGTGTAGGAATGGGTTGCCTAGGGAGGTTGTGGAAGCCCCCTCCCTGGAGGTGTTTAAGGCCAGGTTGGATGAGGCTTTGTGCAGTCTGGTCTAGTGTGAGGTGTCCCTGCTCATGGCAGGGAGGTTGGAACCTGGTTATTTTTAAGGACTCTTCCAAACTTAACCATTCTATGATTCTATAATTTGCCAAGGGTACAGGAGATTAACAGTTTGTATTCTATATCCTTTGCTCAGTTTCTTCTTCTCAGTTACTTTCTTCCTGGAAGTTGTGTTTTTGGGTCTTTATGGGACCAGGGATCAACACAGATAACCTAGGAGTTGTATGTAAACATCAACAACTTTAAAACAAGCAAACGAATAACCCTAGCATGGATCAAAAGTGTCACAGGGCTAATTCTTATAGAATTGCATTCACGTACACTAGAAAATGACAGAAGCTGAAATGCTACAGAAATGAGAGTATCTCTGTGTTGACAGAATCCTAAGGTATGGATGAAGTTGCTCCACAGAGCAACTAGCATCCCTAGATGCTACATTAAATTAATCCCCTCTTTTCTCCTGTTCACATTGTGGGATTAGCAAACATCCATTCCGCTTTATTCTGGCAAAACTGTAGTCTAGACCTGGACATATTTGTACAGCCTGCAGTGCCCTTACAGTATGCATCATCCTTCTTACTCTGCTGAAGTGGAGGTTATGAAGAATGATGCCTGCAGGACTTACTACAGAATGCTCTTTTTACAGACACTCTCAAACTTTCCCTGAAACAAAAACCGTGTTTTAAAGACTCCAGATTCTCTGTAACTCTGGAAATTTGATCACTTCCAGAAGGCCTGTTTTTTTGCTTCTGTTAACTTCTGATTTGCCTGATACAAGGGCTTCAAAATAACATCTCTGCTTATCCTGGCAGACTGGTTGCAACCTTTTCTGAGTCAGAGTTTCTGTGTCAGACATAATGAATGGGGGTCCAAGGAAACCTGATGATGGAGGAGAAGCTGAGTTCTCTCCTTCTGCAAGTAAATGATCCTAGACCAAAGTGCAGGATGCAGAAGTGGCAAAGCATGTGATGAATGCTTCAGGAGGGTCTGCAGGGTTTCATGACAGGAGAACTGCATCATGCAAGGCCATTGGGGATTTAGCTTGGGAGATACTGGTTTTACAGAGCAAGTACAAGTTTTTTCTTGGGAACGTACTGTCTGAAAAGAACAGAGATGTGCATAAGAAACTGGGTAACCTGTTGTCCAAATATGAGTTTGAGCTGCTTTATGTGTACTTCTTTGTCCAATATAAAGCCTTAATTGTTAGCCACTGGGTATTGACTTTGTTCCAGTGAAATAAATGTATTTTAGGATGCCAGGCCCTGTTTTATATTGGTAGGTCTGTTCATCTTGGGCATGTATAGCCCCCCATTATTATTGTTCATTAGTGTATAAATGAAACCATTCATGTATATCCATTGTGTATTAAGGAAACTAGGCCTTTGTGGAGCCAATTTAGACAGACTGTGTGATTAGATCTGCTTGCTAAGGCATATAATGCTTTTATTAAACCCAGAGTGGAACATGCAGGTCTAGGGGACGGACCCTCAGCTGAATCATGTAGACAATATTCCCTTTAAGTCAGAGAAGGTGCTATGATTTACATCATCCTCTCTATTTGGAGGAGGCAAAATATGTTAATTAAAAATCTGTCATGAGCAGCTTGTGATATTTGCTTCTAGCCATAGGGTATGTGCAGTTCAACTGCTGTTCCTGCATATATTGCCTTCAAAAGTGCACTATTGTGCTACACTGTTATTACAAGCTTTCATAAATCAGTATCTAGTTAATATTAATTTAAAAGTAACACTTGTGCTCAAGTCAGTGCAGTGACATGACTCGTGCATTTTGGAAAATAAGATCATTACTAGCAGGTTCTGATAAATAGGGTAATTTTATATTTATATATATATATATCTATAAAACATGCTGAGCCATTTCTAGAGACAGAAAAAAAGGTGTAGCTATAAAAACCATCTCTGAGAAAAAGATATTTCAAATGGAGCATCTGTTTCTGAAGTAGTTACATCAGCTTCTTAATTAAGCAAAATCAACCGTCCCTTAATTCCCCCCCAAAAAGAGCCAACTGCATCCAAAAAGCCAACACAAAAAAGTCCACACAGCATCATGGTAAGAATACCTGACTGCTGAGATTAATAAATGCTTTAAAGTGAAATTGTGCCTTATATAAACCAAATTGGATATAACTTGAAATGTATCTCTTGGTTTGACTGTAGCTACTTCTGGAGTAAGAAACTGCAGAAAGTGATCAGAACCAGGAAATTAGGATAGTTTAATTTAAATTGCACTGTTGGTAGTATTGAAACATATAAAAGAAATTTTATAATAGGAACAGAATTTATTCTGATTTCATTTAATTTATCTTAAATACAAAACAAAGCTAGAAAATCCTTGAAGGACAGCAGGCTGACACACATAAGTTCCAAAAATGGTTGCTGCCAATCAGAAAGAATCTGACAGATTTTATTGGTGTAATCCAATAATTTTACAGAGCAGTCTTATCTTTGTATAAATTGTGAGAAAGAAGAAATAGAAAAGATGTTTCAGTTCATTGTGCCATCAAAAAGTGTGATGCATTTTATTCTCTGAGTTGGATCATAGTGTGGTACAAAGCTGGGCATGTTTTATTCTAACTTGAGTTAGAATATTCTTGAGTGAAGCTCAGTTCCTCAGAATAAAACAAACCATCGCTTCAAATCTAGACCTGAACTAACACTTCTGTGGAATGCTGAAAGTATCCAGCTTGCAGTTCTAAATAGTTGGAATATAGCTGGAAATACTTTATCTGTGTTTTCTTTAAACTATAGCTTTTACTCCTATGACCAGGTTGTATTATTTATTGGTAATAAAGGCAGCAATTACTACTTTATTTGAACCTCTGCCTAGAAGAAGACATAGGACAATCCTTTAAGACAAAACAGTTATAACTCAAAACTGACCTCTATATGTCACTGCCACAGAGAAGGATTCACTGTGAATGTGGTTCCCCAGGCGCTTTTTTCATGGGCACCAAGGAAAAGCCGGAATCAGTCATGTCCTTTTTCATTCTGAAATGTTAAAATATAAACATAACTTGAAATCAAGAAACACAAACTGATTTACTTCCCTAAGTTTCTTTGTTCCTTTTTTTTTTTTTTTTTTCCTGACCTGAAGAGCCAAGTTCTTACTGCTTATAGCTCAGACAAAGCCATAGTGGATGCCATTCTTCCATGAGTAGGACACTTTTTTTCACAGAGGAAGGGAGGATGCTATCTTCAGTGTACCTCATTGACAGGCATGGGGAGGTGGTGTCTTAAATTTGTCCTCTTTGGCACATTGCTTTGTGTCAGAGAGGACAAATTAATGACAACACCTCCTCTGGCTTGTTGTCTTGTGCCAGAGAGCCTGGCTTCATCAAAAACTCACAGCTTTGTCACTCAAGTCAGAAAGTAGGTAAAAGTGTTACTGCTAAGGTTACTTAATAATAATTGGGATAAGGCTCAGATCACTTTACACCCAAATCTATATAGAAGTTATCTGGTTTACTGTCATTATTTTAAATCTGAAGCATTAAGTTGCTGGCAAAGTTCATCCCTAGTTATTTACATACTATAGATGAAGAGGAACACAAAGGGCAATCAGCGATGTTTTCTGTTTGTTTATAGCAATTACTAATGCCTCCAGTTTTGTGCTTTGTTGTTCAACATATAATAGATTGCTGTTGATACACGTTTTTTATATCAATGAATTACTCTTTATGGCATCTAATCTCATAGCTGTTTAAATGTAATCTATATTCATCAAGCAGATCATGACTAGGTTAATCATAGCTGACCTGTGGTATTGATTTGCCATGCAGGAGTGAATGTTGAGTCTTTCAAAACATCATTGCTGCTATAATGACAATGTCACAATTTCCCACAAATTGCATACATGGCAGATGAGAGTTAATTGTGGCAATTTCTGTATCTTGGTCTTACAGTGTTTCCTGTATATTCAGGCTTCAGATCAAATCATGCCTGCTTAGCTGACTGCCTTAATGATGTTATTTGTCTTATTAAGTGAGGGCAGCAGGACTGATATCTACAACATATAGCTGAAAGGTCTGCTCCCTTCATCCTAAACAAGGTGTGATTGAGGTTGCACTCAGGTTAAGAGCAACTGTATGCCTTAATGTAATATTAGAATCAAGAAAACTCTTATCTGAAGTTTGAATGCTGAAATCCTCTCATCTGAAATTCTAAACACCTTACATTTATTAGGAAAGGCCAGTGGAAGCTGAGGAAAGGCAAGTCTAAAACTTGTGAAACTTGTTACAAAAGTAAAGATTAGATGTGTTTTCATATGCAATATATATATATGTATATATATATATGTATAAAATTACTTACATGGAAACTTCCCCCCCCCAGTTAATGAGTCTAGGCTGTATAAGAGTCAATTTTAAGGTGCTGAATGTGTTTTGTCTTCTGAGCTCACATAGATTTACAGTAGCCATTCTGTGTATATATTAGGCTAATGTGGCTTTAATTATAGTTTTTCCCTAATGAAAAGCAATTGGACTGTTGATATTCTTCTGTAAGATATAAATCAATTATGTAGTTTTACTATAGCATAAATTCAAAATCTCTCAGTTTTAAAAATAATAAACCAAGTTTACGAGTAAATACTAATCCATATCTTCATGTACACATTCAATATCAGCTTATAAAAAATACTAATTATCTTAAGCTAGAAGAGTTAATAAAATTAACTAATTTACTACTAAGACCAGTGTGATTGAATACATATTAACTTTCATACTAAGAAATGCATCAGTGCAGCTGCTAAAAGGTTCATTCTCCTCAGGACAGCAAAAACACTACAAATGCATAAAAAAGATTAACATGAACAATTCTACTTCAGTAACTAGTAATTGGATAATCATGGTTGAGACTACAAAACATAGGAATGAAATTTTTACCTGCTATGTAGAGAAAGACCTTGGTGAGAATCAGAGAGGTATCTAAAATTACCTATTATTCTCATATTCAGATGGCTGAATTTTATATTAAGTTCTCATTCACAAAGTAAAACAACTTGGCAGCTAAACCAGCTTAAGCTAACTGTTTCAGTGTGCTTGCCTGCTTCTTTATGACCGTTGTGCAAAATCTTATTCTAGGAATATGGGACTTAAAAGAGCAGTTGGATTTCTGAATCCAGACCTTTTACAGTAGCAAATACAACAGCTTGATTAAACAGATGCAGAAATTACCTATGCAAATTGTGTTGTAAACACAATAAAGGCTTTAAACAGCTGTTAAAATATATTAGGTAAACAATAAAAAAAACCCAATAAAATAATATCTTTATTTTCATTAAGGAATTTTATCCGTCAGCTTATGGACTTGAGTAATAGCTAAAATCAAGTCAGCTTGTATTCATTGTATTTCAATTTATGCATGTAACATAGCTATGCTGTTCACGTTATTAAAGATCTTACATACCTGTGTCTTAATAGTGTTGAGAAGCTGCTTAAAATAATGACATAATGAAACAATATTGATTCTTCCCTTTGTCAGATTGATAAAATATTTCCCTTGCTAAATTTGGCTCCAGAATGAGACACATTCTTGATCACAAGCTGGCTTCAAGGGTTCAAAACACCGTTTGTGTCTGACATAGTCCATCTATGGTGCCTAACCTGTAAATATGCATCAGCCTGAACCTTTCCAACATTTGAGAGCTGAGGCTCTAAGCAGCTTAGCAAATCCTTCTTTGTCTGCTTTGTGCTAAAATTATCAAATTGTTTTCTTGGATTTGCTGATGAATGTAAATCTAATCCAATAAGAGTGTGTCTCAGACACTGTTAAGGTGATTTCTAAACCCCCTGATTAGTACATTTGTGTGTTTTCACAACTATAGTAGCATAGCAAGGAGCATATTTGGCAGCCAGCTAAACTGATCTTCTTGATGTTGCCCTCAGTAAAACAGCATATTTGTCTAGTAGGGCTCTTTACTAGGGTAGTTTTCTAGGGAATAAGAACATCAGTTCTGCAGTTTGACACCTATTTTCTGGCAAATTAAATTTGTCACATAATTTGCTTTCCTGGTAGCATTTTCCCCTTTTAGCAAAACTTCAGTATTTGAAGCCATCCAAGGTGCTGAGTGAATTGGAGATTACAAAAGGCTTGGATAAAGAAGTCCACTTCATCTAGCCACATCACTATCCAACAAACAGAAAGCATAAAAAATCTCAGATTCTGTGTTTGCCACTAAAAAAGTATCTGGGAGATTGGGTAAAAAAAACAGTGTAAGAGACCGTGTAATTGTACAGAAACGTGGCCCATTTCTCATCAGAATTTGAGGTATCATGAAGGAAAAACTAAAACAAATGAGGAAATAAGAACATGTATGTATGTATATTGGTTGGTTGGTTGGTTGGTTGGTTGGTTGGTTGGTTGGTTGGTTGGTTGGTTGGTGGGGAAAATTTTGGACCTAGCATCTTAGACTGGGAGGGCACTTCATATCATCTCAGACAAATTTTCTTTCTTTGTAATGCTGAAGTTCCTCCCATGCCCAACTCTCAAAATGATGGTAAATCATTACTGGGCTGATTTATTACCTCCAGCAGGAAAAGGGTGGCTCTGAGGCTGCAATCCAGTCTCACTGAACTCGGTAGAAGGATTTCCATTTATTTCTGTGCTCCATTACTATGGGTACTATATTAATGGAAAGAGTAATTAATGTAGATGAATTGCTGATGTAACAGTTTGGGCATATATACCTCATGTGTACTCTGTGAGAATTTTATTTTTTTTTTAATAGAGCAATTTTTGCATTTTGGCTAAATTGTTCAATGATGTTAAGTAGTGGAAGTGAAATATCATTTCCACTATCAGCTTCATTATTTGTGCTTCTGTGCTCTATAATGCAAGATGAGTTTTCTAAACTTGCGCTATTGGAATTTCTGTTAGTAAAAGTAGAGTGATATTTCCAGGCACACATCCTTCATCGTGCTGCTTGCGTTTCACCTAAACCTTGATTCCGCAGATGTCCCAGAAATGTGACTAGCAAACTTGAAGTTTCAGTGTAGCCACAGGATCTAGTTGATGCTAAAAACTGCAGAAATTTCCCTTTTGAAATCAGTACCCAGCTGGTTCTCCACTAGCAATGTGTTAATACCATTCAATTGGACCTGGCCTCTGAGTTGAATGGCTTTCAGGGGGTCCATTGCCCTTAATGCCGTTTTTAAAACTGTATCATCCCTTTTTTTGCACCTTTGTATAAGGGATTCTTGACAAGAATGAATTTGTGTCTAGGATTATCTAGCCTTTACTGAGCTTGGGTGTGTTTGGAAAACAGCCATTATCTCCAGGATCTGTATGGAAAACCGAGCTGTAAGTGCAGAGATGTCTGAAATGGTCCTGCATAGGCCAGCTCAGGTACTATCTACAGAGCAATACTTCATGCAAACTTGGAGACTCCTCTTTTGGAGGAAGGTCAGAACTATTGGGAGTGAAAATGTTGTGTAATGCCATCTTGGTGTTTCAGCCCTCTGTTACCTCAGAAAGGAAGAACTGATTGTTTTAAATTCCCTACTAGTGCTGGAAGATATACACTAAAGGCACTTGCCATCCAAATTTACCAAAGTGAAGTAATTGCTTAAGCAGGTAATTGCGCTTCAAGAAATGTATCCTGTTTTTCAGAAGGACAACCTTCCCACTGGGAGGTGAAATTAGGATTATGAGCATTTTCCACTGAAAAAAATTTTTAATTTCCGACTTTTGGGCCATATGACAGCCCTTTGTGTTTGGGAGCTCTTTAAGCATCAGTTTGAAGATGAAGGGGAGTGTATGATCACTGCAGTCAGTGAAAATCATTTATGCAATTGGAAATAACAGATGGTTGCCTTCCCTTTCACAGCTCTGCTGGGTGACGGGTCAGTGGTGTTGCATTTGAGGTACTTTTACAGACTTGCAGTCATATGCTTCTCTTGGCACAGCTGAGTTCCCAAGGAAATATATGCTTTAGTTGCTTTAACTTTCTGGATGCTCTCTTTCTTACCTGGTGGTTAGCACACATAGGCTGTCCGGCAGGGTTATAGCTGTGCCACCTGCCTTTGCATGTATCATGTATAAATAACTACTATTAAGAGAAAAACTATAGTGCAATGTAAAACTCTGTTCAAATTGCAGTTAAGTAATAAGTAAGGCACATGTTGTGCATCTTTAGCATCTTTGTTCTGTAGCTGCTTGGAAATGCAAGTGGTTTTCACAGCTGAGCCTCATGGCTGACAGAGCTGAAGTGGCAGTTCCAGCTGTAGCTTGGCCAGCAGAGCCATCTGCTGCTCAGTACAGCAGTAGGGCCCTTTCAGCCCCTGCTGCTTTCTGGGTGCTGACAAGCATGTACTCAGAAGTGGCAGCAAAAGTTCATTGCTAGTGGAAGGATGATTTATCAAGTAGGTGCCTGCTATACTGAAGTGGATGCTTCTCCAACCCTCTTTCCAAAACTCCAGAGCTGCATGTGGGTGAAGGCAGTAACGGGGAGTATTCATAAATCTACCTGTTCATCGTCCTAAAGTTCTGTGGGGTTTTATTTGCTATTGTAATAAAATCAATGACAAATTAATATTCATTATTTTTGGTAGGTTGGTTTTGAATGTGGTTGGGGTGGACAGCACTAAAAATCCACATCCCTGATGTTTACACTCTTCTCTTTTGTGGTTACAGTCTCATTGCACTATTTTTATCTAACTGTGGCTCTTTGTTTGCCCACAGTAATTAATTCCTTTGTACAGTCCCATGATTTGACAGCACAGTGGTATTCTAATGAATCCTGTGTTTCCCCAAAAGGTGCACTCATGTGACTGAGGGACAGCTATTAACCACAGGAATGCAGGAATTTCTAGAACGAAGCACAACACTGCTCCACTTTTCCCCTAATCCTCGCTCTGACTGTGACCAGTGCCAGGGGTTTTAAAGGAAACATAATCACTGTGCTGATTTTAGATTATCTGTAACTCTATATGACAATGTAGGAAAAGCTTGGCTTACTGATCATCAATTTCTGCCCTGAAGCATGAAAACAGGTAGAATTTCTTGATAACAATAGAATAGATCTGTGTGATTTGTTGTCACAGTTAAGCTTTTGCAAACATAAACAAATCAAAATTCATTGAAAGCATCTAATCAAGTGCTGAAAACCTGAGAGTGAGTCCCCAGGTTCTTGATTGCTAATTCTTGCAAATAAAAGGAACAGTAGGTAATGATGGAAATACTTATACTGAATATCAAGCAGTCCTGCCTTCAGTCTTAATTAGTATGTGTAATTTTTGTGTAATTTCCTTCTTGATAGTTTAATATAAACTTTAACTGAGGAACATCTCTTTCTGCTTCTAGAAAATAGTTTCCTGTGCTAAAATTAGAACTCTTGCATGTCACTTACATGTATTTCTTTAAAGTCAGATATTAGAAATTGTTTTTGTATGATCAAGATAATGCTTGATCTTCACATGCACATAGGCACAATGGGAGAAGTATTTCTATGTGTTAACTACTGTATGTAGATTAGGGTTTTTTCCCTTCTTGTATATTGCATATATATATATATATATTTTTTTTTTTTTTTTTTTAATGCCATTTTGTCCAATTAAATGCAAAGGTTTTTGTATGATCAAGATAATGCTTGATCTTCACATGCACATAGGCACAATGGGAGAAGTATTTCTATGTGTTAACTACTGTATGTAGATTAGGGTTTTTTCCCTTCTTGTATATTGCATATATATATATATATATATATATATTTTTTTTTAAGGCCACTTCTGCAATTAAATGCAAAGAAATGTGTTAAATCAGATTTTTTGGGCTATCTAAATAGCAGTGCTCACCTTGTGCAATCAGAGGAAATTGATGGGAACAGCTATGCCCACTTCATTGTCCCGAATAATCCTCCCTGCAACACTCCAGGGGAAAGCAAGTAAACGACACCAAGCTTTGATACCTGATGGGATATTGCAGACCATAGTTGTGTTTTAGAACATATTCTACTCTTTCTAAGTTTAGACTCTTAATTTCTGTAGTAAAGAAGTTGGTTAGAAAATCTTACTCATTTGCAGCATAAATGTTCTGTCACTGTGATTGCCCCTCATATAAGGGGAAAACAAGCTATTTAAACACACCTGTCTTCAATGTATTATCCTTCAGCAGCAAGTCTGGAACAGGTCTACATATTCAGATGTAAACATCTGCCCTACCCCTCTGTCTTACTGATGAAAATATAGTTGTGAGGATTATAATATTTTTTTTTCCAATTTATATTCTCTTTCAATGGCTAGGTTGTCTTGTATTTAAATTGATTTTTAGGAAAGTGTACATTTCTTAAAACTATTCTCTGTCTTTCGTCTCACGAAGTTTAACCATTACGATGGGTTATAGATGGGGATTGAAAAACAGAAGCCTCAGCATTTTTTTAAATATTTTTTTTTAATTTTTTTTTTTAGAACAACTCAGAATAGCCAGAGAGAATAGCTGAATAGCTGTAATCCTTTGAAAAGATTAAAAATTCATAAGGGAATAATAACATCTCAATTTTTACTCAATTAATGGAATTCCCAAATCTGAAAAATACCATCTTTTCCTAATTAACATGTACTTTTGTAAAATAAGAGTTGCTTGAGAAAGCCAGCAGATGTTTGGAGGCTTTTATCTTTTCATTTTCTTCTGGTGGCAAGTTCTCAGCAGATGTTGAAAAAAGATCTCACAGGATAAATCTTGAAGGAAAAGTGGTATTTAAAACTATTGCTTCTCTCCACTTATCTCACCATCATCAAATTTTATAACAGAGCATAGCAGGACCCCCAGAGAGTTGAAGTCTGTCACTCAGATCTTGGCTGTGCTTGTGGGTAGGAATCTGTGTAACTGAAATGAGTGGGAGAGAGAGGAGTGTAACCTGATGGACCATGGATCTCAGAGGTAATTGCATCTGCCTGCTTCTCATCCCATGCCTTTTTATAGTGATTGTAATATTCCTGGTACATAATGTGTATGAAGATGATTGCCTGACAGATAGGCTTGCCTTGTGAAGGGAGTAGATGAAGTATAAATCAATTCAAATGTAATAGAGAAAAAGTAAAATTAACATAGCTAGGCTCGGGGCATTTGTTTCTGACAGCAAAGCTTCGTCCACTTGTATCACACCAGAGTAACCTGATTTGTGCTTTTATATTATCTGGGGACATCTCAGAGCAATGCAGCATGATACAGTGGAAGTTTTGTTTTACTTCTCCCTGCATATATTTAAAACATTTATTTAAGCTAAATCTTTTGTTTTAATACAGCAGCAACAACAGAACAGCTATTGCTTGTGACTCATCCTACATATTTGTGTGGAGAGTAGAATGCCCAGGAGAAAATAAACTGCAGGCTTGGGTGTAACTCATCTTTAGAATAGCTCTGAGTTAGATCTGGAGTTTTCAAGCCAAACTCTGTGATTCTCAAAACCAATGTGGTAACTGGATCAGCTGCTGCCTTGTTGCAGTTGAGCTGGGCTGCCATGTGTGTGGAGCATTTCCCACTCTTTGGGGTCTCTGAATGCAGGTAGTCAGTCTCAGTTGATCCCAGGTTTATAAGTAAGGCTTGGGTGTTGTTTTGAAAGAGATGCTGTTGTTCAAATCAACTTGGGAGTAATAATAGAATTTTGGGGTGTGCAGCAGCTACTACATTAATTTTTTTAGCCTCTGTATAGAAATAAGACTAGGTTATAATTTCCCTTTCAAAGTTCAGGAACTGTTAATAACTGTAGCTAATGTAGGCCAGGCAGAGGTCAGGTAGTTAATCCTGGACAAAGCTGATAATATAAAGCTGCTCCTTGATTCCCAGTGGCTGTTAGTATGTTAGAAATCCCAGTTTTCTGCCTATTAAAAAAAAATAAAATCAATCAATAAATATTATGAACGTACTTTATCTGTAAGAAGTACAATTTGCTAAAAGTGTCATGAAATGCATCTTCTCAGTGTAGAAGCCTAGACAATTAGAAACCAAACCAAACAAAAATCCCAAAAAAGAATAACTTCTAGAAAGCAAAAAAGGGAACAGAAATAAGATGAGGCTATGCGGATGCAACAAGTCATATTTTTGAAGATCACTTGTGGTACTGAACAAGAAAATTCCTTAAAGATACAGAGAACTATGCCGAAGGAGACATTCCCTCCAAATCTGGTGAGAGGTTACTCTTTTAATAGGATGTAACTGAATCTCTGGATGTTATCTTTGTGATTAACTGAAAATCTTCATGCTCTGTTTTTCTGGTATGTTGTGAATATGGTAAAAGCATAGCCATGTTTTATAGGAAAGGAAAATAGAGAGTTAAGATTAAATGTAATAGTATCCTCTGCAGAAAAGGTCCTGGCAGTTGTAGAAAAAGTAGTTTTGGTGCTAATTGGAATTTTCTGTGTGGATATGTTAAAATTCTGATTAATGACTGTGGATGGTTAGACTTCCTGGTGTTAAGTATGATGTTCTAAATGTGCAGCTTGTTTAAAATTCCATGGTTTCATGGAAACGTAGAGCAATCCTGCCTTGAACATGCCTAATATAACTGTAAAGGAAGTATTACATTAATAGTGGGGTTTTTTTCTCTTAAGAAATTTATAAACTTCTTGAATCATACACTTTTCAAATGAGATATTATAATTTATATTTTGCTTTTTTTTGTTCCAGCGTATTCGAGAACTAGAAGATAAAATAGAACTTCAAAAGAGGCAACTCAAAGAAATTGAGGAAAAGGTAAATAAGTGCCTGGACAATTGCAGTGGATTATTTATATATATATATATA
>NW_009954194.1:4163652-4196393 GCF_000747805.2 Chaetura pelagica | reverse complement strand
ACAAAATCTGTTTCAATACAAGAGACATAAACTGTAACTTCACGTCCTTACTGCATGAAGCTCTGTCCCTTATCTGCTCAAAATTATTTGCTCCTTGGGTTTCCCATTAAGTATGAAAAGGAAATGAGCACTGAAAAGACACTAGACTAGAAGAAGGAGGATTTGCTGTGGTTTAGATCACAAAGCAACATGAAGATGTGTCTGACAGAATCAGTGAGCTCAGTCCTGTTCTTTGGATACCACTGCATTGTAAAACCTACAAATACTGAAAATATAAAACCAGAAACGTTAATTAGTTGCATGTGACCAACACTGCAAACAGAAATATATTTCTTGTTTTGATTTAAAACAAGTTCCAAATTAATATCCTGGATCTAAATTCTATCCTGTTTTGAAGAAGCTCCGATCGAGACTTAAGATGGCAAATGTGTCTGTGTCACTGTGGTCCCATGCAGGAGGTGGCACAAGGTTCCTTGACTGTGCGCTCAAGTATTTCCCAAGTCTGTGGAACTTAGGCCATTCTGCAGGGCATGAGTTGACAGTGAGGCTTTCTCTAAGCTCCAGCAAAAGGTTTTACTTATGTTGCTTTTGATAAACCAGTGCCAGAATCCCAAGGTGAGTCACATCATCTCTGGTTCATTTTCTGCAGTACATATGGGTACCTACTCCTGCACAAACCTGCTGCTGCACGGAGTGGAGACATTAGTAGAGTTGTCAGTTATTGTTTGTTTCTTTTGGGATCAGAATGGGGTAAAAGAGCAAAAGGAAGGCTTTTGGAGGACTCTGAATGGGAGCTGGAAGATATCAGTGGGGTTTGCAGAGCTGTGAGAGGCATGCTGGATGTGGGAAGGTGTCTTTCTCACCCTTCACTAATCTCAGTGTCCCTTCATCTGCTCTCAGGATGTGACAGTCCTCCCTGTGTCATCCTCTGCAAGCATTGCGCTTCTAGCAGCTACTCTAATTCCCTTAGCAGCTTACTTGGCCCATTCTGCTCCCACAGTAGTTGCCTCCTCTCTGCAGTACCTTGTCCTGCACTTTTTGAACTGTGATATCCAGCTAGGTTTGTAGAAGAGCCATCAGGAGCTGGGCTGTCTGCTGCTGTAGGTAACTGATACTTTACATCACCCCCACTACTTCCTGGCTGGGGCTAGTCTGCCTGCAGCCTTCAGGAAGGGCGTGATCCCTGTTTCCATGAGCAAAGAAACCTGGCCGGTATCCACCCCTTAAAGGGCTCTTTTGCTGCCTTTGTCCTCTTCTGCCCTGGGCTACTTCTGAGGCTGCTCCTGCCTAACAGCCAATGGTGTCTGAGGTGCTACCATTAAGTCCTCAGGCTGAGAAACCTTGAGGGTCAAATGGTATCTCTGCATGGTAGTTACTGCAAGTATTACTGTTTATCCACCTATTCTAAATCATCACAATCTTTAGATGTTGCTGTTGTCAAAATGTGAGCCTTTAATGCGTTGCAATTGTGATTTATAGATTAGGTATTGAATTAGACAGACTGCTAATTTTGAAAATGGAAGTATCATCTGTCCTGGTGCATCAGTGCAGTGGATGAGGAAAAGCTTAATCACAAGCTTAGCAGAAAGCTTGTAATGAGTTAAAATGATTAACATTCTCTTTGCCTTAATCTTACATTAGCAGGAGACCTCAAAAAAGGCTTCATCATTATCTGTTATCCTTCAGCTCCTGGATGGGTGGAGGGCTTCCTTCTATATGCTTTGCATTTTAGTCTTTTTTTTTTTTTTTTTTTTTCTTTTTTTTTTTTTTTCCCTTGGAATTAAATCCCATTCTGCATTTGACTGTCTGAAGGAAGATTGTTTTGCCAGAGAATCACTGAATGATACACTTCTACTTCATTGTTCTTCTGAGGGTCTAATGTCAGTGGGTGCAGACTGACACGTATATGCTGCTGATACTGAACACAGCGATAGCTCGTGGAGAGGAGTTTTCTGAAGGAAGGGCAGTATTTATATCTGAGCCTCATTGCTGGTCACAGCTCAGGGCAATGCACCATTTATAGTTACTGTGCCATGAGTATTGCTTTTTATTTTAATTTAGGAATGGATGCAATTCTTAAGTTCTGTGTAAAATTCTGTCAAATGAGAAAATAAGTATGGCAGTATTTTTGCCCTATAGATTCTATAGCAAATTGTCCTGATTCTGAAGGCTGTACCAAAGAATAATGTAAAATCTCAGTTTTGTTCTATGAGTTGATACATAAGGAACAAGGGCTGTTTACCACTTTTTTTTTTTTTAATACCTGATTCTCTCCTGTTTAAGTTGTATTCAGTTTGTGCCCTTGGCTTGGTAAGTCTTGATTCAGGAAAGCTTTCAGGTGTGTGATTAAGTACTTGCTTAACTGAGTCACAAAGTCAAGCCTAATATTTCTGAAGTTACATAATCCACAAATTTTAGTTTGTGAAGCTGCCCTCAAATACTCAGTTTTGAACCCTGTAACCCCTTTTTAGAGTATGATTGGTATACTGTCTCTCTCTTTGAGATCAACTCAATTAACATTGCTGTAACACTAACTGCTGTAATGTAATGTCACTGGATTTCATATTACATATCTTACATCTTTTTTCTTTTCTTTTTTCCTCATTTTATTTTGATCTTATGTTATAGTTTTTGTTCCTTTTTTTGTTTTTTTCACTAGCATTCATTCTGTGGCCTTGATGACACAAGTGATCCAAGATGTGTGGTTGGTATTCTTTATATTTCTTTGTATTCAATTTATAACTCTTACATTTTGCCATGTTTTGTGAATTGTCTTTGTAAGACCCTGAAACTGTGGGGAAGGTTATACGGATCCTTCTTGCACGAAGAGTCCCATAGAAAATCCAACTTGGATGCCTTCAGTTATCTTCCTAGACTTCTACAGAAGATCATTGGGTTTTCAATAAGAAATTATTTTATATTCTAAGATACCAACTGCCTTAACTGCAGTGGGTGCCTTTCAGTTCTGCAGAGCAGGTACATTTTGTCTAAAAATTCAGCTGTTGGTGTAGGATTCTACCTGCTGTCATGCAGGATGGAGAGGTGGCAAACAGGGTTTGGTTTTCAATTTTGTTTTCTAAAAAGCTTCATAAGCATCATCACCCATGCAGAAAATAAAATAAAATCAAAATTTATTTCATTTTGAAGCTTACATCAAACTTTTAGAGACTGTGATGTCTGTGGGTTTAGCGTTGGATGCCAACTTTTATTTCTAAATTAATACTGTCTATCTAAAGCTCAGCAGACTTTTATTTTGTTTGGTTTTTTGGTTTGTATTTTTTGTTTTTTATACAGGCTATTAAAAGAACCTATGGAGTGAACAGCTGAGTCCACGTGCAAAAATACAGAAAATACTTATTGAGCAGCTTTAAATTGGTGCATTTTTTTCATAAAACAGTTTGCATAACACTTGAAGCTGAAAAATATCTGAATTTAATGTAGAGATTTTTATAAAGATATAGCTTCAAGCTGGAATGATTTCATAATCCAATAACGACCAGCACATCAAAAACACTGAGAAAAAAAAAAAACTAAGCAGAATTTTCACTTTCACACTGATCAAACGCTGAAAAAATGACAAGTGCAATTACTGGCTGCTGTGTGAACTGTTGTCTACCAAATGATTTTCTTACAGTACTGAGATCTCTGTCTCCATACTGCATGCTTTCAACAAATGTGGTTTGCATTTCACCCAGGAAACACAGAATCTCCTTTTTAATATCTATATAAAAAAGCTAAATGTTGGATATTAAGTTCTCTATAGTGAATACCTGACAGGAAAAAAAACTGTTCAAAGTTGGAAACATAAGAGATTTACAACCCTGCAGTGGTAAAATTCATATTAAATTCAGAAGCTGGAAATCCACAGATGGAGTAGAGAAGAGTTTTGGAGAAAGGTGAGATGGTAGATTGAACAAAAAAAAATTAAGTGCGTAAGAACTGCATGGGAGAAATTATTTTTTAACATTTCTTAAAAATTAAGACAATAACTTAAGACGATGGCACTGGGAGAATGAAAGATCCTGAGGTGGCCTGAGAGGTCAGGAAAAGGGAATGGATGGTGCTCTGATCTCCGCTATCTCTTCTAGAAAAAAAAGTGGCTTTTTTTCATGTAGAGGAATGTGATAAGAAGAGAAATAAATGGAAATAAATATTTTGAAATAATTGTATCCTCCCAGGCAAAATAAAAGGATTATAACATTGCCCATCATTGACTCCTAAGAAGCAAAAATGGCACAGCCTCAAGCAGCAGTAGCGCATAAACACAGTCAAGACCACCTGAACTGCATGAAAAATTTTGGGCAAAGCACAAATTGAATAAATGAACTTTGAAAAGAGTTCTTTAAGATAGCAAATGGATAAAAAAATCCCAAACCATTATATTTTTCTTTCAAAGAGTGAAAAGCAATTCATTGTTTCATAGCTAGAAAAGCAATATGAAGAAATAGATAATTTGAATTCTGGAATGTTGAGGCAAGCTGAAAATATCAAGAGCACAATGTTAAAAGGTAACTTTCTCCTTCCTCACATTTTGTTGGATATCATCGTTGTCTTAAAAGGGCTACACAGAAAGCTGCAGAGAGACAAGACTGCTCCCATGGACATGCCAGACTCCAACGGGAACGTAGAGTGGAGTAAGATGGTTACAATAATACATCAGATAAGGTGGAAAATAGGATTGAAAAAAGTAACATAAGGCAAAGAACGATCAAGGCAGTGCAAAGAAAGCTGAGGAAAAGATTTGTCATAGCAACTGAATATCTAACTGTTGAAGGTGCAGGAATTAACTTCAGAAGAAGCCAGTTTTCCCAGATAATTGTTTGACTCTGAAGTAAAACCAGAGATACACTCTTCACAAAGAACCACCAGACAAAATCATTTACCTGCTGAAGGAACTGAGGCACTTCACAAGATTAACTCGGACAGATGCAGCAAACTGGCTTGTGTGAGGGTCTGAATAGCCTTGTTTCCTGGTACAAAGCACAACTTAAATTGGAAACGGGGTTCATGCAGAAGTTTGGAAACTTGACCCCCAAAAGAATGTGTTGCTCACACAATGTTATTCAGAAGGAACAAGCATTTCGAGAATGTGTTTTCGAATAGAGATTTTTCATGTTCTATTTAAATTTTTTAGTGGTGTGATGACAGAATGTGGAAAAATTAGGTCTTCCCTGCAAAAGGAAGAGTTTTGGCATTACTTTCAAGAGAAGGGCCATAACTGGAGATACACAGATCTTGAGGTTAACCAAACCAGGTGCTAATGAGGAAGCAGAAATTATAAAGGGTGATTCACTTGGCAAAACAACACTGTATTCTCATAGACATAATTTTGCTCATCACTGCTTTGGGAATGAAACTATAAGCACAAAGATGGGATGGTCGGAGCACGTGGCTGCCATGGTAAGAGCATTGCCGAGACAGGAGAGGGTCTTGTTGCAAAACAGGAAAGGTAGGAGCAGTTTTGTTTTCTTATTTTTGTGTGCTTTGTTATATTATTGTTCACATGTGATAATTTTCTCAAAGAAACTGGCTGGTTTGGATGACGTTTTCCATGACATTGATGATGTTTTTATTCTGCGCTGAGCTAGCAGGATTTGTAGTTAGGGAAAACTGAGTGTAACCTTCCAGTCTTACTATCTGTTGCATCTTGGGATTGATTACAGAGCTGGGAGCAGGCACAGTGTATTACTGACTAGATGCAGTCCGTGCAAAATGTTGGGCCTGATGTTCACATTCTGTGACACAGCTTTGAAATCATCTGCCTCTAGTGAATAATAACATATTATGTAATTCACTATATGCATAAATAGCACATATCAAAACATGAGTTAATAAGAGATTAACTGGCTTTTCGTTATTTTTTGCACTGATTTTGTGCTGTTTTCTACTCTTCAGTGGCAAAAATAAATATTACTTCTTTCTTCTACTTTGCACATCCAGCATTTGTTTACCAAAAAAAATATATTTAAACTTGCATTGTTTTCTGAGTGGTTGAATTCCAATTACAGATCCAATTCTGAATCAATATAAATGTAGCAAAAGTAAAGGAATTTCACAGATGCCAGTTACAGGACCATACTTACTGAAGAGTGTTTGTAAATGAACTGATCTGCAGGCTCAAGAACTTTTAGAGCTATTGCTGATAGAGGCAAAGAACCAAACTTACCCTGTCTTCCCAAACCCAAGTTTAAAAATTCCTTTTGGGCATTGTTTTGTAACCTATCAGAGGTGAAGGACACTTCTAAGTAAAATACTAAATGCAGAATTCCAAAATATCAGTTAAATATACTGAATGTTTCTCTAAAATAGTCATAGATTGCCTTTTGAATAGGATGTATCCTTTTTTAGTCTTGTGTGGAAGGGGGTTGTAATAAACATACTTAATTTCAAAAACTCCTCTATTTAGTAGAAAATTATCTTTTCAAAACTTGGATGCCTAATTCATCAATTAATTTACCTAATTTAATCTTTTATGGCGATCTCATGTGGTGAACTGCAACTCCTTTCAGGCATGCTGAATTACTTTGGGGCTGATGAAATGAGACTCTCTCATAAATAATAAATGTGTTCAGAATTGAGAAGGACTGTTCATTTGATCATCAGAGGCTGAGACTCTTACACTGCATGCTTATACTGCAGTACCTTGAGGACCTAGTTAGGTTTTCTTCATCATGGATGCTTCATCTGGGAGAGAACAAGAATTTTGTTACCGTATTAAAATGCCCAGTAATGAAGGGATTGATATTCTGAATTTCAATGTTAAAATTGATACTTCCTGGGTTTTCCAGGAATTAGAAGATGCAAGCATACCTGATGAACAAGTAAACAGTGCTGGAGAAGAGAATTTGAACCTCAGAATAAAAGAGCTTGAAGAATCGAAGCAAAAACTGAAAGGTGTTCTAGAGGACTATGTGGAGTCAGATTCTGTCCTAAGAAATAGGTAAATAAAAGGGATTATTTTGCATTCAAAATTAACATGGGGTTTTTACATTCAGAAATAATGATGTAACAAATGTAATCTTCCCTTTGTCCCATGAACTGGCTGTCAAATGATACATGCAAAACTAGCAAAAGGAAATACTTTGAGGGTTTTTTAGGGTGCCTGATAAGATGCATGTAGAAGTGTTTTGTGTAACTGTCAGAATAAGAATGTGATATTCAGTTTTTTGTTATTTAAATCAGATGTAGAGCATGGTCTAAAATCTTGTTGCAAATAACCACACAGCTTTCTTAGGGTGTTCTGTTCTTAAATACCCAGAAGATGTATATTCTTATGGTAAAATATACCCCTTTCCTTTTAATTTGAGACCTAATTTGGGATTTTGCATTGAAAAAAAAAATTGCTTGTTTCAGAAAGCTTCATCTAGTTTAGTATGTTAATGCTGATCAATACAGTAGATAAAAGTACCTTTAAGCATTAATTGTGTAGTTGACTAGAATAGCAAGATCATGGTTTTGATAGTCAGCAACTGTACTGTTCTAAACAAAGCCAAATAGTTAAAAGGATAGAAAATATAAATGGCATTCAAAGTAGTTATTTGTATAATTTCTTAATTGCTTTGATTCATTGGGGGATTTGGCCAGAAATATTTAATAATTGTTTTTTGTCAAAATAATAATGAATCTTTTTTTAAATGGAAGCTTTCATAGGAATACGTCTATTTTAACAAATATTTCAGGGAGAGGAAGACAGGAAGAACTTTATTTAAGACCAAACCAAACAAAGCATGACAGAACAGTGGTCCATCTGTCAAATCCATGTCTTGTCAGGATGTTGTGTGGGACAGTGTCAAATGCCTTGCACAAGTCATCAAAAATTTGTTACTATTTGATTCCTGGGAGACAGTGGAAAAATAAAGATAAGTTGATGCTTTGCTGATGACTGCTTATCCATCTGTAAGTACGTTGTGTGGTGTTTAGTTAGCCCAAGATCTCTATGCTCACTTTCACAGGATGAAGGATCTGGAGCTGTCACACAAAACACTTCTTGTGACGATTGATGAACTAAATGTGAAGTTGCACCAGGTTGAAAATGCAAATGTGCGTGTTAAAGGGAAACTGCGAGACATTTGTGAGGACCTAATCAACTTGGTGAGGAGGATATTGTCTCAAATGACGTAGTTTAGCCTCTCTTTGTGGAAATAACTTGTAAGTCAGTCTCATCTGCAGTGAACTCTGATAATAAGCAATAAATTATCTCAGCCTTTCTCTTTTTCTAGAACCTGTGGAATCAGAACTTTTTGGTTCCTTTTATGCCCCACTTTCTATTCCTCTGATGCTTTTGGCAGCACTGCCATTATTCCTCTCATTTAGATCTTTGAGATATATGTTCCTGCTTCCTTCTTTCTCCCCAGACCCCACTCAGTATACTCCTTCTCCCTAAGTCAGACTTTATTTTTCTAGCCCCATGATAAAGCAATTTTGTTCCCTTCCATACATGATACAGCAGCACAACACAGCTACCACAGCCTGCTTTCTGTACCCAATGAACCTGCTCAACCCATCATCTGGCTCTTCAATTGCTCCCACATTTTCAAGCTGGACTGTACCTGCTCTTGCATTCACTTTCAGCATCCTGCTTAGTTTTGTGTCCTCTCCCAGCTTTCCCAGCTTGGTTTGGGTCTTGCCTTCTTTCCTGGGATGCCCTGCCATGTGGTCCAGCCCCCTGCAGAGCCCAGCTGATGCGAGCCCTCCTCTCCAGTGTCCTTCTCTGGAGCAAGCTGATCTGCTCCCTTGCTGCTTAGAAGGTCCCACTGCTGGTTGAGTGCCCTTGCAACTCCCTCTTCACTGCATCTCTTTTGAAACAGTCAGTTCTGTAGTGAAAAGCCTTCAGTTCTCCCAAGTGATAATACTTCTTCACTTAAATGTTTTACATCAGAAAGGTCAGCTGTTGGCTGATAAGTCATGCAATGGGCATTTTCACCTAGTCTACAGATTACCAATGTCTTTTTATTCTGTTTATCAAAAGATACACTTTCATTGTCTCAACATTTGAAATCAAAGTTGAATAATCTGACAGATTGCTAGTACTATGTAGTATGACTCATGAGTATGAACAATGGTTGTTGCTTTTATTTAAGTTAAAAATAAAATACATTCTTTAAGACTCAGGAAGCTTAGACACACATCTGTTCCTGTCAGCAACTACCCAAACCATTATCCCACACCTACCTGAATTTGCATAGCACTTCAGGCTAGTGTTCCTCTTGTCCTGTTCTTGCCAGTGAACCCTTCAGGCCGGAAAATACTGGAGATCAAAAAGGCTGACCTGAAGAAGTGCTTGAAGAAATACAGTAATGTCTCTGTGCCTTCAGTCTTGCTTGGAAGTTGCCACGATGATACCAGTGGCTCTTACTCTGCTCAAAACAAGAGGTGCCTGGGAGTCATGAAAGCCCGCTCTGTTTTTCATTGACATCTTTCATCTCTGTGTGTCTCCGTGTTCAAACACACTTTCGCACAAATGAAAACACCAAAGTCTTTCTCAAACTGATTCAAAAGGCATCTGTTCCTTTCCCCTTTTCTAGGAGGGTTCATAAAAACAGATGACAGGTATGGTGAGGGGCAAAGGGCAAAAGCTTGGTCTCTGGAAAGCTCATCTTCTGTTTTCTATAGTGGAACCACAGCTTCTCTGTTAGTAGCGTTTCAGTGCTATGCTACTGTCAGTGTTAAGGATTTGTTGCTTCATAGTTCAGAGCTGGCTGTGTACATTCCATTTCAAAGGTGTTTTTTGATTTGGTAGAACATACAAAAAAGAAAGTGTTTAAAAACTGTATTCAGTGTAGCAGTAGATGTGGGTGATTTTGTGGTTTATTTGTTTCCTACTGTGATGTTTCAGTGATGGCTGAAATGACAAAACAGATTTTCTCTAAATGCAGGATTTTACCGGCTGTAAAAATTTCTACTTAAGTAATTCCTGAGTTTCTAGAAAACAAGGGCAGAATTATTGCAAAATGAAGAAAAAATGATAAGGGAAGAAGAGATTTAGTACCAAGATGTTAACCATAAAACTCATTGAAATTCTAGGTTAAAAACCAAGAAAATTCAGAGAAGAAGCAAAAGAAAAAATTACATTGGCTTCAGGAGCAGCTGAAGACGAAAGAAGATGAAGTAAAAAGCCAGTCAGAGTATTTTGAGCACTACAAACAAAGGCAGAGACAACAGACAGCAGTGCTGAGAGAAAGGGAACATTACCTTCAGGGTGAGATATCTAGGCTGGAAAAGCAAGTTCTGGATCTTAGTGCCCATATTGCTCTTTTGGCTTCAGAGTTAGGAGAGGGAATGGTGCAGTATCTGCAACAGAAGCTGAAATCATCATTTAGTGGGACTCAGGGATATAAACACTCTGACATGGAACTAATGGAGTTGAAAACTTGCATTGAAAATGTGGAGCATGACATGAAAAGCCATCTTGAGACATTTCAGCAAAATCTGAAGTTTTTAAGGGAGAAAGAGGAGAATAACAGAAGAGCACAGGCAGACCTGCTGAGTGAACTCCAGTTCTCCCAGGACACAGAAGACTTCCTTAGGAAAAAATTGGAAGATTCTTGCCATCGTGCTTATAATCTGAAATTATCTGAAATCAAACTACAGGAAAAAGTAGAAGAGCTTTTGGATGAGAACAGGTTTTTAAAAGATCAAAATAGGGTGAAGTTTAAAAAGAAGAAAGAAAAGTGCTCTCGAATTACAAGACTGAATAATTTTGACCTGGTAAGTAAAAATAAGGCTTTTTAATAATTAGCTTTTCTATTTATATCACCCTGGATTACATTTGTCATTAGAGATGCAAGTGTAAGGGGTTTTCCTTCCTGTATTTGTTTCCTTTATTACAGTTCATGTCTTAATACTTCACAGTGTCTAATTCACACTCACTGGAATCAATATCAGGAGATTCATTGCTTCAGAGCTTTTAGTAGGTGCACATTGAGGACACTTTACAGATCTTATTTCCTTCAATTTGTAAGTTACGTGCTCAAGGCAAAAGTTTTAGTTGGCACTAGAATTAGAGCCTAGAACTTCTGAGACCTCTCTCTCATGGAGACCATTCAGTGGAGGAATACACATATGGTTGGGTGAGTTTTCATGTGCTATTCATGCTCAAATGCTGAAGAAAAAAGCACAGCTGACAACAAATATTGTCTATGAGATTTTCAGGTTAATGATAAATGGGAGAAGATGGATACACTACTCATGACTGGGTGTGAGTTGACATATTTGATGCTATGCAGCTCCATAGCATTGTGACATGCCCTGAATGCACTGAATAGGACTTGTTTGCTCCGAGCAGTTCACTCTAGCATTGCATGGGAAAGCTCTGCATATACTGTAAGATGGCATTCAGCTTCTGCCAATTCATTTTGCTGACAAAGAACAATGCTTTCCACAGAGAGGACTCAAACAATTTTTATTCTTTATGCACTGAGGTGGCAGCTATTTTTATTCTGAGTATTTGTTTAAAAAAGTGAAATCATGTAAGCTTCACACTCAGCTGCTCCATTCAGATGGTGACCTGAAATCCCAAGAACTTTGCTGATTATAACTTCCATTAACTGCGAGGTAATGGGCATGAGCAAAACCCCTCCAGTACAGGAGGACAATCGGACTGTAAGTGCTTCCAGAACTGGGAGAAGATGAAGAGGATCTTTCATCTGTAAAAGGTAGAAGAAATAAAGATAAAGATTTTAACCTGCTGATTGAACTTGCCTTTGCAGATATGGTGGCTTTGAACCATTAGTGGCTCTACAGTCCCAAAGAAGCAAGCTCCAGGAGTTTGTCTTTGTGTGAGAGAGAGAGACATCCTGGAGTAACTGGCAGTACATGGGTGACATTTGTGGAGAGCTAGGAAGCTGTGCCTCACCACAAGTGTCTGTAGCTGCCCTGAGGTAGCAGGAGGACTGACTGCTTCTGCTTATTTTTATAGTTAGCCTGAGCCATTGCTACAGTTCACTTTTTCTTGGGAAAAGGATAAGGTTTGAAAATATTATAAGAGATTTCTAGAGGGACTTTACTCAGTTGTACACAGCTACAACCAAGTGCACTATGAGGGACTGAACAGCTAAAATCAAGAGGAGTGAGGACTTTCAGAGCCAGGGAAGAAGTAGTGGAGAGTTACTATTGGTTTGAGAAAAGGAGAAAGTATATGTTGTGTTATTTGAAGACATGAAAGCAAGATAATTATCTTACTAATGGTGTGAGATTTATCTGAAAAGTGTTCAAGAAACAGGGCCAAATCCCTCTAATTCTATGCTGTATTCCAATAAAAGGTTATTATTTTCCTCTACACAAAGTTTTCTAACCATTTCTTTTCTAAGTTTTAATTTACAGCTGTGTTGATGTAGGATGTTACTGAGTTTCAATTACCCAGTCTGTGGTATAAATGAACAAGCCATAATTTGTGTTAAACTGGTTTACTTTGGTCTGTTGCATAGTAGGTTGTCTTCCTTAAATGCTGCATATAGTATCAGGAGCATCAAATCTTGTGCCTCCTGCTTTTCTGGTTGTCTTTTCCTCTTCTTGCATTACTGCTGCTAATTCACTTGGATTTTTCTTGTACAAAATGGCTTGAGATATCAGGGAAAAAAATCAGTATATATGATAAATGGAGAAGGGAGACATCTGGTGTTGTACTGTAAAACTGAAGAGAGCTTTTTCTCCTCATCTTGTGTTTTAATAGCATGTATTCAAATAGAATTTCCTAATCTCATTACCTTGATCTCGTAGTATTGAAGAGTCAGCTGGCAACTAATCCCCATGCAGCTGCTTGCTCACTCCCCCCGGTGGCATGGGGTAAAGCAGAAATGTCGTGGATTGAGGTCAAGACAGTTGAATAGTTAAAGCAAAAGCAGAACACACAGGCAAAACAACAAGGAACTCATTTATTGCTTCCCAGAGAGGTTGTGGAGTCTTCTTCACTGGAGACATTCAAAACCCACCTGGACGCGTTCCTGTGTTATGTACTCTAGGTGACCCTGCTCTGGCAGAGGGGTTGGACTAGACGATCTTTTGAGGTCCCTTCCAAACCCTAGGATTCTGTGATTCTGTGTTTCCCTTCGTCAGGTGCATGTTCAGCCATCCCAAGTAGAGCAGGGCTGCCTCTCACATAACAGTGGCTTCAGAAGACAAACGCTGTCACTCCAAATGTCTCCCCCTTCTTTCTTCCTCCGGCTTTGTATGCTGAGCCTGGCATCATATGGTCTGCAATATCCCTTTGGTCAGTTGGGGTCAGCTGTCCCAGCTGTGTCCCTTCCCAGGTGTTTGTGTGCTCCCAGCCTGCTTGCTAGTGGTGTGGAGTGAGGAGCAGAAAAGGCCTTGACACTATGTAATCTCTGCTCAGCAATAAAAAAAAACTTCTCTGTGTTAGCAGCGCTATTTCCAGCACAAATCCAAAACACAGCCCTATAGCTACCATAAAGAAAATTAACTGTTTCCCAGCCAAAGTCAGCACATCAAGCCAATATAATTACAATGAAAATCCTATTTGAGCTCATCATACTCCACCAACACCTTTAGAAATGATACATTGTGTACAAGACAAGAAAGATTTTCATGCCATTACTTTTCGGGAAAGCTGCTTGCATATAATTTTTCAGTGAAAGAATGAATAAGATAATTTTCCTATTTCACAGCCAGGAAAAAAGTAGTTTGTGAAGAGAGGTTTATCAGACTCCTATGAAGTCTCTGTGGTATGACTGTGTCATTCAAATGCCAAGCACATCAGTTATTCTTGAAAACTAGCCTTAGTCACTATTGCATCTTCATGCAGTAACATCAGATCCAATTACGTGTTTTGTTCTGGTAATGTAGAGGTGAATTGCATCTCACAGAGAGGTGTAGTCACATAAATCTTGTGGAAAATCTGTTTCCATTCTTGGTATCTGGTTCCTGTCTGCAGTATTCTAATTGCAGTCTGTGTATGAATGAAAAATACATGAAAAAGCAGCTGATTCCATGTGGCTGCATCTTGATTTACCAGGCAGTTTCGAGATGTGAATATTAGGGGTCTGTTGAAGGTGTTGATGAAGGAAAAGTATGAAACATCAAGGGATGCACCTTTCTACCTTTCTATAGCTTTCATATGACAGCTGATTTCCCACTATGATGTTTCTGGCATCCAAGCATTGTATCTTTAACATAATTTTATGTAACTTTCATTTGACAGAACACACATATCAATAAAGAAATGATATCTGGGAAGAAATGAAGGCAAACTTGCAGGGAAGGAATGAGTGTGTTCCAAGGATTTAACTTTAGCTTCAATGTTACTGAGAAAATGTACAAATGTTGGAAGCGTAGGGGTTTTCACTCAAGTCATGCATCCCAGTCAAGATCTTAGGGTAGAGCACTTTAATGTGGCAGCTGACTTGGGGTGAAATCAAAATTATTCCCATTTGTAACCCTGTGGGAAATTCAGTGGCTTTTTCTGACTCTCAATAGACTGAAGACTTTGCAGTCATTGCCTTTCCCATGTGTATGTGATTTTAAAGCTGCAGTTCAACCCAAAGGGACCAAGTTTGTTTTCTGTGGGCATTTGATGCAGAGCAGTGCAGGAAGACAAACCTGACTGTGTCGGCTTGTTTGCTGCCCTGTAGCCGTGAAGTGTGACCTGTTGTGTATCAAGCAATAAGGGTATCTACTTGGCACCAGAAATTGTCACAATTTCCAAATTCAGTCAGAGAATCAAGATAAATGTCACAAACAGAATATGAAATCTATAATTAAATTATGAAAGGAAAAAAATAATTTAAAAATATTATTCTACTTTGAGCTCTTCCAACCTAGGAACCATTGTCTTTGTAGCTGAGCACTGAACTGTTAGTCTCATTCTCTACTTGATTGGACTTTCTATTCTCTTTGTTCATGGGCATATAATTTAGTCTCTGTTCTGATAAATTTCCATCTGTCATCTGACATATTATATGCTTATTACACAGATTTTCTCCTTGTTGCATGGGAAAGTATGAAGAAAACATAAGGGTGAAGTTTAAAACCACTACATTCACTAGAAAATGTTGGAATGAGAAAATTGTGTGACATAATAGCAATTATAATGAAATAACAGGTCTTTTGAATGTAAACTAGCAAAGGGAGTTTATGTGTAGGTATTTTATATCACAAACACTTTATGTTGGCTTTTTTTTTTTTCTCCTCCTGTTCCCATTAAGAATGGAAATTTAATCCAGGATGATGTTCAACATCCAAAATATGGAGCAGCTTTGGATTCACTAGGAAGCAGAGCTACTCAAACTCCAGTTATGCTGCTACCTGCTAAAGAATCTGGTATGAAAAAAAAACCTGGAATTTTTGCTTTAATTTCTGTGCAATAAACATGAAGATGATTTCATTACTCTGGTGTACATGGCTTAGAGGGTGCAAAATCTTCTAAAAACCTCCTAATCTGGAAACTGTATCTCGGAAAGGTGAAGCAATAACTATTTGCTAGTATGATAGTAGCATTCAGATATGAGCTTTCTCAAGAAATCCTAGAATTTTAAAGAAGCTCCAGAGATGAGGTATGTCCCTGGTGAAGTATAGCATAGTGCAGCAGTCAGCATTGCTTTTTAGACCAAACAATGTGAAAACTCTGATCTTGGCAAATTGTTTCAGGTAAATTCTTCCAACATAAATTAATGAAAATTTTATAGCAAAGTTCAGTATATCCAAATACAGATCTGCACCGAATAATTTTAACCATTAATTGTAACCCATACATTTTCATCTACCCACTGTAATGAAATGTATTTTCCATTTTTAAATGCTTTGAGAACTGTGGAAAAACCCCAAGTAAACCTTATTTTAGACCTTAAAACTTATATTTTCTTGTGATTTTTTTTTTCTTGTTTAATGTCATGCTTGTCTGTGCATCAGTGGTGATATATGCTTCTGGTAGAGAAGGTAGTTTTGAGCATACTCTCACTAAAATACCTTTCTGTTCAAAAAATCTAGTCTGGTGTTTTAGGGTTTGTTTTTCCTGTGAATATCTGGGAGTGGCATTACATTTTTCCTGTGCTTTACCATAACAGAACTACCAGGTTATAGCTGTGATGGGCTAAATCAGATGAAGGAACTACCAGAAGAACTTCTACCAGTTTTGGAACACAATTCCAGTACCTTTGCAAAAGTTGCTGGTCCAGCTGAGATTGAGCAGGTGAGAAAAAGTTACCACTATTCATGCTATATTTGTGCACAGTGAGTCTCTGAATTTTCAGATGAAATGCATTAGTTCATGTATTTAAAGATGAATGTAGGAGTAACTTTGAAACACAGCTACTAAAGATGTTTTTCAAGATGAAAAGAGGTGTGCACTAGAAAAATGTCTTATTTGTACTGTATTTGTATAATTACTCTCATTGCAAGATTTGAAAACTCTTTATATGGGAAATTGTTTTCTCCTCTGTATTCAATTAAGTATTTTCACAGAATCACAGAATTGTCAGAGTTGAAGGGACCTCTAGAGATCATCTGGTCCAACTCCCCTGCTAAAGCAGGATCCCCTAGAGCACATTACTCAGGACTGCATCCAGGCAGGTCTTGAATATCTCCAGAGAAGGGAGCTCCACAGCCCATCTGGACAGCCTGTCCCAGCGTCCTGGCACCCTCAAGATAAAGAAGTTTTTCCTCATATTTAAATAGAACTTATGTTCCAACTTGTTCCCATTGCTCCTTGTCCAGTCACTGGGAACTGTGGAAATTTTATGGATGAAGTGAAAAATAGATTATGATTAGCAATATAGAATTCTGTATTTTAGCTTATATTTTTCAGTTCGAATTTTTTTTTTTTTTTCTCTTACCAGGTCAACCGTGGAACAAAGAGGGCAGATCCTGTAGAAAACAGTTTCACTTTCTTCAGGTGCACCCCAAGATATTGTGCAGCCAGATTACTTCCCTCTTGCTCTGAGAAGTTAACTAATAGAAAGGAAACTAAAGGTGGAGACAAATTTTCTCTCCTGAAGAAACAAGCTATAAAACTACGAGCAAAGACATTCCCTGTTTCCATGATTGAAGCTTTGATGGGGAAAAAGCTCCAACATACTTTTTTAGAACCTGAAAGCCACCACATATCAGCTGTCAGCAATGTGAAGGAAGTGAGGAATTTGGAATTCTGTGAGGCAAATACCAGTCTTTGCTCTGATGACATCTACCTTGTAACAGAAGGAGGATTTTCTGACACAGCTTCTGCACTTCTTCGTGGAAATATGCCTTGCACCACGACTGGAATTTTCACATCGTCTCTAGAAAAATACAATGTGGAAAAACATGGGGAAAACAAGCAAATTCTGCCAAAAAGTTTAAGTGAAAGTAAATGTCTGGATAAAGTCATAGATGGTGAAAAATATCACCGAAAAATCATAAGAAGGAGAGCTAGAAGAGAAGAAAAAAAGAATGAAAAAGCCCAACCACAACAGGTGACCTGTGTTCCTGAGGAAAGTTCTAAAGTTTTAAATAAACCTGGATTGATTAGGCCTGGGAAGCAAGGAATGGAAAACAGAGACAGCCTAGGTAGCACACAGGATGTCCAAAATTTATCTGTTGATTTAAAAAACTTAAGAAAGCATTTTGAAGGGAGCCCTGAACTATCCAAAGAGCAAGGAAACCTCTCGGAAATCTGCATCTCTGATGTGAATAGGACATATAATGGAGAAGACATAATCAGCGTGGAGGAGGAAGGAGAGCAACCTCAGAAGCCAACTCAGCAAACAAATGCTTCCAGCAATATTGGCCTGAAAAAAAAGAAAGACCAAACCCTGAAACTATGTGAACCGAATTATAAGAATTTATCATGTCAAAAAATAGCTGCTGAAAACATGCAAAATGCATACTTTCAGAAGTATTTTTGGTCAGAGGAAGAGAGCTGTCTACTAAATACATTGTCTCCCATGCAGGCTCTGTCTTTGAGCAAAATGTCCCTTCCAGGGAGCAACTTTTATGAGTGTTTCTGTCATCTGTCTCCACTGGAAGCTGGTAATGGATGTAATGTGGAAATATATGCACTGGAAAAAGTGATGGCTGTGTGTTCTCAGAGGATATTGCTGCTGATGCAAGAGAATGAAAACTACTCAGAAAAAATCTGTGTATTACAACAGGAGAATGATAAATATGCTGAGATGGTGTGTGCACTGGAAGAAGAGATGGATGCATATTTTCAGTACATTTTGGAGGTAGATGAAGCTAACATTGTTTCATTCCAAAACCTACTTAATGAGAAGGAAGTTGCTGGTGGATGGTACAATAACTTAACAGAAGAAAACACCATGAAGCCAGGTCCATTTTCTCTTGAAACCTTCTCTAAGAAGCTCTTGTGTGTTGGAGAGAAAAACCAGAATTCTGAAAAAGGCTCATTGACAATTGCATCAAATAAACTTCCCAGGAGTGTTTTATCCCTAGATGGAAGGAAAATGAGATACCTCCAGCTGCTTTCTGACCTGAAAGAAAAAAGAAGCAGATGTTTCAAAGAAATAGCTAAATTATTACAAGACAAGGAGAACTATGTAGCAAAATATAATGAACTAATACAAGAGAGAGAGGAAAATTTGCAAAGACTATCTCTTTCAGAAGGTGAAAAAAAAACTTTACTGGGATGTTTGGCAGAGGTAAAGTGTGAACTAGCTAAATACAGAACCATGATTTCAGAACTTCAAGAGTGCAAAACCAGCTGTTATCAAACCATCTCTGATTTGCAGGAGGAAAAATGTGTACTGAAAAGAGAAATAGACAGAATCAAGAAAGAAACTTCAGAACAGGTTGATGAATTCCAGAAAGAAAATGCCAACTTTATTTTAGAAAATAACAAATTGAAAGAACTAATGTCCTCTTTGGGTTTCACCTATGAAGAACTGAGAAAAGATAAAAGTTTGGGAAAAAAAGAAAAGATAGTAAAACAAAAAGAAGAAAGTCATCAAGGTGGTCTTAAGCCAAAGAAAGTTGAGACAGCATGTAGTGGAGCTCAGACTGAAGAAGGAGCTCTGGTTATAGACATCTCAAACTATTTCCCCAGAAAAGAGGTAAATGATAAAAATGAGGAATGTTATCAAGTCGGGTCTTCTAAAGAAAAGGGGAGATATACAAGTAATTTGGGGGATGAAGCTAAATTAACTTTGTAATACATAAAATGTTGTAACCTGCTACGTGCTGGAGATCTGAGGTACTAAACTTACAATTTAAGTAGAAGGCAAAATACTAGAGAGGTGGTGTTTTTTTCCTGAATGTTGTATTGGAGAATTTTAATGTGATATGGCAAGCTACAAAATAAAAAATAATACTTAACAGAGTGCATTGTTCAGACACTATAAAAATTTTATATCTTCTTGCAAGAGTAAAAGCTTCTGGTAAGCTTTTCCACAACCTAGTGTTAGAAATTTCCACAAACTAGTGTTAGAATGGTGAAGTATTCAGGGTTGTGAAACAATCATATCTTATTGAAAAGTATGCACACGTTCACTTGCTAAGTTTTATTCTGATAGGGTATATTTTTTTTTACTGTTTTGATTTTTATGTAATATATGCCTAAAGACAGGATATCTATTGATAGTGGATTTCTTGTCCATGTTTTTTGTCTGTAGCCATTAACCTTACAGGACAGTGAATTTATATAGAGATTACTAGGTTCTTGTATAAGCATAATTGTTGCTTCAATTGAGAATAATCAACAGGGAAATAATTATCTCTAGGATCTTGATTTTATGCAAATGTTTTTAGTAAATTCATATAGAAGGAAACTATATATTGTTCTTTAAAAATCTGCATTTCATTTTGCATGGGTAAGAGGAGTCACATCTTTCTCTTATGTATCTAGGGTGGCACATTTGAAAGCTACAGTGTGATGAAAGAGCAAGTTGAAAAGGCAAAAGAAGAACTAAAACAACAGCAAAAGGAATTAGAAAAATCAAAAAAAGAGGTAAACTCCTTCTCTGATGTAGTTCTGAGGAGCAGATTTTTTTCTTGTTTTCTTACATGACTGTTCTTCTTACTGCCAGGATTTAACACTTTTATGAAACAGGGATATTTCTGATCTGCAGAACCAAACATACCTCTGTGATCTTTCAGTTAAATAATTAACTGCACAGTCATTTGTGGTTGGCCAGAACTTCAAGTGAAGCTGCATTCCTCCAGCACACTTTGACAGCTGAGTGCTTCACAAAGACACACAGAACAAACCACCTGTTGTGGCCATCTCTAGGCTGACTGCCTAGAGGCAAACCTGAGTTCAGAGTAGTTTTTGAATAAGAGGCAAAATAATGTAACATCTGACACTGTCAAGGTGTCTTGCTATACCCAGTGATGGTGCAGAGCATGGTCACTGCCCTTCTTTTGGCACCTGTGTAGTCAACATTAAGTCCAACACCATCTACATAGAGACTTGTTTGGGTGGCGAGTTCTGTGCCTGTGTAAAGGAAATCTGCAGTTTAGTATGAACTGAGGAAGCTGTTTCCTGCAATAACAGACATTGCTCAGCCTCCCTGCCACTGGCAGTAACAGTGAAAAGGACCAGTAGGGTTGTACTTGGTGGCTGTACAAATGGTTGTCCTTTTACAGCTGCTTTATAAGACTTCCTAGATTTCAGGACAGGCAACTAGAATGAAGGGATGAATTTGGATGAGTGATGGATGGTTAGGTAAGGACTTCTGACCTTGTAATATGAACATAAATACACAATTTGTTTATTTTTAAAAATCTGATTGACTTGGGTCAAAAAAAAATCTAATCCTTTTGTGTGTTACAAGGAAGCTATGTGTTACAACACCTTCCTCAGTTGGTTTAAAAGAATGTGAAGTCTTCACTTTCAGAGGGAAGAAACAGTTATCTCTCTTCTGAGGGAAGGAGCTTGCTGTCAGGCAACCAGCTAATCTGCTGAATGGGTTTTTTTGTGTTTTACTTTTGTTATTCAAAGCTATCTTTGTGTGTGTAAGTGGAGGAAACGCATCCTAGAAGAAATACATAGGTGAAAAAATTGAGGTTTTTTTTCTTCTTTGCATTTTTCATTTTTTATATGTCTCAGGAAGATTTTTTTCCCCTAGATGCTAAAATCTAGCTTTCCATTTGTTCTGAGGGCTTGCAAAGAAAATTGTGAAATTGTGAGTGCACTCTAGCTTTTTTTAGCTTTATAGAGAATACTCAAGGTATTTCAATTTTATAAATCAATTTAAAAATCCATCTATTTTTTTCTGCATAGCTCTAGTTAGATATATTTCTATAGGGCTTACTTTAACAGTCTTAACTCATTTCTTATAAGATTATAATGTATTGTGTTAGTCAATTTATTTTATTCAATTTACAACAATTTAAAACTGGTGATGTGGAGATAAGACTCAAGTCCATGGTTGTAAACTGCCATTGAGAAATGGTTCCACTTCTAGACTAATTATACTCAGTAATTTTTCTTTTTTAATCTTCCCATTAGGCTCAGAAATGGTACAGAGAACTTGGCTTTGCTGAAACAAGGTACGAAGAAATCAAAGCTCATTTGACACAAGTTCTTGCAGAGTTAGACCATCTTAAACAAGAAGTTGGGGAAAAAATGCTTGGAAAACAGCACTGCAAATTAATGGTATGTATGTGAATGGAATGGAGAAAAGCCTTCTCCTTTGGTGGAAGTGTGCGTTTTCCTTTTCTTAACTTCATTTTCTGGAAGACCTCCGTCTGCGGTGTTTGAAAAGAAGCGAAGGTGTGAGCACTCAGGACTCATCCTCAGGCTTTTATCACTGCAGCCCTGGTCTAAATCTTGATGTGTCCAACCGTTGCTATTGTTCTTTTCTCTTAACGCAAGAGGGAGCCAAAAAGTTGGGTACAAAGCATGCACGACTTGCTTGAGTGCTGTGCAGCAAGGGCTGGCTTCCTTAGGAAGAACACTATGAAAATATCGTATTTCTGGTTGTATCAGTGTTCCAACAATGTGTTGCTGCCAGAGTGAAGTGATGTATCACTTAGTTTGTTCTTTTCTATGACTTGGTATATTCAGTTTTCTGTAGTCATCAAAAGTGCCAAAGTTGGGAAGACTGTAAAAAATCAAGGGAAAATTAAACCTTGTTACTTTTCATCAGGGCTCAGTATTAACTCTTCTTTCAGTTGTTTCAGTGTAAATAGCCATTAAAATCAAGCCATCTCTCTGCATGCTTTGTCAGAATGTTATATGGTCTTAATGAAATACATCAGAGGTCTGACTAGAATCTTTAGCCTAATCATTGAGACATTTAATCTTTTTAGCCTTTCTTGTATAAGATTTTATCAGAAATTTGGAGAAGATGTGTGTATCAGCTTAAGTTTTTTAGTATAAATTCACAACAATATGGATGTTTTTCACAAGATCTTGTTTGCTCTCAGATTTTCCTTGCTCTTGGACTGTATGTCTAATCTGATAATATCACTTCCAGAAGCTGACCTTAGGATGCTGACTATCAATCTAAAGCTCTCACTAATCCTTTTGATCGAAGTGCATGAAATGGATAAAAGAAAAAAGAGTGGGGGAGAAGAAGTTAAATTCAGAAGCTCTCCTTCCACTTCTTCTGTGCCGCTATTACTGCATTTCAATGCCAGAAATATTTTATTTTGAAATATTTTTTAGTTTTTTACTTAACATCTGATTAGTTTTATTAATAATCTTCCAAAACAAAAGTATAACTGGGAGAGTGGAAATTTCTTTCTGTGTGTGTGCAAAGTGTATGTGGAAAAACATGGGGCATATTACACAGCAGTTGGAGCAGAAGACTAGGGACTTTTGAGTTCTTTCTTTACTCATGGTGTGACCATAGGTTGGTCACTTAATCTGTCTGTCCCCAGGTTTCATCAGATACAAATTAATTGCAATACAATACTTACCTTGAAGGAGCATTGAGAAATTCCAGTCCTATACCTGCTCTCCCTGGGAATCAAGAATGCCTTGCTCATAAACAATTTTAAGATTAGTGCAAGTTATTAGTTCATATATTTTATATCAGCTTGTTTATTTATTTACATACAAGGAGCATATATGGATGTAGAAGTTTTGTGATCTAAAACATGCTTGAGAGTATTTTCAATATTTTTTACATCTAACATGAAAAATCTGTGTATTTTCTCTCTAGCCTGTATTGACTGTGAAAGATGGCCAGGAAATGGAGGAGAACAAAATAGCCAATAAGAGATTACAGCAACGAATGCTGACCTTGAAAGCTCAGCTCAGAGACCAGACTGCTTTACAAAATCAGTTTCGCAACTTGCAGAATGAAGTGGAACTCCTTCAGGCTCAGCTATGTGAAAAGGTATAATAAAGCTGTTTTCTGTGTGCTTAAGTAGGTGGACAAATGCGAGCTGAGATTTCAGATTCTACCTTTATCTTCTCAAAAGAGAGAACCAAAATAGTCTTCTCTTCTTGGAATGAGTCTAAGGATAAACAAATGGTTTGCAGGCATATGAAAATGCCCCTGACTTCAGACAAATAAGGAACATAAGTAGCCTTCCTGGATGGTCAGTGATACAGAAAGATGATAGACTATAATAGAAGTTGTCGCCAGTCTCTGCTATAATTGCTGTAGCGTAATGCAAGCAAAGTGGTGCTGAAATTCCTTACAGAGCAACCTCCTTGGTTTATGTTGTCAGGATTTTTAACATTCCTGACTCTCTTGTTGCACTATTATCAGATTAGGAAACACAGTGAGCTAGAGATAAAATTTTGAAAGAGTTTTTTCTAAGTTTTTTTTTATCCAGCTGCTAGGGTTACACGTTAACAGTTTCATTAATGTGTTTTCAGTTAAGTACGTGGTTTGCATTTTCATTAAATAACATAGTTATTCTGGTGAGAGCCCTCATGCATACAAAAGTTTACTAACATGAGCAGTTTTTACACTTGTGCATTATATTTCCTCTGGCAGACCAGAGCAGGTACAGGTGTTAACATTTGCAAAGCTATTGCCTTGTGGTGTGACAGCAAAGCTGCTTCTGTAACTGTGACTAGAACTGCTGAACTTTTTCTTAGTTGGAAATAAACTCCTGATGGCACTTTTTTCCCTTAGAATTTTCTTCCTATTTCTTTGGAAACTATTTTTTGAAAATGGATGATAATTACAATGTGAAACTAATTGGAACTGCCCATCACACTCTGAAACAACTATTAAATTACATTTTTTCAATAGTAGTCTTCATACTATGATATGATATGATATATAGAACATACTTCTTTTTTTCCTCTGAAATACAAGATATGATTTTTTTTCTCCCTAGTGCAAGTTTCATCATACTTCCTCCACTGTAAATCCACCTGTTGTAGAGTTTGGGGGTTTTGAGGAGTTGTTTGGTTTGGTTGGTGTTTGTTGCTGGGTTTTTTTCCTAGCCTTGTCATGTGCAGTGATTTGCTTTAAACCAGTCCTGTATGGAGGGCTAGTGGCTTCTCTCAGACATTGATTAGGATGTCACTCTTAACAGAGTAGTGGTGGTAAAAAGAATTTTTTTTGTAGTGTCTGGTGTCTGTAGTGGTGGATGGTGAATATCAGATGGTAGGTGAGTAAATGATAAAACGTGCTATGCATATAAATGGGCAACTCCTAATTGTTCTGTTGCATCAGGAAAATGCTTTGCTCCATGCCTCATCAAGAATTGAATGTTGCCAGTGCAGGCACCTATGGGCAGGTTTTTCTTCATTCCCCCAGTGCTACTATGATGTAAAGACATGTCTCTCCTGTCCTATCTATTATGTCCCCACCCAAGCCTGCAATTTATAAAATGACGACCATGCAAAGTCTTTCAGCACAACTGAATTCTCATAAAAGGAGTCTTTTTTTTTTTTTTTTTCCTTTCAGGAAAAAGAACTTCAGAAGAGGGAGTCTGAAAAGAAGTTGATGCTAGCTCCTCTGAAGGTACTGTATTTTCCTGTAAGCTGGTGCAGGACCCAGCCAGAGTTGTATCCCTTTATTTACAGGCACGTGTGTGTGCCTGCCTGCTGCAGCTGCCCCTGACTCAGCTCTTCATTACTGGGCTTTAGGCAAGGCCTTGCTGAAACTATTGCTATGGGTGCTCTTCAACCTGAGGGTGACCACATGCATGGGAAGGGAACGTCCCTTTCCTGTTTACCTGTGCACACGTATTGCTGTTGCTGGGTGCAGAGACATCTAATGGCCTAGAAACATGGGAATGCAATCTATAACTTGGGGTCAAAATGTGTGAAATTACAAATGAGACAAAATATAACCTTGCAGTCTCAACAGGGAGTAAAAGAAATGTGTATATATTCTCATGCTGCATAGGCTAAGCTGGCTTGCCTCACCCGAAAGTGCCAGGAAAGGAACAGCTTCATTACCAGGATGTATGCTGAATTCCAAAACAGAGGAATTGTTCATTCTGCATTTGATGAAGAGGTGAAAAACTTGGTGAATGACATGGCTCTGGCAGAGTACACAGTTGCTTTTACATCAGTGTATGATCAAGAGGTAAGTGTTAGTACTTCCTGGTAGGATCGTCCCATTTCCAGTATTATATTAAGTCAGTGATTATATTTTTAAAGAGTTTGGTGGGACTCAGTGTATCGTTATAAAATATATCTCAGAGCTTAATGTAAATATTGCCTCAGGCAAGTCAGTGGAGTTGGCTGCTCTACTGCTGTTTGGGTCAAAGTTTAAGTCTTCTGGAGCTTATCACTACATATGTGAGTGCTCCAAGTAAAAACACACTATATTTTGACAAAATATCTAGCCTAGAGGATAATGCAGCACCTGATGCAACTTGACTTTAAAGATGAATTTTACATTTTTCCTGCATAATGCTTTGTAACAGATTTCTGAAGAAGTCAGAAAAAAAAGACCTAGAGTGAATTATGTTAAGATTCAAGTCAGCTCAGTGGACACCAATCCAACAGGGAGTTAGTTGAGTTGCAGAGGAAATCAGTTCAAATGGGATACATTTTGCCTTACACCTGTTGCAATTCAGCACCATCATTAATAGCTTGAATGCTGGGAATATACTTCATAGTTTTGGGATAGCACCTACCTGAAGACAATCTTAAGGACAGGAGTTTGAATCTTAGAGTTCTTTAGTAATCTTCAACCAAGATTATTTTTTTTCACCCTTAATTTTTTCTCATTATTTTAAGCAAAGCCTGTAGAAATAGCCAAACAATAGTTGGTAATGTTTGTGTCTAGTATTCTCAAGCAAGATCTTGCTGGTTAAAAGGGAAAAATTAAAATATTTTCCCTTACAGATTTGTAAAACATTGGGAAAGTGGCTGCCTACCATAGCAGGACACCAACCACAGGTTCATACTATTTTTGTGCTTCAGCTAACACAATGCACTGCAAAATGTGTACATACAACCAATTTCTTTTTCAATTCCATTGACACTTATTTTTCATCAGCAGAAGTAGAGATGTTCACAATGGACGTATAGTATAGTAAATCTCCCCCTCTCCTTCCCCTTCCCCCTTCTTCTACTATCTATGTTTGACCAGTTGAGGTTTTACATGCTTTGAGTTTCCCTATGCTTTGGGTTTTATCTGCCTTCATGTCTACCTCTGCCATCATCGTGTTGTGAGCAGCACTGACACAATAAGAGAAAGAGGCAATGTGGCTGCAGGATGGGACAGGATTCTGTGTCTGGCTCTGTCTCCTCTGAGCATGTCAAGGCTGGATTCATCACTGTATCTCCCAAGCTCACACTGAGAATCAATGTTTTATGTGACAGTACTTAGTAACTCATCTGTCTGAGATAATACATCACTGCCTTCAGATATTTTCAAAGACAGTTGCTGTGATAAATGAGCATTAGGGTAAAGCTTCCAAATACAATAGATATCAAAATACAATGCACATTCACAGTGTCTTTCTGGATGTCTAATTATCACAAAACTTAGCAGCTCCTATTGGAGAGAATCAGATTGAATTTATATTCTGATGACCAGTGAGTGTATTTGCAATATGGGAGCCCCACATTCAGATCTCTGCTTCAACAGATATTTAGCTATTCATGCTAAGTGAAGCACAAACCCTTTCTCATAGTATCCAGCACTGTAGTAACCAGAAGTCCCACTTAGGCTCAGGCACACTGGGATTCAAGCCTGGTTGTTTGGGATCATGCAGAGAAGAGGCTGGCTCTGGCTGGGTGCTGTGACACTGAGCTTTGGACCATTTGGGTCTGTGATAAATAATTCCATGTGTGACTGGGAAAACGTTTCCTGCCAAGGCAGATCTGTATTTAATTTATCTGAATTTATATGGACCAGTTTTTCAATGGAAAACATTTCAATGAGAAAATGTCCAAGTGTTACTACATATTTAATAAATAATGGTTGCAATCACAAAGGAGAGATACTGTTTCATATTCATGTGGGCCATTCCTTTGCCTTTAAAAATCCTTGACTGAATTTTCTACACATATGTTAAACTATAATCTTTGAGGATTCATTTTTTGCATTTCAACTCTTATTCTTGCTGGAATTCACATCTTAGATTCCAGAGGTATGCCCAGCTTTTACTTACAGAAAACTGTTTTGAAATATCATTCCCTTCCTTTCCCTCAGATTTTCACTTCTAAATCTTAGAATCACAGAACGGTTTGGGTTGAAAGGGATCTTAAAGATCATGTAGTTCCAACCCCCCTTCATGGGCAGGAACATCTCCTGAACACTTCTAGAGAAAATGAGTGGATTGATGCTTTATATATATATACACACACACCTATACACACACACACACATATATATATATTCTCATCTTAAATTAAAGATTCACAGTTGGCTTTATTCATTTCTGGACCCAGTGACAAATGGAAGACTGGTGCACACTGGCAGCAGACCTGCCTACTTCAGCTTACTGATGAATTTCAACTGAAAGTTTGCAGTGATGCATGAAGGGCTTCCAGCACCCTTTGCAGGGAAAATGAACTCTCTATTCAATTTAGTGTCTGGCCTTTGTGGTTCAGTAAAAAATTCAGAAGACATATATTTTTTAAAATCTTGTAAGAACTCCCTTTTTTTTTCCCCCCCACCTCACCATACATGGGTGTAGATTGGATAGATCTGCACTAGCTGTGTGTTAAGAAGCTCTAGCTTCACTGGGGGCTTATGTGTGTCAACAAGTTACTCATGCTTAAAGACAAAAGTGAACTTCATTTCTGTGCTTATACAAAACAAAGTGAATACTTGGTCATTCTCTTCTGTTTGCTTAATGCTTATCCCAATTAAAACACTAAATCATGGGAGCAGTGTGATGCAAAACCAACCATCTTCATAGCTTCTCTTCAGACTTCATTTTACTGATTTGCTCTAAATTAAAAAAATCAGTTTGGCTCAGCACAGATTTTGAGTTTTGTCACTCTTTGTTATTTTCACAGTCCAATCTAATATTCAAATGTTTTTGATTCAGAAACAAAGTTTTCTTGAATCAAGATTTTGTTCCAGCAGTGTAATTTTACTGAGGTCAGATAGGCACTGGAGTAATCTGTTCAGAAAAGGAAGTAGATTTTCCTACTCTTAATATTCTTTTCAAGTCCCTGTAAATAGGTCTAGATTTTAAATTATTTTTCCTCACTATAAAAATGTACATCCTGAAGCTCTTTATTTGTAATTTAGTTTAATTGAGCAATTTAGTGTAATTTAATTTAAGTTTACTTTGGTTTATCATAATAAAGACATAGTGTTGCACAGAAGAGGTTTATTTCAATTCTTTTTCATCCAGAGAAAACACCCACGTCACTGTAGTGAAAGCAAGAATTGTGTGCAGGATGGTGAAGAAAAGCTTTATCGTGTCTGTCTCTCAATTTTGAAGAAAACAGCCATGGGAAAGGCAGTGTATGATTAATATGGAACTGAAAATTTTGGAGGCACAAAGAAGTTAATTTGTAAGCCTATTAAGCCTATTTTCCTTTTAAAAGACTATTGGAGCCCCTTCTAGTGGAGTGAGAATAAATTTGGGTGACTGACATAATTAAAGCCTTGTCTTATTCCATGTTTGGCCAATGAAAAGCCTGTGTCTGAAGAGGAGACATCCCAGGGACAAGGGCAGCCTCCAGCGGGTGCACGCAGCGCTTGGCGCGGTGCCATAGCTGGGACTCACATGCCCAATGTCAGACACAGACTGTGTGGCTGTTTTTGGCCTTTTGTCATGTCACATTTTCATCATCTTATTGGAAAGGCCTTGTCCTCATCTGTCTTTTCTTGCTGTTGTAGAATTAATCATGGACATTATTAACAGGGATTGTTTTTCTCTGCCTTTCCCAGTGGGAAATGCACGTGACAGCGTTCGTCAACTGATGTTAGACGCTCGTCTTCACTATACAGCTAACAAGGACTGAGACTGGGGTTTGCAACAACTGGTTTGCTTGGGTTGGTAACAGTGGGAAGCAAGAGCAAATGCTTCAGATAACTAATAGGAAATGTGAAAGAGGAGGCTCCATTTTTTTTCTGAATGTAGGTGTCTCCTTGCAGATGAAGAAGCAGCCTTTATGCAGTCTGACTTATGCTGCTTTTGATAGAGAAGGAGGAGTAATAGAGCTTTGCTGACCCTTCACATGAACTCATCCCAGTCAGCAGCTGTAGCATTTTGGGGTCTTTTCTTCTCTCTTGGGTTATGTGTGGAAAAGCCAGGAGTTTGTCTAATCCTTTCCCTAACTAACATGTCTTGGTTTTATGTCATGGAATCATAGAATGCCAGGTTGGAAGGGACCTCAAGGATCATCTAATCCAGTCTTTCTAGGTACTACTATAATTTGTGTGAGATGGCTCAGCACCCTGTCAAGCTGAGACTTAAAATTGTCCAATGTGGGGGAAACCGCCAATTCCCTTGGGAGACTGTTCCAATGTTTGACTGTCCTCATGGTGAAAAAATTACCCTTGTGTCCAATTGGAATCTCCCCAGAATCAACTTGTGCCCATTACCCCTTGTCTTTTCCATGTGACTCTTTGTAAACAGGGAGTCTCAATCTTCTTGGTAGCCACCCTGTAAGTACTGGAACATGTTAATGAAGTCTCTCTGAAGCCTTTGTAAGGCTGCATAAACCCAGTTTTTCCAGCCTCTCTTCATATGGAAGGTTCTTCAGTCCTGGATCATGCTTGTGGCCCTTGTTTGGACCCTCTCCAGCCTGTCCACATCCTTTTTGTAGAGCAGGGACCAAAACTGAACACAATACTCCAGGTGTGGTCTGAGAAGCACTGAGTAGAGCGGGATGATGACTTCTTGGACTCTGCTGGTGATGCCCCTGTTGATGCAGCCCAGCATCCTGTTGGCTTTCTTTGCTGCTGCAGCATGGTGAGCTTGTTATCCACCAAGACCCCCAGGTCCCTTTCCACAGGGCTGCTCTCCAGCCGGGTGGATCCCAGTCTGAACTGCACTCCTGGGTTATTTCCTGGTGCAAGACCTTATACTTCTCCCTGTTGGACTTCATAAGGTTCCTGCTAGCTCACTCCAGCCTGTCTAGGTCATGGAGGGTGGCTCTCCCTTCTGGAGTGTCAGCCTTTCCACTCATCTTGGCCCAGTATTCATCCGTGGGGGACCCCACTCTTGACTGGTTGCCAGTTTGAGGAACGACTAGTTACTACCACCCTCTGGGTGATATGCCAACAGCCTCTGTCCAGATGACTGATGGCTGTAATGGATAATGCTGCTGTACTCATTCACTTTAATTTGTCTTGGCTGGAGGGCTTTGACTTGATGATGTATTTTATATATTCTTTCCATAGTGGAACTGAAACCATTGTTGCCATTTGCCCCCATTTCTCAGGACTGAGAGGGTATTTGTGCAAGCAGTATAGGAATAAATGGTCATGCTTTTTATTGCTTTTCATTGAGTCAGCTCAAACCTTATAGATGGAAAGCTCCAGGCAAAGAATATGTCCACTATAGTGAATTATTTATTGTACAGAATAGGGAATAAATGGGCACAACAGTATAGCTTAAAACTCCTTTGTATTAGAGGATTTCTTTGGATACTTTTTGGTAGAACAAGGCTGCTTTTTTTTCTTTTTTCTATTTCTTTGCAAGAGAGCACTTATTGCTTTCCTATGAATCATATTTGAAGGAAACAGACCTGAAATAATGTTCTGTGATGCTCTCCTTAGAATTATTTGTGTATAACTGATGAAATCAGAAGCTTTTATGATACTGAGGGTGAGGTGTATTACACATTTGATGTCTGTACATCTGACAAGCATGTCTGTGGCCTTTCTTTTAGTACTTAGTGGAGACAAAGAGATACTTACAAGGAGGTATCCTGCCCACTCGGGCTTTAAGTAAGGTGAGAAGATTTGGAGAACACAGACTCCACTGGTTTTGAAGAGGACCAGGAGGAAATATGCTTCAGTCAGATGAGTCGCACCCTCAGAGGGGAGAATGTCTTTTGGACATTCAGTCTTTTGGAGACAGGGATGATCCAGACCAAGGGACCTTTCAAGATGAAGTATTTTTGCAGGAATATGTTTCTTTTTCTGACATTACAGAAAATTGCACTGGAATCATTGCAGTTCCAAATGGATAAAAGAGGGGAGTTAGTAATTTAACAATTTTTGTAAAGAAGGGTAGAATCTATTGCTGAGAGATATGTTATTTTGACCTTCACAGAATCACAGAGTGGTTGGGGTTGCAAGGACCTCTGGAGATCATCTAGTCCAACCCCCCTGCTAGAGCAGGATCCCCTAGATCTGATAAACTTCAGAAAGATTAAAAATGCTGAAGGGTATAAGATACAGATTAAAAACAGCTAAGGGCAGCATTTTTTTCCCAGTGAATTAACTGATACAGCTGTTCAAGACAATGGTTGTCTGTTACAGATGTTATCTCAAGAATTTGTGGTGGCTGAGGAGATGGTACATACTTGAGGTTGATGGCATTTTAAAGTAAAATTTGGTTTGGTTGACAAAGATTTAGATCTATTTCCTGAGTGAATACATACTACAGATATTTTGGATGTGTTTTTTGCTCTAATTAATAAACAAAACCATGCATTTGTCTAGAACACTAAATGCAAAGAGAGTAACAGCTATGATTAAAAAAGAAAAAAGCCTCAAAAGCTGACTTTCCTTTATTATCTGATGGATTTTAGAATTTAGATTAAGATTTTAATTGTGCAGTTAAAAATATCCAGATGAATAAAAACATTTTATTCTTATCTCTGACACCACAGAGTTTTTATTTCTGTAATGTTAGAGGAAGGTGATTGCTTTTTTTCATGTCCATCCTTTCTAGAACTAGGCAATATGCAAGTTTATAGTTATTTAGGTTTGATGAAATATCACAATTTATTACCTCCTAGGTGGGATAATACGTGGCAACAAAAAAGCAAAAAAAAAGCAAAAAAAGTAAAAGAAAAACAGAACCACTACTGTAAATAAATAATTTTTTTTTTAATGAAATAATTAACTAATGGAAGAAATCCATGTTTTGACATTGAGACAAAATGCAGGATTTCTGTTTGGCTACATCTGTAAGTGCTATAGGAAATGTGATCTTTAGTGTTTCACACTCCTATGAAGCACTGAGGACAAGCATTTTTGAGAGAATGATACCAGCTTTCAAATACAACATAGGCCCTACTGTGACATCTCCATCAAGGTGGTAGCAGCTTTACTCATCATTGTTTGCACTAACCCACTTTTCTACTGAGTTTCACTACTTTGACTACAGCAGAATTAAGTAAACTCGAGGGGCAAATGAGTTAGCTTGTGAGTTGAACAGTTGAAGGAAGACCATGCCAGGGTTTGTTTTTTTTCTATAAATGAAATATGGCAGTGTCACAGATTTGATTTGGTGGTTTTTTTTGTTTGTTTGTTTGTTTTTCTGGTAGCTTTAGCAGCATTCCT
>NW_009954194.1:4154384-4163233 GCF_000747805.2 Chaetura pelagica | reverse complement strand
CCTGCTGACACTCCTCTGTCACCAGGGTTGTCTCTAACTGTGCTTCCTCTAGTGAGGAAATTCTCATAAAATAATTTTAGGTCCAATCTCTTCATGCCTAAAAACACTTCAGTCTGCCCTTTGTAACCCTTCCATCACTTGCAGCCAGCCAGCACTTCTTGTGACTCTTGAGGAGGTACTGCAGTCATATCCTTGTTTAGAAACCAATGACTTCTGAAGCTTTCTTTGGCTTCTGGATTTACAAGGGAACATCCAAATTTATTTCCATGCCACCCTACCTAAACAAATGCTGTCTGCAGGTAGCATCACAGACTCCCTCTATAATCAGTGCAGAGAAGGTAAGTCTAAATTGTGTGCCCCAAGTTGGTCAATATGAGTGGTCCTTCAAATCCTGTATGTCACCATCTTGTTCCCTGGCCTGTTGTTCAGCCTGAAGTAAGTGATCCAGGTGGTAGCTGCTCCTGAGGGGTGTCTCAACTGGCCAAACCTGCTGTAATTTGACATTTTCAGTGGGACCAATGGCCAGAATTCAGCATCATTGATTCCCTCCTCTCATGGTGCCATAAGGAGCCAAGAACAGAAGGTGAAATGCAATGAAAGGCAGTGTTGATCGCTTATATTTACCACTCACGTTCTCTGGGGTCTAGACACAGACAAGCACAGCACACCCTCCTGACCCTGTAAGCTGAGTACCAGTGTGTTGATGTACTTAAGAATCATACCTCAGGGGTCTGTGGGCTTGGAGGGTTCTTTCAAGCAGATGAGAGTGATGAGATTTTTCAGGTCTGGCTAGTTTGTGCCCATCAGCAACTGGGATTCAGCGCCACCTCCAAGGCTATGGGACAGTACAGCACCACTGATACCTCTATGCTCCAACCCTGGCAGCAGGTTTCTCATAGAGATCCACGATGATCACTCCTGTAAGACTTCTGTTCTTGGCAATGGCCACAGCTTACACACCATACATTCTTCACCCCATCATTGAATTGTCTTTTGAGGCATGGGCTTGTCAATAAATGGTCATTTTTTGGAGGGTCATCAAAGCAATCTTACATCACTATGTCATCGCAAAAATTTTTATTTATTTCTTTTTTGGACACAAATAATATAACCAATGCTTAGTAAGGTTGTACAGAGGAAAACCAATGTATTATTTAAGGAAAATGTGTTTTGTATTAAGTAACCATTCCTGACCTGGCATATTTATAGTGTTTGTATTTCTGGAGCTTTTGCAAGAGGACTAGTGGCAATGAGGTGGTACTTGTAATCAGATAGATTAACTTTGGAAATAAATACATATTTCTTAAAACCCAAAGGATGAAACTGTCATTAACAATCTTAAATTTGTTTTTCTGTGCAATTGCAAGAACATTACACTTGTAACTTTAATAATTTTATATTTGGATGGTAAAGTGCTTCTGCCCTGTAATAGCAATTTATGTTCAGGGACATTTTTACCTGCTTGTAGTTGTTATGAAAAGGTTCTTAATTAAACAACTGCCATTTCTCTCTAAATTTGGCTTCAGTTCAGTGAATATATTAAAGAAGGCTGATGTCTGTTGTGATGTTGAAGTTAATTTTCAACTGAATTAATATTATTTTATTAGTATAAATAATAATATCAACTGAATGAATATTATTTTTATTCTGAATAGGAGGGTGTGGTTACGAGTTCGTAGAGTTGAACTAATACAGTTTTGAAGAGCATTCAGCTAAACTTTCTTGAGCATTTGTAGGTAGACAAGTATGAATTCATGCTGTAGAGTGGAGTGAGAGAGTATGAGTGTGAAAGAATTGTGTTAGAAATGTTGAGGTTCTTCAACAGGAGACCTACACATTATGCAATTTTAAAAAATATTATTATTTTCTATTTTTTATCTAGGTTTTCTTAATATCTGGGTGCAAATTTTGGCTGTAGTTAAGGCTTGGACATCTATTTTTTTTCAGGAAGAGTTGATGAATGCAGGTTTCCTTTTTACACAGACACAGGAATGCTTCCTATTGAAAATGATGGGTGTATTATCTTTATTCTTATTTTGCTAACTATAGTTTATTAACATTTATTTTCTGTGAATGTTTACTGTAATGAATTAATCCAAGTGGCTTCCACTGATTCAAAGAAAACAGCGTTGGAAAACCTAATCTAGCTTAAATTTCTCAAAATGGTGTTTTCACTTGCAGATGCTGCCTTCCTCCACAGACATTTCAAAGGCCAGTGGACAGCCAGAGGATCACGAGACATGTATCAAAGGGAATGGGATGACTGAGTTAATACCTGCAAACTCTCGGCAAAAGGTGGATAGCATCCTCAGTTCTTGCATCACTCCAAATGAGTATGCTTGTTCTCCTATAAAATTAACAAGTCCAGAGAGGATCATAGCCTTGCATCGAGAGCTAAGACAAAACCATTGCAAAAACCACCAGGTCAGTAAAATTTTTCTCATAGATTTTAGTTTAGTGAAACCTATTATTCTTGGCAGTAGTTTTATAGATCATATAGGTATTCGAATTATTGTTGCAGAGATGCACAGCTGCTTGTTAGTTTAAACAAGCTGAGAATAAGAAATACTTAATGTTTTTCATTATGCAGCATTTTCTTCCCCATTGTTTAGGAATGGCCTGAGGCTTGTAAAAAATTATTAAAAGATTTTGTTTTCATCATTCTGTACTCTCTGGTAAGACCATATTTGAGAACTGTTGGACATAAAAAAAAAAAAAAAAAAAAAAAAAGTTGTTATGTTGATCTTGTCCTACCTTTTTTCCCCTCCAGTTTTATTTTTTTATATTTTTTTTAGCCATTCAATTATTCCTGTGCCCTGAAGCTCTTTACAGTAATTTCCATTAACTGCAGGAATCCTGTTAAGGACAGAGCTGATCAATTGCAATTGCATTTGTGCCAGTCTGCTGCTAAACTAAACATGCAGGAGATTTCACCCTCTCTGAGACAACATAACCTCTCCATAACTGTGGAGAAACAAAATTCAAATATGTAATTCTTGGAGCCAGTTAGCTGGAGTAGTTACAAATATTATTCTACTGAATTTCCTTTATAATCTTGGATTAAAATAAATATAACAAAACAAATAAAAGCATATATTCTGCTTTTGACATTAATAGTTGAAAAAAACCGTGTGAGATACTGAAATTTCCTGTTAGTAAAGAAACTTGTTATACAATGAAAAGGTGACTCAGAATTCTTATATCAAGTGGATCCTTCAAGTTATTTAGTCCTGGGGATATATGTGACAGTTAAAATCTAGTTTCCCGATTGTTTTCTTTATTGAAGTCTCACAGAAAGAACAAATGAAAATATTGTCATAACAGAAAATCATTAAGGAGAGCAGAATGCAAGTAGGGCTTTGATTGACCTGGACTTTGTAAACTCAGGGATTTATTTTATACATCTCATGTACACTTATATGAGGAGCTACAGCTGAAATCAGCCACAATGCAGAGAGTGGCTCGTGACATCCAAGGTTATATGTCTTCTCCTTTCCTCCTCAGATACCTTCAGTTGTCTCCTCCAACTCAGATCCCAAGGATGACTGCAACCTGCCTGTGATCCACGAGGAAGCCCCTTGGCCTCTGCTGTCGAGGATGAAGGATGCGCTGGCGCCTCCGGAGTGTGGTGCTTTCTGGGGCACGAAGGGGAGGGATCAGTTGTCAAAATGTGATGGTGTATTTTGGGGTCAAATAGGAAATAAGCATGCAGGTGCTATTCCCCGGGGAATGAAACAGGAAAATGCCATTATGAATAAGGCATGGCTCTCTAGAGAAAAAACAGATGGCTCAACCCCAGCTACCCCAGCAAAAAGCTATTTGTCAGACGTTGTCAGCAAGTAATAAAGGTCGAAATCCTTTTGGGAGGAATCAGCTGCATGGGAAAGAATAAACCCTGCAGAAATAAAACAAGGTAAAGCAACTTAGCAATGTGATTTTCCCATTTTTACAAAAGTACTAGTAATTTTGTTAAACAAAGATATTTTACTTGTTAGCATGGCCCTGCAAGTAGTTTGGGGTGGCTGGAATATTTACATGAAAAAGAGTTTTCATGATCAGAATTTCCTAGAACCTTTGAGGTCGGTCAAACCTGTGGATTTTTCCATAGCCAGACTGCCTCCCAATTTTGTTTTCACTGCTTGCTTGTGGTTTGCTTTTCTTTTAACTGAAGCTGTGAAAAAGTCTACTGTATCATTTTAATTTGTATGTATAAGCTATTTCTTCAGTGTGTAGTGACAAGCTGTGAAAGAATATCTGGTTTGTGTGACCATTTCTTCTGGAACTTAAGTAATTGCCATGTCACAGACTTCCTAGAAACACATTTTACAGAAATTTGTCAGTAGTTCAGCTGTTAGTGTTTCTTTAATGCTGTGGGAATTGGATGGGCAGAAGCGTTCAGATTTTTCAGTTTTGAGATGCTTGGGTTTTTTTGCTATGCTGCTGACCTACAGCAGGGTACTCAATATAATCCTGAAGGTGGTAGTAGCTGTAAAATAGCATCCTTGAATAGTTACTTTCAGGTTCTGTATTCAAATTGCATTTTAACTTGAGTAGTTTTACTGGACGTGTTCCTGACCACTTTCTTCAGGTGACCACTTGGGGTATCATGAGTAGAGAAACAGCTGAGTTCAAGGGATGGATAATTCATACTGCACCCTGTGCTGCGAAACCCCCACACCTGCTACACGGAGCAGGGGATGCAGTACCAGGCCACCACGCTTGCACAGCTGTGACAGTGTTTCCTTGTAGACTGGCTCAGAAAGAGGCATGTCCTGGGCTGCATGAAACCTTTGATGGATCCTGGATATGGAAGAAAGGAGCTAAGATTGTGTCTGTGCTGGTACATATGTGCACTGGTACTGGTTGGTTTGGGGAATTTTAACAACATAGTTGTGAACTCCCCAAACCACTGAAGTCTCATTTCTATTGGGACCCCACCATAGTTAATACTTTTGAAAAACTTCCATTATTCAAATCTCCTAGCTATCTTTATTTTTATTATTAAAGGGCATTTTTTTACACACAGTACTATGTGGCACTATTCCTTTGTTCATCCTCTGCCTCCATTGAGTACCCTAGTTGATTCATATTTCATTGCTACTTACTTTGATGCTGGTTTTCAGAAGCCAGAAACAAAATGGATTTGAAGAAATACTGATGCATACATTCATGCTTTATTGTGGGAATGCCATCATCATTTGCTCAGTAAGGTAGCAGAGCAGTTGCTTACAGCAGTAGCTGATTTGGTCTTCATCCAACATATCTAGAAAATACACACCCAGTGCCCTGGGAAATAGCCCCTGGAAGTGATGTTTTGGAGCACTGCCTAAGCAGAGGAGACAATGATGAGGTTTCAAAATTTGAGCTTCTGTTCTCATGTGTCTTTCTCTTCTTCGTATAGACTGGACACCACTTCTGAAGTTTACCTGATACCCAGCCACCAGCTGCCTTGTTAAATGTTAAGATATTTTAATGTGGAAAAACACTTGTAAATATTTAACACTGTTACTTTTATATTGATAAAATTATACTTTAAGAATTAGCACTTATGAGAACTTTTTTTTGAGCCTTACCTTGCTGACAGTAAAATACAGGGCCCAGTAGCTCAGTCTGAAGGTCAGACTCTAATGCATGAAGTGTGCTAATAATAAGGTTGTTAATAATAATACTCTGTGTTTATGAGATAGTCCTTTTTATTCTAGAGTAGCTACCTACTTTGATATTGAGACCATAGTAACTTACCATGAAATTAAGACTTTCTTAGTCCACTTGGTTTCTATCCAAGACTTGGATGGTTTACTTTAACCTATTGAGTTAATTTTAAGGTAATTATTTTATTTGGCCCCATACTCCCTCTGAAATTAGCAAGTTCCTGAAAAAGGGCTGCAGACACACTCAGGTATAGATGGGAGAACAGACACGTGCAAGTATATTACCTGCATGGAAGCACTGTAATGCAAAATGGGCTCAAGCAATTCCTCTGGCAAATGTATTCTATGCTGGCACTTTGTAGCTTTGCTTCACAAGTCACAAATTTCAGCTAAAATCTTGTAGCCCCTTGAGTTTTAATTTTTTAAGACATCCATTATTCTTACTACAAAGCATTGTTTAAATATGTTCAGGTACCACAGTTACAATTTAGACAGCTGTTTCAGCTACTGTTTATTTCTCTTAAGTGAAAATCCAGGATTTTACATACTACAGTGGAGGAATGATAATCATTAAACAGCAAAGTCTGCAGTACTGCATGCAATAGCATTAGAGAAGGTGGGTCAGTTGAAGTCTTTCTTTTTTAAACCTTTGTCCTACTCCATTTTTTCCAACTACTGAATGGGCAAATGAGAAGTGATACTCAGATTATGCCAAATAATTATGTGCTAGTTGATGTACAAGAAGATTAGTTAATGCATGGTACCATCAAACAAGGCCCTTCTAATTCTCAAGTCATTTATAGAAACAAGCTCCTAGACGTACAGTGACAGGCCAGATGGTTCATATACTGGTGTCCTGCCAAGCTCAGGTCCTTTGGGAGTCTGAGCTTGCTGAGTAACTCATACAGAATAATTAATATTGCCCCCTATTATGTAAATGATTTGGGTTTTTTGAAATTGAGGGTGATCAGTAGCAATGTGCTCACAGAACACATCTGAAGAGTTGTGTTGAATTGCCTGCGATCTGCTATTTGTCATCTCTGGACCTGCCTGAGCCAAATGGCATTATTTGTGCTTGACTGGATGATCAGGACACTTGGAAGAAAACTGGATGATTGTGGGCTTCCTATCACCAGACACTCACTGAGCCTGCTTCCTATTCATGCTCTTCCACTTACAAAAAACTTGTTTGAAATAGCACAGAAAACTATTTTGTAGGATCTATAGTTCACATCATAGAAGTGTTTGTTATAATACTGTAGAAATATATGCCATTTTTTCTAGACTTGAACTCACTAGTACTGAAGCCAAAATATTTCATTTTAGCAGCGAAGCAATCTCTTTTCTCTCTAGTTCTAGCAGAAGTGTTACTTAGAATATAAATGCAATACATGGAAGTAGCACTGAACAATCAGCTCTATGTAACTGAAGAAAACTAGTAATTCTCCTTCACTTGTGCTTTGTCTGTTTTGCTCTTCTCTGTTAGGAGAAGTCATAAACACGGATTATAATCCCAGGTTTTATTTTCAGATAAAAAAACAGAATACCTACAATAGAGGATTATGTGTTTTTTAAGAAAGTTGTCTTTAGTGAATGCAATTCTTGCAGTAGACTACTTCTATTCCTCTAATTTTTCAGGAAAATAGCATTCAAAATATTAAAAAAAAAATAAAAATAGTTGTTTTGTATTTTATCTACACTCACCTATGCATGCAATCTGACTTAACTACCAAGAATTCATTATGCAAGTTCAAAATGTAAAGTCAGTTACCAGTTACATTTTAGGAACATCTAAACCAGACATAGTTTGGTCAGAATCAGTGGAAGGAACATGGTCTGCATCACTCTTTGAGAACTGGTCTGCTGGAGAAGGCCAGGAAGGCACTGGAAATTAGGGAAGGTGTGATATAATAATAATAAGTGATGCCAATGTTCACTCTAGGTTCTCCTGGAGAGTAAAAAATTTGTAGGAATTAGAGAGGTGTTGCTCTGGAAGTCTGGAATCCTGCTGCTCCCTGTCTATTGCTTATCTTGTGCTGTGAAAAGCTTTTATGTGCATAGCAAATTTGGGGATCAGATCTGATGCTCAACCTGTGATAACTCAGTTTCATGCTCAGGGTGATTCAGAACAAAACCAAGTTGCCCATTATTAAATTCCTGTAGTTCTTAATAATTCCTAATTGTATTCTTTGCAATTCTGATTTGTAAAAGCACTAATATCTTCTTAGAAACAGCCTTTTAATTTATCCCTTAAGCTGATGGATGTTAAAGCTCCTAATTAAAACCAGATAATGCATGAAAGAGTTCTACAGTGTAGATCTTTCTCTTAAGGCCTGATTAAACCAAGAAACTCCCACATCTATTTGTACAAGAATATTCTCAGCAGGTCAAGCAGCTGTTAACATTGACTTCAGTCCATCTTTCATGCTGTAGCCTTTTCTTGGGAGTAAAAAGAACAGGAAAGGCTAGGAGAGAAAACAGAATGTTTCAGAAGCCTTGGATCACTAACTACACTAACTAGAAATATTGTTTCTGCCCAGTCTGTGGCTCTGATCCTATCAGGTTAACAGTGAACCACAGGATGACTGAATTTAAACCTTACATTAAGAGGAAACTAAGACTATGTGGTGGAAGATCCATTTGTACCTTGACCCTACTGCAGGTTAAAATCCAGATATGCATAATTCTGTCTTTCTTTTCCCAAACACAGTAGTTTCCATGGGAAGGAAACTCACTTGCATGCTCCATCTGTCAGCCCAATGTAGATGACAATGGGACCAGGCCAACAGGGGACACATTTCCCTGTAGCAGTTTAGCTCCCATCATATCTTTTGCTACTGAAAGAGGGGAAGAAGAAAGATCCGTGGTTATTTAAAATATTCTTAGTTCATTTTGGTCTTGTTTTTATGTACATAAACTATAGAACCTTTACTGGGTAGGAGTTAAACACCACTAGGAAAAATGCCAAGCTCCCATGGTGGAAGCTAGGCTGACTTGCAGCCATATTAAAGATCTCTCAAACTGTAACCACTGTTGTATTTCATGCAATATAAACTTTGGAAAGCTCAATGTAATGTGGCAAGTTCTTGAGAGAAAAAGTTATGACTTGTGAAGTAAGCAGCCCTTAAAAAGAAAAGATAAAAATAAAAGGGAGAAAAGATCTAGAGGATCTTATTACAGATGATGGGTCAGGTTCAG
>NW_009954194.1:4141664-4154115 GCF_000747805.2 Chaetura pelagica | reverse complement strand
AGGGTACCACAGCAGCTCGCTTTCAGTGACTGATACAGAGCAGCTGTAAGGCTGGCTTCTCAGGCACGGGAACTGTTTATGTTCAAGCCATTATAGAATCATGTCAGTCATGTAAGGATGGAGAAAGAGCTCTTTTTTTTGTTAGGCTGCTGGGAACATTTAATCAGCAATTGCTCAGAAATTAAGATGTTTTCTGTTCTGCCTGGTCACTGCGGTTTTGGTCACAGTGTGAGAACATGGAGTAAAGAGGAATTTCAGTAAAGGATTCCTTGGAGTTCTCTTGGGTTGGACTTGTACTAATTTGTATTTGGACAAGAGTGAGCAGCTTTGAAGCACTGTGGCCTCTCAGCATATGGCTGTCTGGCGAAGCCTTCTTTAAGTGGGAATCTGCTGGAGCACATTGTTGATTTCTGTAACTCAGCTCCGAGGCTGAAAGTCGCGAGTGTCTTTCTCACCCTTAGTGAAAGCCATATTTAGAAAGGGAGGACATGGCAATCTCTTGTTGCCCTTTCTTGCCCCCAGCCATCTGTTCAGTGCTGCCTGTCTGCTTTCCCATCTGTGGGCTGGGGACAGATGTCTCTGTGAGGCTGGGATTTGCACTGACTTTTGCATGTGGACAGACAATTGACCCAACACTTCCTGGTTCTTTGCAGGTGACACATCTTTACTAGGCCACAGAATTAAGCTCTTTGTAGCTTACAGCTCAGCCAACACTACAGATCTTTAGAGCAGTGACTATCAGAAGTCTGTCTCACAGGCAGGGAGTTTGTTATAATGTGTTTAGGAACTAAGCGTAATTCATGCTCTAGGGAGTGGAACTTCTTGGAACATGTATAAGTCGGAGTTAGTCTCCTGGGGTCTCTAGCAGTCATGAAGAGAAATCAGCACTTGATCTACAGGACATGATTCATCTCATCATAATGCAGGTCTAAAATAGGCAAGTTGATCTGCACTCTAGAGGTGCCTTTTCCACTCACTGATGGTAAAGATGGGTGGAGGAGGACTGCCTCAGATGTTAAGCCTACATTGCAGAAGAAATATGAACAAGGTCATAGGGGATGTGGTTGTGGTGATCTGGTGGTGCCTTGCAGGCTAAAGGCTTGAAATCTTTCTCCTGTGTCCTAAGTGGGTGCTCTGAGCACTGGATTAGCCTTCTCATAAGAGATAATAGACATTAACTCTTGGGAACCTCTCTTTTGTGTTGTTCTCACTCTTTTTTTGAATGTTCTGCCAGAAGACATCTTTTATTCTTATAACTTGGGTAAACGATATAGTTTTGTCTTCATTTATAGTCACTGACTCTGTTGCATTCACTGTAACATGTTTAGGTACCAGTTTATAAATACATTAAATTGGAAATAAAATGTATATGTAAGATCTGAAGCCTTGTTGACCTGATAAATTCTCTTGAGGCCTCGGGAGATCAGAGACAGCATTCATCAAGTGAGACATCAAGCATATGCTGGGTCTAATGATAATACTCAGGAGCTTTTGCATAAGAATAAGCTAGTTTCATTGTTCTTTATCTCTGAACTGTGTGCTCCTCTTTAGTTGCACATGCTTCCCTTTGAATAGTGTAAAATAGGACAAGGCAGAGAAGAGGGCAACAACTTATAAAACAGTGTATTCAAACACATGAATTCAGCCAGAGCTGTGGGGAGTTTTCTTCAGTGGATTAGTACCTGCAGGCTGCCATTCTCCTGGGAAATCACGTAAGCACATCTGTTTCCTTTAATGGGTTTCTGACCTCTTTTGTGTTCTTAATTTCTGTGTCCTAAAGTAAGGTGATATTAAAACAAATCCTTGTTGGTATGCTTCCTTGGGAGCTTTGTGGAGTGTAAAGTAGGGAAGTAGTTTCTGCTTCTCCTAAATTAAAAGCAGTAGCTCAAATTGCTGCAAGTCTCCAGAAGATAACGTCTGCTATGAGTGCTGCTCTTCGCACTGGCAAACTGGATGCTGGGGAGACAATAATATGATTGTCAAGACATCTTTCAGTTTAATAAACTATCCTGTGAAGAAGGCTCTGCCTCAGTTTTGTAGCGGTCCTTGAGAAAAAAAAAAAATCCAAACTCTAGAATGATAATAACACTCCTTTTCTGTTTTTAAATAAACCTACTTTCTTCTGCAGTGCTGGGGTACATTGTAAATTAAGCCCTTTATAGACAAATGGGATATGAGTAAGACAATTGCCTTAGCAGTATTATTAAGAGTAATTATTTGTGTTGCAGATAAACCTGACCCTTTTTGAATGTAAAAAAAATCATATTTCATTTCCTAGCCTAGCCTTTCCCTCAAAAGAGGTTATCTTGTCTGTAGGACTTAGGTCATGATATATGTTCTTCTATCAGTTACAACTTTTGAGCTCTCAGTTGCGTGGAGATTGTAGCACTATATTGTTTTGTGTGTCTCAACTAGATATTCTGGCAGCTTAAAATCAGGGGTTCCTTCTTCATCCAGCACAATTGTTTTGGCACTAAGTACTAAGTCACAGTGTTGTATAAAATGTCTGAATCTGCTGGCCAATCTCCTCCTTGATTATCAGTGGAAGGTGCTGCATTTCCATCTCTGTGCTTTACATTGGGACCCCTTTGTATAGGGTTGTCCCCTCCCTTCTCTCTCTTGGCTCCCACAGTCAGCGTGCCTGGTGTGCTTTCCCTTGGCAGTGAAACCATCACACCCCAGCCATTGCAAAGCTGACACCCAGCCATCGACACTCAAAAAGAACATCACTCTTGTGGACTTCAGGCCCTGGGAGCTGCACTGCTGCTGTGCATGGGAAGCCATGGGATCTTTGGTATTTTTGGATTGCTGCAGCCAATCTCAGTGTGAGCTGTTAATGATCGCACCATTAAAAATTCAGCCTCTGGTTTATTGTCTAATTTCTAGGCCCACCTGATAGACCTATGACACAAGTTGAACCCATGTTCAATGATTCATGTGAAATGAAAGGTAGTGTTACATGGCCCAGTTAAATTAGATGCTCTTGATCTAATGCTGTCACTCAGCCACAGCTGTTAGCAGTTTTCTGTCCTAATAAAAGACAGTATCTTTGCTGCCTGTAGGTTTTTCAGGCTAAAATAAAATCTTATTATAACAAAATATATAGCTAGAGCTTATATAACTCAATAGGATAAGAAATAAACATCCATAAACATAATCAGAAATATATAGGAAGTTATGCTTAAACAAATACGTTTTTTACCACATAAAATGTTATGGAAATTTTTCAGTCTTAAGAAGGCATTAGGTATCAAGATTTCCTTGCCTTTCCATTTTAGTCAGTAACTAACTCCTCTTATTTGTTTGACAATGTCCCCTAAGCTATTGGATTTGATTATACATGGAATGTATAATAATATAAACCCAGAGATGAGGGTACTTTGTGATTTTTAGATTTTGTTTTTATTTGGTGCAAATCTCCAATTGAAATATTTATCCATGGGATAGTATAAATGAAAGTAACTGAGGAAACTTGAGGTGCTTTCGCTGGAACTTGGTAACACTCACCTTTGTAAAACCTGGCAAGCAATAAGACTGTGGAAATAGCTTCTCATCACCCTGGGCATAAGAAAGCAGCTGCAGAGCTGACTGCCACTCTAAAAGGTCAGTGTAATCCCAGTCACGTGCTGGACTTAATGAGAATTAACAGATTCTAGAGACCTTAAATTAATGCTTCCATTAGGAAGGACACTTTCTTCCTCTTTGTGTGACAAGATCAATATCTCATCATGGAAACCTTTGATACAGAATATTTTGAATGAGCATACAATAAATAATATTCTCTTGACATCACTTGCTTTATAGGAACAAGACTTTTCCTGGTATGATGAGTGATGAGTAGAACAAAGATCATTTGGGAATAAAATGTAGCTGTTTGATCCATTTGATAATTTCCATCTGGATGGCATTTTTTTCCCTCAGTAAGGGGAATGGGAGCTGCCTATTTCTAGGCAATCTGTTCAGTTTATTTCATGGGAAAGGACAGTTTAGCTATTCTGTCCATATGGGCATACATTATTACATCTAACATGTTGTTCATCTTTCATTTTATTCAGAGCCTCTAAACAGTCCTAATTCCTGGGTGGGTTGGGATGGGGATTGAATATCCTCTTTTTTTTCCTCTCTCAAGAAGTCAATAAGGGAGAGGAGAGATCTCCATGATCTGTATATACAGGTGCTGGCTAATTTACTAAAACAAAAGAAACTTTGCTTGAGAGAGGGGAAAGCAAGATTATGATGGACCAAATGATGCTGGAGGATACAGATCTGCAGGTATTGCTCCCTGCTATCATGGGATCTGAGTCATGCAATCTCCCATAGATGAAGAAAGCCCTATCTCAGGATTTTCCCTCCTTTAGAACTGTAAAATATTATAAATGTTAGGAGAATCATTATAATTGTCATGTTGTATTGATCAACCAAAAAGGAACTCTTTTCTTAGTACAGTGAGGTGACACTGGTTAATGCTGTATTTTTGTCACTGTCCTGGGACTATTGGATCTTGTGCATTTTTAGCAGTTTTTTTCTCTCCATTTTTTTGGGAGTTGGGGGGTTTTTGTGGGTTTTTTTGTTGGTTTGGTTTGGTTTTTGTTTTTTTCTGAGGTAGCATGGGCCCTTTGATTAGCTTTCAAAAAGATCTGTGTATCAGAGGGAATAAGTCAGAGTTGCTCCACTCTGACACCCTGGGTGAGCATTGAGGTCTGCACTCTGCTCCCCTTCGCCAAACATAACCATTCCAGCATGAATTCCTGTCACCCAAAATGTCCTGAGGTACTTGAGTGCAATAACCACACAGATGTTGATACTTTGATCCTGGGATACTTTTGTTTGAAAGGTGATATTGTTCACTGCATCATTATTTTTTGGGAAGTGCTGGTGTTCAAAACCTTTGAAAAAGTTTTGAAATATCTTCCTAATATTGCTGTGCATAAGAGCAGGAAGGAGCAGTAGGAATCACTATTCTGCTGGTTGTAGGTTAAGAGGATAACCCCATTTTCTGTTTTAAAAATAAGCGTGGAATTTTTTTTCCTTTGGCAAACCTATGTCATACAGTCCTGCAAAAATGGAGTATTCTGTGATGGAATGGAGCCAAGGAAAGGGTCAGAAACTAAGGAAAGAGTATAACTCAGTGCCTGATGTTTTAAGACCATATCTCCTTCATCGTATCCTTGTTAGTGGTCCCTAGGTACTGCTTAGTCTCTCTTTCTCAATTTGGTGTGACTGGATGGGCTCTTCCAGCAACGAGTTGGAGTTTTGCTTTACTGTGCCCAGCATCCCCAGTGGATGCTGCTGTTGTAGATGTGTCCAGGCAGCTCAACTGGAAGTTCATCCACAGATCAGTTCAGAGTTAAAACAACCTTCTGTTGCTGTCACTGATAATAATTTACTCTATCAGCAAAAGTTACCACCCCTGCATCAGATAGAAGTGATCCATGCTCACATGGATCTAAATGTGTTAATTCAGTATCAGAGCTCTCATTTTAGTAGCAATTACTCCTTAGCATTTTGCACCTGAAATTGTTATTAACTTTAATATTTATCAAATAGCTGTAAATTTAAGCCCCTTGCTTGCAAACACTTGTGTGATCAAAAAAATGTCTGTGAAGGATTATTACACTCCAGTTTCAGTGGAGGCTTATAAAGATTCAGTTACTGCCAGGGTCTCAGAAGATTTCAGTGTATTGGTAAACACATATTTCATCAGTGAATGATGAATTTTGGATTTCAATGCCTATTTTTTTTTTTCTTTGTCCTTGCTACTTCTTGGTAATGTCCAGAATGGACACAAGTTTGGGATATGGGTTTGTTCAGCCTGGAGAAAAGAAGGCTTTGAGGAGACTTCATTGTCATGTTCCTGTACTCAAAGGTGGCTACCAAGACTCCCTATTCTTGGAGTCACATGGAAAAGACAAGAGGTAATGGGCACAAGTTGCTCCTGGGGAGATTACGATTGGACACAAGAGGTAAATTTTTCACCATGAGAACAGTCAAACATTGGAATAGTCTCCCAAAAGAAGTGGTAGATTCCCCCACATTGGACAATTTTAAGTCTCAGCTTGACAGGGTGCTGAGCCATCTCATACAAACTATAGTAGTACCTAGAAAGGTTGGAGCAGGTGATTCTTGAGGTCCTTTCCAACCTGTCATTCTGTGATTCTATGATTCTCTCTGCTGAGAATTCTTAAGATAATTTATGGCTGGAAGTAAAGGATTTAACCTTAATTCCAGGCTAGTTTGGCTGTCCATCTCTTTCAGGAGAGCTCCTAAACACTTGCAGTGACAGGATTTGATGGGGAAGAGTCTGCTCAGGTTTCTGGTGATGTGGGGTCTCATTATTAATGTAACCCCCAAGCCATAGTGGAGTTACTTAAGATTTAATCCTATCAGGGTGAGCGAGCTAAAAGTGTTTCTTTCATACTCACTTTAAAGTAAATAAGGAGGGAGAGGAAAAAGATGTAACAAAACAAGAACTCATCCATTAGCAGAAGCAGTAGCTAGAGGAAGAAGAGATGAAATTGTGTTGCGGAAGAACTGGAAGGAAAACAAACAATTGTATGTCAGGCAGCACAAAGATGTGAACCTGAATCCTTGTTTCTCAATTCTGATTATTATGTTTTATAAATCTGTATATTAAAAAAATTATTTAGAATGTATTTCAGTCTTCAATAAAGCACAGTTAAAGTCAGAAGTGTTAAGATTTTAGTGAGGATGTTATCACATTCCTCCAGTGACAGAGGGCTTTTTATGCTGCTAAATGGTGTATATTAGAAACACATAACCTAAGTACTGTAATTTCTTGTCTTTCTCCATGTTGGTGTTTCAATGGAGCATTTTCAATTTGTTGAAGGAGCAGAGCACCATAACACTAGAAATATCCTAGACTGCCTTATGTGTGTATTGCTCATGTAGTGATTATGAAGGGAGAAAAAAGGTTTTAAATTAAATTTATTTTGAGTGCATTTTAAGAAGCAAGTGTCATATGATGCGTTAGGCTATCCTTTAAAATAGGAAGAAAAGGGGGATGTGTGGGGTCTCCTTCTGTTCCCATAAGTTTCCAGAACTCAAGGCTGAGCCAGTTGATGTGAACATTTTTCATGTCAAATTCAGCCTCACTGTGCTGGAGGCCTTTGTCCCTCCACAGCACACAGCCAGGATTAGAAGGCTTCGTGTGGGTTGATTCAGATGTGGTAAATAAAATGAGGCAGCAAAACGTGTTGTGTACTAAGGGCTGGGGAGGCACATGTTCCTGGCTGCACAGAGCCCAGGTGCTGGAGCCCTTCTTGGGGAGGGGAGAGGGAATGGGTCAAAATGAAGGAACAGATGTTGTCGAGGCAGGAATTCCCTTTCACTTTGTTTACTCACCTGACTGATGAGGAAACCCCATGATAACACGTTTTTGGCCGACAGCCTACTTTTAAGATTAGCTGTGACAAATACAATGCCTCATTTTCCATGGAGAGAGCTGATGTTTGTCATTGCTGTGCTGCTTCAGTTGCAGTTGGAAATTTACTTTTTCTCTTCCCCTGAAAGTAGCTTTAAATGAACCTCAAGTAGTATCCAGTCAGGGAACACAAGCTGAACAGCCAGCCAAGTTTTCCTGCCCTTGCCAGAGCCCTTAGAGTCCTCTTTGTGCTCTTTAAGATTTTATCCAGACATATTCAATCCTGTTGGTGTATGACAGTTGGATCTGGCTAGTATCTGCACCCTGAATGAGTTACTAAAGTGGGCAGCATCATTAAGAATTTATTTGATGCCTTGAAGCCTTTTTCAGACCTTTTCATTACAAGACAACAGTGGCTACTGCTGTCAAAAGAGGCTTTGCTGCTGTAAGGTTGTGGCAGCTCAGGGGCTGTGCAAGCTGTGCCCCTCTGTACCCCTACACATGCTGCCACTGTGCTGTGGACATGCTTTCAGCAGTTGTTACAGCATTCATATTGTTGATGCAGTTAAGTCAGGCACAGTTTCCTAAAAACTGGCTTTATTCTTACTTGTAAGGTCACATTCTTGTGTCCTGTAGGGATATACTAGAAAACAGCTAGTGAAGGCAAATGGCCAAGTTGTTTGCTGTTTCTTATACTTAGAGAATGGAAACTTGCTTGTGAATAGAAATAGAGAAACATGACTGTGGACAGAAAAGGAAGATCCATAAAAATGAGCCAGCAGTGAAAAGCAGATACTTTGGTGAAGAGCAGAGGGCAGATTGATAATCTGCAGGGCTTTAATCAACTGCAGCTCAAAGACTTGTAATTTCTGATTTCCTTCTCCACTTAGATGTACTTTTACCCAAGAATCAGTCTTCACTGTAGAGTGTAAGGTTTGCAGAAGAATCTACCTGGCAAAGAGTAGCTTTGTTTACTGGTAGGTTTTAGACTCAAATTTCCAAAGCCATTTTAGGCCATGTATGGAGTAAACATTTTTGAAAAGTCCTAAAACCTTTCTTCCCCAAAATTGCAGGCCTTAGTGTAAATGGCCACTTATTATTTCTTCTTTCTTTTCAGGGAAAAGAAAGTACTGACTGGGCCAATTCCAGAGCACAGCCAGAACTTCTGGAGGTACGACTAGTGTTGCAGCCTGTGCTCCTCATCAGAGCTTGTAAGATAGATCAAGCAGTGCCTGGTAGTGGGAAGTTGGAGTAAGTTTGGAAATAAGGAGTTTCAGTTTCTTTTCTATTCCAAATAAGTGCTTCCTTTTTAAATATTTGACTTTTGTCACGTCTAGGTCTCCTCTGTGCAACTCCAGAGTATCTCACACTCTTGACACCCTCAGCTTCACAAATAATTGTCTCAAGTTAATACAGACCAGGGCAAAGTGAGTAGGAAAAAGATTGAGTCTCTTCTTGTCAGCTCTACAAAGCTGTCTGTGCACAATTCACATCCTCCTGATTTGTTTGCTACCCATTCTGAAAGGACATTTAAATTCTTTTATGTCTTTAAGACACATTTCTACCTCCACATACTCATTGACCATACAGTCATTCTGCTGTTGAATATTAAGAAAGACAGTCAGCCCTATCTGGTAGAAGTGTTGTTTTTCTCAGATTCCTGCCTTGAGAATTTAGCAGCCAATTTTGCAGAAATTTTCTTTGTTTCCATGCTGTACTATTACACTTGCTTCTTTCCATTCACTATTTTGTCTCTTAAACAAAGGCCCCTTTTGTTACTATAATTTTACTACAGCATGTGATCCAACGTTTTCATGAAAAAGTTATTAGAAAGCCTAGCTATTGCAGAAGAAAGTGACTGAGATGAGCAACTGTTAATGTTTTCCTAATTTCCGAAATATAGAATTAATAGGAAATTTCACAGTAATGGTAAGGAAATATTGTTACTAACAGGCTATGTTCCTGTTGAACTAAAGTATTTAAAGCAAGTGTTGGAACTGTATTGGAACTGGGATGCTGTATTGACCAGGGAGTTAACAACTGACCTAACAGTAAGAACTGGGGACACTATGAATTGACTTCCTACAGTAAAAAAGAGAAAGGCTCCAGTGCCTGCATTTAGGCTATGTCAGTGATTTGAAAAGCTATGAAATAGTATTCTTGCTGTTAGTATTTTTCTTTTCTCTCCAGGGATGATTTTGACAGTTGGTTTGATCTCATTATTAAATACTGGGGAGAGGCAAGCTGGTGACTGGTTCAGAGAGATGATGATGATGATGGTGAATTAGGATTTTGCAATATGACTTTCTTTGCAGAATACAAGGTAGGTTCAATAAAAATGAACATTTAATGTTTTATTTCAAAATACAATAAATAAGTTTTATTTAATTCTGATGCTGCTTTTTTGTATAGTTTCATTAAGATGGAGAAAACTCTATATGCTAATTTTTAGGAGTGTTAATTTTCAAATACAGCACATTGATCTTGAAACACTCAATAAAATCAATAGAACCATTTCTGGTGACAAACAGATCTGACATTTTTTGCACAATTATTGCTGACATATAATCTATTCTGCTGCCATACAAAAACAAACAAAAAAGCGAATAAGCAGAAATATATGTAATCAGGATAGCTTAAAAATCAAATATTTTTAAATTGTCTTAATACAATTGTTATATTTTTAGCTGAAATGACAGGTTAAATTGTATTTCCTATTCACAGTAGAAGGCTGGATTTCTCACTTGTCGTTGGTTCTAGTCCAATACCTGGGCTTAGGGCTGCCTCTCGTGAACTATGTAATGCTTGCTCTGATCGTATTCATGATCCCCATGCTCTTAAACCTAGTTCCCTTTCCACCCTGCCTTTAAAATGCAGCAACTTTTTAAATGAGGTACAGAGGGATTAAGTCCACAGTCATGCAAACCAGGGTTTAAACGTTTGATCTAAATCCAAGGGTAGTGCACTGTGCACTGCATCTTTTTATGACAAGAAGAGAGAGCTGAGAAGTTTTGTCTGATACAAATAAATGTATTAAAAGCTGATGTCATTTTAATAGGAAGTTAATTTATTTGTATTAAATAGATTTAATTGCTGTGAAAGCTGCCAAACTGATAATATGGGTGATATAGGAATCCTAATTCTTCAATAGGCACAATGATTTACACTGATATAGTTACTGAAAACATGGGTAGGCTTGGAAGAGGTACTTTTCTACAAAAACGGGAGTTCGTAGGCCATACTTTGATCCTTTGGTTGCCTGCATGCTTGAATTACTATTGCTGGAGGACACATGCTATTGGATTACTTATGAGAGTCTGAGTACTTCTTTTCCTACCTGCTGCTCCATCTTCCCTATCACAAATCAGAGAGATCCTTCACTTTCACAGCAAGTTCACTGCTTCCTCTCTCTGCCCCTTTATCCCCCATATGTCTGGGTATATGCTCATTTTAACCAGCCCATGTACTGACTGATGCAGGATCACTTACCCCTTTTTTCTTAAGAAAAATGAAATCCCTTTCCAAACAGCCATAGAGAATATGTTCTATAATCAAGATATAGATTTAGTACATTTTCTTCAATTTACTGCTTTAGTATAGATACAATAGTAAAGGTGCACAGAATATTCTGGCACTATTATCTGTCGTTTGAAATTATGTACTATTTGTAATTCTTCCATATTTTCCTATACATTATTAATTTTAAAATGTCTTTACTGCCCTTTTCAGTTCTCTAAACATAGTTCCAATGAATGCAATGTCACTACTCCTACTCATTCTGTCATTTCTATTTATGCATGTATTATCAGAAACAACTTAAGGACATTCAGTGTGATGTTGTTTCCATCTTCTTATCGAGGACTTCATCCTGCCTTATTGAAGATATTAGTAGACCTAATTTCTTTTTTAAGAACAATTCCCATAACACAATAACCACTGTAACTTGTGGTTTAAGAAAAATCTCTGTATATATATGCATGTTTAGGAAGAGCTATTTTAGCTCTTTAAATAATTTGTGTTTCATTATAGCAATACAGTAGTTGAAGAATTATTATTGCTCATGGTTACTGTATGTTTGTATCTGGGGCTTTTTTTTGGTCATACTGGGGTGCTCAGGAGAATTTTTGCAAGCAGAAATTGTAGTTTCATGGCTGAAGCTCTTGCTCAGCATTACACTAAGAGCTGATTCTTTGAGCAGACCCTTGAAATCCATTGCTTCCTGAGGATTATGTTGCGCCTTGCCAGGCAAAGCTGAAATTGAATCCACATGGCCCAAACTGAACTGCGTGGACTGAAGATGTAGACACCGACTTAAAAGAGAATTTGGATAGATTGGCCCAGCCCCAGACAGAGGGGAGCTGGCAGGAACATGTGCCACTTCACTTACGCAGGAAATGCTAGGACAAGTCGGAAGGATTCCTATGGCTTGCTGCAACGGGGAGCACAGGCAGACCTAGTGGGTATCTTCCTAAGGAAGCCTAGAATTGTATCTTCTGCCTGAAAATTACATGAGATTTGCTTAAATGCTAAAGATACTTAATTATTTAGAGTTGCTTAAGTAAGGCAGTTACCTAAATATGCATGTGGGGAGGAGGGGAAGAGTACTGACTATAGGATTTGGCCTAATATAGTTAGTCTGGGTGTTAAATTTTTAAATACATATTACTGTCTCTGGTTGCCTTTCCGCAGTCATTGGTGGATGTCAATCTGAAAGTGGTTTTGGAACCAGATATTAGAAATCTTTAATAGGACAATTTCTTTTCAGCCGTGTGAACAACACAGCTGTGTTAGGGTCAGAGAGGCTTTTATGTTATTTGTCTCCAGGTCTGACAGAAAATCTGCTTGCCATTGGAGTCCATCTAATCAAATCATGATGAAGTAGATGCTATGAAACATAGATCACCCTTTAATATCCACTTAAGACTTCATGACTCCCAAAGGCAAATACCTACCCTATATTAAATAATTTGAGCATGTTGTGCTTTTCACATCAGCTTTTTACCTATTTTTGTTTTCTACCATGGTTATACCCAGATGGGGAATTGCATAAGTCTGCCATGAGTTCAGCAG
>NW_009954194.1:4137800-4141629 GCF_000747805.2 Chaetura pelagica | reverse complement strand
GTACCAAGGTAATCCAAGTCTTTATTGCAAGGCATTATTTATTCTGTCAATATTTAATGTGGGGCACTCATTGAACTGCATAATTTGATAGAGATGGGGGTGCTGCTTCCTGAATACCTCTCATGCTCTCATGCTTTCTTCACTTTTTAGAAGCAATGTAAGAGAATAAACACCAAATGCTGTGTCCTGGGAAAAAAAAACAAAAACAAAAACAAAAAAACCAGCAAGCATGTTACAAGCTAATAATACTTAGTATCGAACATATATTTCCCTGGCAGCTTTTCTGAAACTGTCTTAGGGCCTCAGTGGGGTCTCTTAGCCTCTTGGCTGTTCAGGGCCTTCACTGGCACACAGAGGTTGGATCCCAGCAATATGTGATGTGCCTTTGCAAACATGCATTTGCTTCTCCTGGGATTTGTGATTCTTCCCCCCATGAGCCTTTAGCAGACATCAAGCTATTTGTTGTAAGCAGAGGGGTGAGAATAGCTTGGTTTGCTCTTGGCTGGCTCTTGGTTAGCCTTCTCCATGCTCCTTGTTGACTCTTAACATCGAGGCAGCTTCCAAGTCTGTTGTGGCAGCTCTTAAACACCATCATTTGCAGTTACTACTGTAAGTACACTGAGATTAATTTTATTACTCTGAGCTACTTAGAGAAGTTCACCCTGAATATTATCCAAAACAAATTCAAGAATACCAAAATGCCAAGAACTGCAAGGCCATACAACAAATTAGTTTCTCTTGCCCTTTTGGCCTCTCCACCTGATCTCTGCTCCAAGGAGCACTTACAGAACTCCACACCACTGAGCTAGGAGCTGCCATTAAAAAATGCAACCAGCAAGATAATTATTTTCTGCTTCTTGTGAAATTCTCACTGATACAAATTGGTCCTTTGGGGGTCCTGTGAAGGGGGTAGGGTTCTCTCAAAGGCAGTTAAGCACAAGTAATTTTTTTTTGTCAAGGATAATTGTTAAAGTCCAGAATATTATTGTATTCTCTCCCATAGGAAGGGAGAACTTCTTTTCAGTGTGATTTAACACTTTTAGCTGCCTGAAAGATTGAGAGCATAGACTTGAAGCCATAATTTTTAGCATTAAAGAACAAATTCAATTAAAAAATTATTTTATGAAATTTTGTGAACTAATGTTCATTTTGTTAACCCTATATTGCATGTACATATTATTTAGCACACAAAGCACTGCAATCTCTGCTGCTGCAATCAGGTAAAACTCCTTCCAAGTCAAAGGATTAGTACTCATTTACTAGCTTGGTCTAGTTTTGTATCAGAAAATGTTGCCTAGTGAGTAGTATTGCTAAAGAGACTGTAGGAAACCAACTTATTTTGCAGTTAATGTCTTCTCTTTCCAACTGTCTTAGAATCTGTGCACATTTCAAATCATTGTTCAAACTGCTGTTTTGTTGTTTTTTTTTACACTGAAGCATCTGTTTGTGATTCCTGAGTAGGTATCATGTGTCTGAGTGAGCAGTTTCAGTGTCTCGTTGAAGGCAATTTCCAAGTGATAGCAGATGGAGTTCAAACTAGGATTAATTGTAAGGAAAGTGAGAGCTGAGGGTGTTTGGTTTCAGTTCTGAGAATCAAACCTCCTGTCCTGGTTAACACTGAGATAGTTTGATTTGATACAGATTAATAAGGAGATTATTGGAGATGGGAGATAAAGAGCAAGTTGAGATCACCTAATTAGGACCTGGTTTTGTTGTAACATGGAAAAGCCATTAGTAAGGACACAATAAAAGATTACTCAGTTTAGCAAGTTTAGCTTTGAGAATTCAAGAAAATTGATATGTAAAGACTTGTGGTGTAGAATACAGGGAGGTCAAAGTTTGGAGGCTTTTCTGAATTTGCTTAAGAAAGTTATGATTTCTTTTGCTGAAGGAAATAAGAGGTAGACATTATGTCCCATTCACGAGTGTAGAAAAATACTGGCCAGGTAGGGAATGCCTCTGTTGAAGAGATTTTAGTCAGGTCCTTCCATGGTTATCCAGATGTTTCCAAAAGTCAGGCTTGTGCAGTGCATGAAGGAAAAAAAGAGTGAGATCAGATTTCCATACCAAGAACACTTGGTCTGAAAGATGTGATATCTAAGTTTGACTTCGGGTTTGTCTGGGACAACACTACACATCACTGGCTACACAAAGATTTCCCCCTGACCTGAGCGGTTCTGCATTATACACATCCTAGAATGCAAATGGAAATAAAAAATGTTGCATCCACAGGCTGACATGATGAAGTAATGATAGTTGTTTAAATATTTTAATTCAGTCAGGTTTTGAAATGCTTTGTGGTGCTTTTGAAAAGCCACCAATCTGGCCCTTCAGCCAGGAGCTGTGGCAGGTTCCTTTATCTTAAAAGGTAATACTTGTGAATTGGTATTTAGGTCTAAATGTGATTTTTTTACCCCAAATCAGAGTGACTGATGTTCAGGCACAAATATGCCCTGTAATGTTCCTTTCTTGCTTTTGGTCTGTTTCCAGAGAGCAGGTCCTCTGCTTTATTGCTCCTAGGACAAGCCTCCCATGTTAAGTGTCCTGGGCAGGGCACAGGCTTTGCTGTGCTCCACCACAGAAATTAGATCAGGCAGCCTGCTGGATTACAAACCAAATACAAATTTATTCCTTTGAAACGCAATCTTGTTCAATTTTGGATTTTTAATTTTTAGTTTTTCCTCTTAAATCAAAATGATAAAACTGTTAATTTCACACAGTTGTAAGCAGCATTAATCTTGGTGACAAATATGGGAAAATAAAAGGAGATAATCTTGATCCAGACAAATAAGGTAAGAATTTCATCCTTGTTTATGCTGTATGCCAGTCAAGGCAAGGTAGTTTTACCCACCTAAGTAAGAATGCAGTTATTCTTGTGTTTATTTTGCCATACATTAGGTTCTGCATGCTGATTAGGTTTATTTTTAATTAATGCTCATAAATCTTTAATCAAAACACTTTGCAGAAGATCTTAAAAGGCTCTGGCTATACTGAACAGCTTATCCAACATATGTAGATTTAATATTTTTTTTTAATTCTTTAATATAGTGTAAGATCATTTTTTTTTAAAATGTAGATGTCACTTGACCTATGCTAGATAAAACTGACAACTGTCTTGGCAAATGCCATAGCAGACTGTAGTGAGAAAGTCAGTAGAAAGCTAATGAAGAAAACTAGTTGTCTTGCCTGAAACTGAAACTTCTATGAGTGCTAATGATCAATAGTTGTTTCAGTTTTTATAAGAAATTATTGACTCACATTGTAATCAGGACAAATTATTCCAGCATATTAGTATTAAGTAGGGTTGCATAGGGGGTCTCCAGAGGTAAAGAGCTAATGTTATGCACACTGTGTACCCAGCTAGACACTCAAAAACATACTTTTGATCATCTTTGTTCCAGTCTCTTTTGCTGTTGTTTAGGGAGTTCATCTGAGGGAAGATGCAGAGTGAGCAATGAGAGAAAAATGCAAGAAGTGAAGTAACACTTCTCTTGGGCTGTATGGGACAGTCTGTCATCTTTCTCATGCTTCAGGCCCAACAAGAGATGGAAACTGTTATTTAAATTTTAGCTAAGAAATACATACTTATGTTAATTGTAACAATAATGGTTTTGCTTGTAACTATGGAATATTTTCCACATGAAAATGTAACTTAATCTTGTGAAGGTGTTTCCTTAAGTTGTAGGGTTGTACTTGGTGACCTTAGAGGTCTTTTTCAACCGTAACAATCCTGTTATTTTATATTAATTTATGTAGCACATATTGTGCAGTGCACCATATACTAGTGATTCTCTTCTACCCAGATTGGACCTCATTCATTTTCAGCAGG
>NW_009954194.1:4124632-4137761 GCF_000747805.2 Chaetura pelagica | reverse complement strand
GAGTAATATGAGGAGTAGTGTCTGCAGTATTTGCAAAGGTTCATAGATAGATGGCTAGTGGATACAGGTCTCTACATGTTGTAAATGTCTAATTTGCATTCAGAGTGGATGTGTGTTTAGTTTGCACTTTTGAAATCAATCTCCTATTCATCCCCTAACTTCTGCCCTATAGATAACAGTGGAGTAGGCAAAATGGATTTCTTCTAAGTGAATCTAAGCAGGAAAATGCTCTCCAGCTGCTCATAGCTTTCAGTGCATTGACCAGACTAAACCTATTGCAAAATCAACCCCCCAAAACATGTATGGTATGCATATTTGGTCCTTAATTCCAGCTTTCTGCTGTCTGTGCCTGTTCTACCTCATCACTTGCTAAATTAGACAAATCCAAAAATATTAATGGGAATTTAATATTTTAACTGTTTTAGATGTCTTTGTAAATCACTAAAGGCTCCTTCAAATGCCTCAGTGGGTCAGGCTCTATAACAGTAAACCCTTTTTCAGTGCTCTGTACCAAAATAATAAAAATTTGTCCAAATAAAATAAATTTTCTTGCTCCTAAATATGTTTCACAAAATAGGGAATGCCTTAAAAGCAGGTATTTGCTAAAAACAACAAAAAAAATTGTAACCAGTTAGTTTTCAGACAGTAGCAAACACATGGTCTTTGTTCTCATAATCTTATAATCTTGAAAAAGCTGTAGTAACTTGGGGATAAAAAGGTTATTTACTGTTAATGATACATTAAATACTTCCTTATATGCTTTTAGTTGAAATAAAATAGCTCCTGTTAAAGTCAATAGTAATATATAGTTCACTTCAGTTAGGCAGGATCAAAGCTTGAATAAATAAACAAGCAATTTCCTCCTTACTTGTGGTGCTATTCAGAAAGCATTCAATTTTTATCCTCTACACATACGTAGAGCCTCCTGAGGGAGAACTTTGTTTCAACATCAGGAGTATGCTATACTATCTCTGGCTGCAAAACCACTTTAATCTAGAGGTGACAAACAGGAGAGATTAATGGCTTCAATTTGGACACATGCAGCCAAGCACCACATTGATTCTTTAACAAAGGCAGCACAGACATGATGGCCTAGGATTTAAGGAAGAAAATGTTGATTTGGTTCGTGATCTTATAATACATTCTTATTTAGCTTAAAATGTTTTAAATATCACAGAATCACAGAATCTTAGGGGTTGGAAGGGACCTTGAAAGATCATCTAGTCCAACCGCCCTGCCAGAGCAGGATCACCCAGAGTATATCACACAGGAACTTGTCTAGGCGGGTTTTGAAAGTCTCCAGAGAAGGAGACTCCACAACCTCCCTGGGCAGCCTGTTCCAGTGCTCTGTCACTCTCACAGGAAAGAAGTTATTTCAGGCAGTTCGCTGTCCTTTTTGAACTGAGGGGCCCAGAACTGGACATAATATTCCAGATGTGGCATCACCAAGGCAGAATAGAGGGGGAGGAGAACCTCCCTTGACCTACTAACCACACCCTTTCTAATGCACCCCAGGATGCCATTGGCCTTCTTGGCCACAAGGGCACATTGCTGGCTCATGGTCATCCTCCTGTCCACCAGGACCCCCAGGTCCCTTTCTCCTACACTGCTCTCTAGCAGGTCAGCCCCCAATCTGTACTGGGACATGGGGTTGTTCTTCCCCAGATGCAAGACTCTACACTTGCCCTTGTTAAATTTCAAAAAGTTTCTCCCTGCCCAACTCTCCAGCCTGTCCAGGTCTTGCTGAATGGCAGCACAGTCTTCTGGTGTGTCAGCCACTCCTCCCAGTTTAGTGTCATCAGCAAACTTGCTGAGGGAACACTCTGTTTCCTCATCCAGGTCGTTGATGAAAATATTAGATAGTACCTGTCCCAGTACCAACCCCTGAGGGACTCCACTAGTCACAGACCGACAACTAGATTTTGTCCCATTGACCACAAATATCCCACCTCAGAGATCAGAATAATCTGTGTGTACACTGCAGTGCCATATTAGCAAAACCACTTAAATGTGTGTCTAAACATCTAAATACATTTCATTAACTTCAAAAGCAAACGACACATTACTAAAGATATAGATAAACTGGGGAGTCTAAGCAGGTATTTAAACATTGGAGTAGTTCTTACATTCTTGTTTCTTCAAGGAGACAAGTAAGACACGGAGAGGCTGAGTGTGTTCCCCAATATTTCCCAAGAAGTCTGGGGAGGACAAGGAAGCTGAACCCAACTTAATTGTGCTTCAGACACTGGGTTAGAATCAAGAGTGATCTAAAAGTCACCCTTAAACTGCAGATGGTGTCACCATTGCTATTTGTTGATGTAAATCCTGATGGCATGGGAAAAGCCCAGTCTTAGCAGGACTAGGGTCTCTTATAAGATGGTTTTAGACAGATATTTTAGAGGAGATAGTTTAGGTTAGTTTTATCAACTACAGTGACTGAAACTTTAAACATAAAAATAGTTTAAAAAGGTTTTAGGCAACACTTTGATAGATCTGTGGATATTTTTCCTTGTCTTTGCTTTGTTTTTAGAGATTATTTGACCCTTTTCTGCAAAAGATTATTGGGCTAGAACTCAAAGAAAGGTTGCAGAAATTATGTTGATATATTTTAATTGCTAGCCAGCCTGCTGTCCTCTCTAATGAAACCTTTTCTTAAGTCAATTAAAATAAAAGGCTTAGAACACAGGAGGGTGCAAAGAGGTGATGAGAACTGATGTACAGTCTTATTAGCTGGAGAAATGTAATGTTCATTTTCAAAGGCACAAGGAAACATAATGGTGATGGGCTGGAAAAAAAAGCCTTTTCTCACCTTTCTGTCATGCTAGGAGCATAGGAAGATTTTTCCTTGGTGGTTGATAAAAGTGTTGCAAAAAGTGTAGTTTAAGACTTTCAGAAGATTAACTTGTGACATGTGAGACCATGACCAGGAAAAACTAAGCACCATTCAGACCTCGGAGATTGTGTGACATACTCAGCACTTTTTAAAAAAAATCCCGAACAGGCTATTTAAATATAGCTGGGAGACTAAAGAAGACAGGTTTAAAAAATCTAAGCCAAAATCCTTAAAATATCAAAGGGAAATAAGTACAAATGTTGCAAGTGTGAAGTTAGACATATGGTGTGATGGTTTTTGCACTGGTGTCAATTATACAAGTTGATTGGAATTAAGTAGAACTCCGTCAATAGTGGAAAAGCAGGTGGATGGACCCAAATTAACCAGTTTCTCCCCTCCATAGTCTTAATATCTTTCAACGTAGTGTTTTTGCTGGAAAATGGCTGTGAACTAAGAAAAGGATGTTTTTCACTGGGCTTGTGAGGGCCTATCCTTCCTATACAGTCTACAGATTGCAACAGAAGCAATGAGACAAGGAGGCCAAATGCAGAAGATACAAAAGCTCTTTGTTAGCTAAATCACCCACAGTAAGAAATCAAAGCAAAACAGCTGAACCAACTCATCAACCAGCCAAAAAACCAAAAAAAATCTATCTAATGACAGAGCTGTTCAGCCCAAGAATCCTTTAAGACACTATTTGGTTTTTGAGACTCCAAGGGCAAAAAAGCTTCTGCATTTTGTCAAGACTAGAGTGACAGAAGGTTCTTACAGTGGATATAGTTCATCCCCTTCAGTTCTTCTACTGGTATTGGTGGGGGGGTTTTATTGTGTATGGCTTTGAGGCACTGCATTTTGAAGCACCATTTCTGTCCTTCCTGAAAACAGAAAAGTTATGCTGCTGCCTTTGGGAGAAGGAGTTGTCTTAGGGAAGAATTATATTAAAGTGACATACATAAAAAAATAAATAAATAGAGAAAGAAACTTGCCTGAGAGAAAACAATGAACATTTATTTACTGTCTCGTGCAGATAGAATTTCATGACTGCATGGAAGGTCACTATATGACTTATATGCTACTTACTTTCACTTGAAGACCCATTGTGCTGTCTCTTGGTTGGATCAATACTCAGAATGAGAATTTCTTTCCTGTTCTGGGCCTGAAGCAGTTAAAAATCAGACAGAAACATCCATGACTTTCTGATATAAGATCACGTATGCACACTCAGGCAGTTTGTGTAGTAGTAACAAAGGAAAAGCAGATTAGAAACTAGCTTTTTGCCTGAATTGCTTACAGTAGCTGAATCTGTATTTCAATGACACTCTAGGAAAAAAAAAAAAAAAAAAAAAAAAGAGAAAGATACCCCAGTATCTCCCTCCACAAACATCCCCTTTGTGTTGCCATCCTGGTTGTGTGAGTAACTTTCATCCAGCTCTGGATTCAGGAGCAATTTTTTATTTATTTATTTATTATTTTTTTTCTGCTGAAGAGCTGTCAAGCAAGCTCTTATATATCATTTTGATGTGTTACAAACTTGTAGTAGACTGCTGGCAAGCAAGTCCCTAATTGAATGAAAGTTAGTGACTTCTTAAAGAACAATTGAGAGCAGAAAAATAAAAGGCAAATTGAAGGAGAAGGTGATCTCAGTGCTTAATATTATATGAGCTGGTTTACTAGTTCTGAACTTGCTTATTTTTAAATATTGTGGACATGTACATTGTCTGCAAATCTGGCCAAGAACTCTAGATTCTACAAAATGCTAATAAATTGGTCAACTATACTGTAAAAAGTATATTAGTATTTGGTCTTTATGAAGTAGTTTAATTATATGCTTAACTGAAAATAGAAAATAGCAAGTTTAAATACTTTTGTCTGAATATATTGTATAATGTACTCTAGCATTTAAAGATAAATTCATTTTGAAAAGGGATGAAATGGGATAAGTGTAACATCATTAGTAGACTATATATGAATTTCACAGACCATTAATCTTTAATCCTTCAACTTTCCTATTGAAGGCATTCAATTCAGCTATCAGCTCTTCTCTGCTATCTTGATTATGCGACCTCACACAGAAGTTGCTCTAGGAACCTTGCATTGCTAGTGTGAAGACAGTGAAGGATCTGTCTATCTAGATAAATAAAATGATGGAGGGGTGCTTGCAGCCAGCACCCTGATTAATGTAGTGTCTAGGTCCTTTGAACGAGCACTTAGTCATGTGTGGATTAGACCCTTGACTTGGGCAGTATGAGAGAGGCTGGCACTTGAAGCCAGTTTTGTGCAGAACAGGTTAGTAACTACAGAGGTACTATTCACTGGGAAAGCCTGTGCATTATGGTAGATGATCCTTTGTTGCAGTCTGCAACCACACTGTCAAAGGACAGATGAATCCCATGTGGGAACTTGCCCTCAGGGATATTTGGATATTTGACCCGTGTGAACTCTCTAGGGGAAAGAAAAAAATCCTAATTTGTGTAGCTTTTCCTATCATTAAGAAGCTTACTGTGGGACTTGTTTTCTTTTATGAAGCCTCTGAGTTGTCAGAAACTTGTAGGAAAAGTGAGGCTTTTTCTGTAATTTGATTTTGGTTAAATATGCCTCTGGATCCAAAAGTAACGCCAGGATGCAGGTACAGAGAGGCACAGCAGTGATGAATGCTCCGTTTCCATTGGAAACCAAGCCTAAAAATACTCCTGTAGCCACAGCTCCACTGTGCTACCAATTGAAGTTGCTGGCTAAGCCTGTGAAATAACACTCAAGCTTAAACCAGTGAAATAAAGAGAAGAGTTAAAGTTGTGGTCTCTCATGAGCCTTCATTCAGCCTTCATTCGTACAAAAGAAACCTCTCATTGCTTTCAAAGAGTCCCAGCTCTTTTCCTTTTTGTCTAGCCCTGAAAAGCCAGATCAATTTGTGACTTGCTTTGTTGGGACTGTCAGCCTGCTCCCTGCGAGAGGCTGCTGCTGTCCTGGCAGCTTACTGCAGGGGGGAATGGGAAAGAAAGATTCTGCATCAGCAATTCCATTTGTATTGCTTTTCTTCCTTCCTTCCTAGCACAAAGGTGGTTTTGTTTGTGCTCGAGACCCAAGTAAAAATTTGGCTGTGAAATGAGCTCTCCTCTGGGGAAAAGGGAAGGGGTAGAAGACGTGACGTGCGGCTGCTGGACACAAACTTTTACCCGCTCCCTCCTCCAGGTCACGGGCTGGAGATGGCTTTGGCGTTAGCTGGTGGTTGTGTTCTTTCACACAGCTGCTGAGCAGCTGATGAGGGAGCAGTTGCTGAGTTTTAACCCTTGATAGAAGTAATTTAGTGAATCAGAATATTCTATTCTAATTTTCTGATGTAATTAGATAGGAGAAATCTTCAAAAGGTGCTTCCCCCTCATTGGTGAGATACAGGGAACAGGAAAGTTGGGTATTTGTAATTTGCTCACATTGCTGTTTTTTTTTTTCAATTCAGAGCCTTTGGTGATGTCAGAAAGGTGGGAGAGAGGTAGAGCTCTTAACCCTTGCAGCTAACACCAACCTAGGAATCTCAAGATGGTCATTACTTGAGCAGACTGAGTAAAATTAGACTCATTGAAATGAAAGTTCTCCCAATAGTTCCCACTGGTGTGTACTCTCTGCTGATAAAATAGGTTCTGCCTCTTGTTCAAATTGCTTATTCCTTGTGTGACTAAGGATTTACAAGATCAGAAAAGTATCCACATTCTTCTTCTTTGTGTCAGACATGAAGTAGATATATTGAATATAGGGGAGTCTCTTGTGTGTATTAGTCCTTTGATAAGAGAGCCACAGGCAAAACACTGCTGGGCACATTTCAAGGTGATAGGAAGATGGGCGTGGCCCACATACCTAGGAGAGTCAGGCACCAAAATCAGATGGGTAAATGATTACCCAACACTGTGATTAAATCCCTTGGGCAATGACAGAGGAAGTTTGAAGGAGGAATGTGTGCATTTTTGCTTCTGCAAAAGGCAGTGATTTACATATTTTCAAGCAAAGAAAGAAACTGTAATGCTTCTGTAAGAAAAATTTATGAAATGAGTGTTCCAGGAAGTTGTCTAGTGTCATTCTTAATGAGCTTGGTGCCCTTTCTCAGGTTCAAGGTTATGGAGTTTGCTTGACAATCAGCCTTGTAATTTTCCGCGGCTCTGTATGTTCAAGCAAAGGTATGGGATACAGAACATCTGGGCAATTAGACATGATAGTCTCTTTCCAGCTTTTTTTGGCTAAAATGACTTGGATAACTGACCTTTGTCTCTCGTGTCTGGTATAGTGCAGCTTAAATGCTGGCTTAGGGGTTCAGTGGCAAGATGGAGCAGTAATTCTCTTCCTCGTAGCTGCCCACACACAGAAGTGAGCCATGGAAGAGGCTGTGCTTGATGTTGAAGGAGCACACCAGCTGAACTGATTGCATCCCAGTCCTGTTGATGAATCTTCTGCAGACATCACATGAAGATCTATTCATAAAGGAGTGAGGAAGGGTGAAGGGAAATAAGGGTGAATGAACCATCTCATTTAAAAATCTGTTAATGCTTTCAGTGAAGGTCTTTTTCCCTTTGAGCTTGCCAAGATCCCTTAATTCGTATCACTTAGAACAAAATGACTTCTGGGTCTAAGGAAGATTTGAATTGTCTTTTCTGTATCACTAAATAATGATTACCTGGGGAGACACAAAATGTAAATTTGAAATGAATGAGATATAGCTGGTAATACGTTAGATGCATTATCTCCAACTTGAGGTCTTCAGTCAAAAGAGAAAGTCATCTGTTACTGTTAAAGAGCACTGCAGCAGCTATTTGTCTTTTCATTATTATTTTTTTTTTTTTTACATTGAATTTTCTTCTTAAGCAGTGCAACATTTTCCTGAGGAGAAATATGCTGTGACTTCTTCTTGGACTTTCCAATTATTATTTTTTTAATATAATTAATGTGTCATAGGGTAGAGAAAGAAGGGAACTGTATTTTGCTTGAATAACTGATCTTCACTAGTTTCTTGGAAATGTGTGATTTCCCCCTTTATTTTCTAACAATCTCCTTTTTCTGCAATTGCTGTGTGAACAAATCAGACCATGAAAACATGAAGTCTCTCTTCCAATAATCTCTGTTCCTGTGTTGGAATTAATTTTTTTCTTTTGTTCCAGATAGATGATTACAACATACCCTACATTATGCTGAGTCAGACAGCAGTGTAGAAAAGATACTAATTAGACCCGTGAAGTATCCTTTGTGCTTTGTTGAACTACAGAGGGCATGTTTCTTAAAATGTGAGGCTTGGTTTTCACATTTAGTTAATAGGGCTGAAATTATTGGCAGTAATGGGGTAGAATATAATAAATCATAGTTGGTTGGGGCAAGATTGTACTGGACAAATGTGAGAGAGAGGAGTCTGGCCTGTTTTGAATTCCTCTCCAAATATTCCCAAAGAAAACGAGCAAACTGGAAGCAATAGGAGATTTGTCTCCTGTTTGCTGAAGCACAGTGGGACTGGTTGTAGTTTGTCTCCTTACAGACCTGTGGGTTTCTTGTTCTGTGGAGCAAGAGAGGGTATCTGAAGCTTTCTGTCTCCTGGGGCTAGAGCAGTTCTGCACTGCTGAAGAACTGGGTTTACTGCCATGAACCATTCATCAGTGAAGTGCATAAGCAACAGTGGACTTGCTATTTAACTGAACTCTGCTTTTGTAGTTGTTAATTATACTCCTTCTCTGACTTTTCAGGTTTAAACTGTATCATTACACTTAACAAAACGTTTGTTGTTACCTGCTGTGATTTTTAATAATTCACTATATTAGTATGCATTTTTAGACTTTTCTATGTTCTCTCTGGAGAAAACTGAAGGTTGATTTGCTGGTTTTGTGTCTTTGAAAGCGAATAGAAAGAAGGGTTTGGCTCCCATGGTCTTTTGTGAGGAAATTAATTTTGAATCATCCAAGCAAAATAAAAAGGCATAATGAGGGTATAGTAGTCACAATATCTTTGAAATATTTTAATGAAATAGCTTGCTAAAATACAAAGTAACCTGAGCAAATCAGCCCAGTGCCTCTGTTAATAACAGTGTTTTGTGCTTTCAGTTATTTTTTTCCACAGACATAGTTGATGACAACATTGTGTTTTTTTCTACAGCAGTGTCACTGCAGCTCCCAATTTAATTTGATTTCTTTTTTTTTTTTTTTTTTTTTTTTTTAAGGGATGGGTTAACCAAATCTAAAAATAAAAACCTATTTTTCCAATTATGACAGGGATTTTCTTACATGAGTTTTGTGAGTGGCCCTGGAAACAAGGAAACACTGCAATAAAGTTGGAAAAATTATGTCATGCCAACTACTGTTTCTATTTTTTTGTTCTAGGCTAATACTAGATAAATGATATGGCTGAGAAGTCCATCTGATAGCTGATACTGGCAGGTAACTTCTGAACAAAGATAATTGTGGTATGTTTGTTTTGATGAGAAGAAAGTCAGTTGGAATATTCCACAGTGAAAATGTCAGAAAAACATTTTTAAAGTGTTTTTCTCCCCCATCTTGGCATGTGCCCTGGAGTCACTTCAATCTGCCACTGTCTGTGCTTTGTCGCAGTCTCAGGTTTGCACTGACTCCACCTTTATATAGTCTGCATCAGCCAAGATCTTTCAGACTTCAAGACTAAAATCTGTAAGGTTATCTTCACAGAAAGTTATGGAGATTTTTTGTTGTTGTTTTCCAAATGATGAAAGTGTTGGTTCTCTGAACATGGAGCAGATTGTTTTAATGTTAAAACAAAGGTCATTCCTAAAAGTTAACTGCTTTATAAATAGCCAGATTGTTCCCTCCACTCACTACAAGTTTGCAATCTGCTTCTTACATGCACAGTCAGGGAAAATCTGTAAATATAATGCTAAATGCAGACACTTGGAACTATTGCTCTTGCTTTTCTTCAGCTTATGCAACTATTTGCAGTAGCTTATTGCCAACAGAACTGTTGTGTCCTAGTACTTCAGGCTTAATCTTACAAACTTCTGAGTACGCTGTTCCCATTCCAGCTCTCTGGAACAGATCTGTGTGAGGAGAGTTTGCAAGACCAAGTTGTTAACTGAAAGCCACAAAAACCTCACCAGCTGCTTAAGCCATCAGTATAGACCTGAGCTAGTTCATAAGGTTATGCCAGCTGAAGTCCCAACTTAAAAAACCTACTAATCAAATATTTAGGCCATAAAAAGCACACCACTTAGATCTTATCCAGACAGATTATTCCATCTCCTTCTGCCCTTGCAAATTATTGAAGTTCCCACTTCCAGAGGTTTTCCAGCAAGTCTTACTGATCCTTCAACTGCAGCTGTATGTCCATTGATAGCTGTTCTTCTCTCATCAACCTCTTCAAAACAGAATCTAAAAATGCAGAAGTTATCTGCATCCATAGCCTCTGTAAGCAGACCTAGAGGATCTCTGACAGTAAATAGCATTCTTACTCCACAGACAGATAAATCCATTGGAGCTGATGAGGTGATCCAGGAAATTGCTGCCCTAATAAGTATCCAGGACTATCAGGGAGGCATAGTGTCATCCCTCATACTTGTCTGCCTCTGGTGAACTCCAAAAGCTCCTTATAAAATTATAGTATAATGCATTAACAAGGTGTAGGAGGGAAGGACTTATTTTATGTACATTTAGCCAGGAAGTCTTTGAAACTAATTGGTTAAAGTGGGTGGGGAAAGCTGATGGAGTGTGATAGACATACAGAATTAGTTTTCTGCTTTCAGAATAGATAGTGTTGATTAACTGGGCTTTATATAGCACTGCATATATTAACTGAGCATAACATTGCTCAGTGGATGAGCCTGTTCTGTGGCCAGGCTCCAGATGTTATTATAAATGTGAATTTAGCAAGTTTTAGAGCTCTACTTCTGCAGTTAAAACCATTGATTTCGGTGCACTTGGCATCGAATAATTCTCCTGGTCTAGTGTCAATATTTTAATTTGTGGTAAAAATGAAATAAAATTTATAAAAAAATAAAAGTGAAGGCATACCTACAGAATAGATCATTAATTTGGAAAAGTCTCAAAATCAGGAGTAGCACTAGGGAAATCCTCCTTAACATATGCTACTCAGCATAGGTACCGCTGAGATCTGTCGAAGGTTTGTCTGCCAATCAGCCTGCTGGTTTACATGCCAAGTCCTGTTTGGTCTTTATAATTTGTGCTTGTTGGTCATGCTGACTTGTCTGGTCGAACAACCTCTGATGTTTCTATGGTGCTGTTCTGGACACAGTCTGCCATTCTGCAGGCATGAGCTGCACACCTTGTTCCTAGTGTATCACCTTGCATTTAACTATATTAGAGTATTTATAGAAAAGCAATTATTTTATTTCCACACTAGCTGGAGGATGGAGTTAAAAGTTAGTTACCTTCTTGGTCTAGAACTGGGATATGCATAGATGTCTGCAAGTATATGATACCTGAATACAGCACAACCTGGTTCCTACTTGTCCTCACCAACAAGGAAGGGCTTGTGAGGGATGTTAAGCTCAAGGGCAGCCTAGGTTGTAGTGACCATGAAATGGTGGAGTTCAAGATCCTTAGGGCAGGAAGGAAGGCTCACAGTAAGCTTACTACCCTTGACTTCAGAAGGGCAGATTTCAGCCTCTTCTGGGATCTACTCAAGAGACTGTCTTGGGATAACATCCTGGAGGGTAGAGGGGCCCAGGAAAGCTGGATGATATTTAAGGATCACCTTCTTCAGACCTTTCTATGATTCTATGATACTGTAGTAGGTCAAATCTGTTCTCAAGTACAGGTACATGTCATGGATCTCTGCAGACTTCTTTTCAGCATGAGGGCTGGGCACCTGCTGTTGACTTGTTTTCCCTTCCCTTCACAATACCTTGACCTGGTTTTGATGGACAGAATATTTTTACAACATCCAAGTCTGGATAGAGTCTCCTCCATGCTGTGTTTGGTGGACATGTATGACGTCCCTGACCACTTGACATGACCATTCACAGGGCTGGTAAGTGGATGTGTGACAAAATGGAAAAGGTCAAATAGAAAGGCAGAGCAAGAAAAAGCAGTAAGGAAATGTGATGAAGTGAACTCACAAGTTAACAACTGGACTTTAAACAGTATATGAAAATACAACTAATATGAATGAATGCAAAATCTTTTCTTTCCAGAATCAAAAATTGAATGAAAGGGCACGAGTGAAACAAAAAAAAAAAAATTTAAAAAAAATGAACCAGTATATCTGATTGTAAGCACCAGGCTGAGACCATGTAACAATTACAGGTCTTTGAGAAATTGAAGACTGAGATTTCAGTGTGTGTCCTTTAATAGGAAAAAAAGCTGGATAGGAGCCTTTGATGAACAGTGCACAAGGTTATGTAGCAGTCACAGCATTTTCTGTCTTAGGCATTTGGGACAGAGACAGATACATCACTGTTACATAAGCCTTCTGACCTGCGTATCAAGCTTTGTGGCAATAGGACTTGGAGAAAAAGAAATCCTGTTCAGCTTAGTCCCAGAATTAGTGTATTGGTTTTGTTCCTTTCTGCTTACTTTCTCTAGAGTTGTATGGCTATACCAGTATGTTTAAAGGGGAAAACCCCACAAAATGTGTTAAAAGTGTTGGTATTGAAAATAAAATTGGTAGGATATGAATACCTAGGATAAAGAGGAAGGGTAAGGAGGCAATGAATGTGATAAAAACTGTCTGCTGCGAATCGGTGCAATCTGTATGTTTAGGCAACAGGACCACAAAATGTGTTGTACACCAGCCAAAATATCCTGTTATTTCAGTGTTGCAGCATGAAAAGAGATCATTCCACAGGCTTTTGATAGATTTGGCTAATCTGGTTTTATTCTGATTTGAAAGCGAAGGAGTATTTTGTCTAATTCTTAACAAACAGAATAGAGTATTTTCAGTTGGAACAGCAATCCTTTAATTCAAAGTTAATGACACCTGTAACTAGAGGCATCAGAAGTTCTGGGGTCCCCAGCTTGAGGAATTCTGTCTGGGTCTTCTGGCTGCTTGAGATGCCTAGGAGTTGCACATTTCCAGAGCTTCCAGACTCTTGCTTATTTTCTTTCTGCCTCATGGGCTAACAGAGAGCTGGCAGCCTTGGAGTTTATGGGCAGGGATACTTTGCGCTGAGTTTCTTGGCATCCTGCCTAATGAGATCTGTAGAGCAGCCAGTAGCTTAGGAGCTCTGCAATCTCTGAGACAATCCTGGAGCAATAACTTATTTCAAACTCCCACTCTCTGTCAACCTTCCAGGAGTACTGTTGAAGGACAGGGAAGGCAACCTGGCAGGAAATCAGGCGTGATTCC
>NW_009954194.1:4107906-4124445 GCF_000747805.2 Chaetura pelagica | reverse complement strand
TGCCTCATCAGAAGCAGATGTTCCATGCAAAATGTTTCTGACCAGGTTTGGTATCCCCACACAGAAATCCTAACATGTCAGCATTGGATCCTGGAGGTCCTGTATTCCCTCATGTTAGATAGAATAGGTGCAAAGCTCAAAAAGGCAGAAGAGGGGATGAAGAGGTATTCACATCATCTGAGTGATTTTGGAGCAACACTGGTATGTCTGTAGTTGAGATGTGGGTCAGCTGCAGCCCTCCACATGGCACTAGACTGCCTGCAGTCAGATGGCCTACAAAGCCCAGTTGTCCCAACGGTATTGGAGGGCATGGTTATTCAAGGAGGACTCTTGACTGGCATGGGGGCAAATATGATGGTACTGGAAAGACAGATAAAATACATGTTGGCACTCCACATTTTTGCCTGTGCTTGCTTTATGACTGACGTTGAGGTCTGTGTCTGAGTAGAGATATTGGTCCAAATTGTATGGATGGGAGAACTGTGGAGGCACACGTGTGTCCCAAGCATGCACTTAAAATTCAATACAGATGTTTGGAATGGAAATTACAGCAGCCTAAAGGTTACTGTAATTTATACTTATAATCGACAGCTACAAAGTGACATTTCAGCAGCTGAGGGTCCCTGGAAAGTGAGGAGGATCTCACTTTTTCTAGCCATGAAGCAAAAGGTTGGTAATACAGCAGGCCTTGTGGCTCACTGTCATGACTGTGGCCCCTGCAGGGTGAATTAGGACTAGTAATGTAATGCAAAACTGCCCAAATGACAGAGGGAATCTGGGCCACTACATTCTTCTTGTCTGATTTCCAAATTTTTCAGTGCTCAAGGGGACAGGACTGTAACAAAGTTTGTCTTCCTGCTATGTAGGTCATATGCTGTATACTGAATCCTTCACTGCAGGGGTAAATCTGGACCAGGGAAACTTGCTTTGTCTTTGTAAATATTGATGGGAATAGCAAATGCTTTTTATTAATAATTTCCAAACAGTAGTTTTGGGATAAAACCATTTAGACTTTTACTGTTGGTGATGCATTAAGATATGTTGCAGTAGCAATGTGTTGCATTAATTAAACTCCTCAGTCTTTAGACTGCTGCTTCTGAGCAAATTCACTGTTGGTTAGGAGGCTTTCCAGGTGGTGCGCAGACTGTCTGGGTCTGCCATAGGATATCACGATCCTTGTGCTCCTGTAGCCATGGCTCTGCATCCACCATCTCTGGCAGACAGGGCTGTGCAGGCTAACACACAAATCTACTGTAGGTTGGTCTGGAAACAAGGTGAGGGAGTAACCACATAAAACCTGTTATTTGCTCAGACTTGTAATGATGCTGCTTTGATTAGTAATTTAAAAAAAAAAAAAAAAAAAAAGAAAGAAAGAACAAAAAAGTCCAACATACTCTAACAGTTATTCTGGCTTGTTATGGACTTTTGTAAAAGGTCTGGCAAGGAAAATAAAGCAAAACAGAAAAGTTCAAATATTTTTGTGCTCCTGTCTTCCTAAGCTTTTGCCATGGGGTGCAGAGTATCTATAAATCATCTTCCACAGATGCTACTTAATCTGGTCTGGATGCGCATACATTATCTTCCCCTGCATGGTTGCAGCGGTAGTGGGATACAGAAATGCTTTGCTAAAACATGAGTTTGCTAGCCCATTTTTCTTAGGCAGATAGCAGCAAAGCAAACCTGCTGATCAGTTACTTGTGTGACTGTGCATTTGAGAGGAAGAAATCTCTTTGTTACTGCAGCTCAGTTGCAGCAATTAAAAAAAATGTGTCTAAGGAGGAGGCAATAGCTCTGAAAGTGTCTCTGGTGATTAAACTTTGTATTCCGAATATGCAGTGTTGCTGCTGATTTTCCCAGTCTCCTGTGAGTCATAAAATCTTGTCTCATATTGAGTGAGCCATTCTTAATGACCTTGACTTAAAAAAAATAGCCTGTGACACCGCATAAGTCAAATAATTTAAATAAATGGTTTTCTGTAGGAAATTTGTAGTGCTTTTCAGATAATTAAAATTCAAGAAGGACAATGGGAAAGTTTTCATTTGCAGGCATCACTGCTGTCCCCAGGACCAAGCCCTTCTGACCCAAAGGTTGCTGTGGCTTAGATGAATGCAGCCCTTGGTCTTCTGGGCAGCCCTTATCGATGCAAATGTGAATAGGACTGACTGGAATGATCATCTGGTAAATTGATAGCATGCTCCAGAGAATAAAGAGCTCTATTTCTCAGGACCTTATGTTGCTCTCTTCACAATTTGTTCTTTTCTACCCCATCAGGTCCTTCAGATTTTCATGGTTGTACTTAACTTTTTGTCTTCTCCAGCATCCCCCACAGACCAGGGTGCTGTTCTGAGGCTCAGACTTTCCTCTCATAGTGTGTTGATCCAGTTTGCAATGCCTGGCTGCAAGGAGGTTGAATAAAACTCCACAAATGAAGCTTGTTTTTTAAGGTTCGTGACTGTTACCTATTGCAAGTGTAACTGTTCTAGTGATGTTCTACATCTGGTCTGTGAAACTGATATTACACATTACCAGCAGAACTTCATTAAGATTTTTATATTAGGGGTATCTCTCTGAGAAACTGTAAGGGAAAGGAGTGGCTCACCAGCACAGAAGGTTTGGAAATAAACAAGTTGAACAAGCTTCTATTACATATTTTGGATTTTTTTTGTTTTGTTTAGGTTTGTGGGTTTTTTTAACTGTGGGACTGCTGTGGGTCAACTTGATTGTTGGATATTCAGCACTGGAAGAAATACTGTATGTCCCAGTTGCAACTGGATGTATTATGGCGCTAAAGCACTCAGTACATTACATCACGTTCTTGTGGTTGTTGCTACTCTCTGTTACTGTTCATATTTTTTTGATATTGCTCACTTCTTTAACTAGCCTTAGCAAAATATGCACATGATAGGGTTTGTCTCAGTTTTATACTTGATATATCTACAAGATAATTCTTCTGGAATTTTATTTTCATTGTGATGAGCTGCATTATTATTTTAAAATATTTCTCAGAAACACTAGGCCTGCTATACAGAAGGTATCACACTGCTGTTGTATTTAGACATGTCATGCTGTTACTGTCTCTGTAGTGTGAGATTAACTCATTTGTATTAGTCTTCAAACCCATTATAATTGTCTTAATTGGAGAAATGTAAATAACAGCAAGTTTGTGTCCTTGCTTTACCTTTGCACAAAAAGAGCTTGTATTTAATAAGTGCTGTTAGATTTTCAAAGCTAGTAAAAGCTCTGGGCTATTTAAATTGGATGGTGCCCATTCAGAAAAATCAAATTTGTAAAGTTAATGGGGTTCTGTGGAAGATGCTTTTAATGCAAGGGTATTTTCATTGTTTCTTATTTTAAATTGGGATAGGACAACTCTTTAATTAGGATTAGCACTATGTGAACTCTACCATAAAAAAAAAAAAAAAAAAAAAATCCAGCTGGTTTTTCCCTTTTTCCTGTGTTCTCGACAATCTGTGATCAGACTTTGAGGTTTCCTAGTTTGTCATTTTAAATTGTTGGACTGCTTCATATCAGTGTGTTTCACCCTAAGCTTCTTGGCAAGCTGGCTTGCTTTGGCTGCGTTTACAAGATTTGGGGTTAGTGATTGATTTCCTAAGTGGAAATGTTACTGCTGCCTGCCTGCAAAGCTGTGGAATATGAAAAGGACTGGAAGAATATTATTTTAGAAGACTTTTTTTTGAAAGCAAATATCTGTCTATACATATATATATTGATGGGCCATTAATAGAAGAAATTAGCTTCCAGAATGGCACTCAGCACAACAGTAAATTCAACTGTCTATGCACATTTGTAAGATTCACACTTGCAACTCCTGTTCACTGTGACAACACAACCCTAATTAAGACTCTTAAATTGTCTTCCCCAAATAGTGTGAACATAAGTGTGTGTGACATTTTTATGAAGAGTTCCATAACATTAAATAGCAGCACTGCTTGTATGTTATATAGTGACCATATTCAACTGTTAATGAAATTAATGTATTTTGCATAGAGTATGATTAAGACAAATGTCATTCATCACTGCATAAATTAATTTTACTGGAGTTACACTATCAGTTTCATAAGAAAGTAACTGTCCTAAGGCCAGAGCAGTCATGTTGAATAAGATCTATAAGTGTAACACGATTTAGTATTTAATTACTTTGTTAAGCACAAAAAATGAAGAATAATATTGTTTCATTTTCTAACAGAAGAGGATATACTTATCATTGATGCTGGGTGTTACAGATGGAGGAAAAGTTCCCAGTGTGCATTGACTGAGTTTGTTCAGAAGTCAGAGTGAAGCAGTTTGAACTGCCTGATGATCAACTACCTAAACCACCTCAGAGACTTAAAAAGCTACCAGACATTATTTTTGTATGTTTTTACAGTGGTATAACCATATTTCATGTCCTCCTTCAGATGATGAGTATAGAATAGCGTCCTCCTTTTTTCCATCTTTATATTCTCAATGGAAGGGACTATCTAACTTAAAGTCTTGTGTGTGCGTTTATTGATTAAAATAGAGAACAGGCAATCTCTGAAGATGTCACAGAGATTTTAGGAATGTGCATACAGTCCTGCAGCTGTTCTGTTTGTTGTTTGTTTTTTGTTCTTGTTGTTTGGTTGTTTTTTTGTTTTGTTTTGTTTTATTGGGGTTTTGTGTGTGTTTTTTGTCTTGTGGGTTTTTGGTTGGGTTTTTTGTTTGTTTGTTTATGTTTGTTGGTTTGGTTTTTAATTTCCAGCTCTACTTTTCTTTGTCTTTGAACTCTCTATATTGGGTGGTTTCTTTCTGACTTTGATGTACACTTAGAAACTTTATTGCAAAGCATTTCCTGCTCTGCCTTCCTAAGGGGAGCAAGGTGCCTTCTACTTTGTGCTTTGCAAGGGACAGAGACCTTGGACCCTGGCAGGGGGCACAGAGCTCTGCTCTTGAGAGAGCTAATTGGATTGGAGGAGTGAAACAGAACAGCCCTTTTTAGGAGGAGGTGGGGTTAGTCAGCATTTGTTCTGCTCCACCAGTGTGAGCTGAGGTAGATGAGCTTGGACAGACCAGTCAGTACCACTTTATCATTGCATTCTTTGTATTGTCTGTCTCTGCACAAGCTAAACTGGCCAGGGGACAGCAGTGGCCTTGGCTGGCAGAACTGGTGCTTGCTGAGCTTCCTTAAAAATGTGAGTTTAGAGACCTAAGGGGTAGACCACTTGTTCTGTGAACAGAGGCTAAGGGACCTTGACTTGTTGACCCTGAAGGGACCTCAAAATAGCATTCCTGAACCTACGATGAAGTAATTGAAAAGATGGAACTGGGCTCTTTGAAGTGGTGCATAGTGGTAGAATGAGCCACAGGGGGCGTAAGTTGAAAGAAGGAAGGTTCACACTGGGTATAGGAGAAGCATTTTCCCCATTAGGACAGCCCAGCAGTGGGACAGCCTGCCCAGGAAGGTTGTGTATTCTCCATCATAGGAGGTTTTTAAGATTTGGCTAAGCCCTGAGTGAACTGGTCTGGCTTCATAACTGACTCTGCTCTGTGTAGGTTGATCTAAAGGACCTTCTGAGGTTATTTACTTAGCACAAGATGAACAAGGATAGATGAGGAGGACTAGGAGCTAGAACAAATAAGTACTGGCTGTTCCCAGAGGTGGTAAAAAATTGGAGAACATCAAGTGAGTGAATGAAAATGGATCTCTGGTCTTTTTTATATTGGAAGTTATTTAGTCCTGGCTTGGAGACTTGTGCATAGTCTTACAACTTCTATGTTGCAAGGTTCCCTTTAAGGCTCCAGTATCACGAGGAAATCAGTTTCGTTTAATGACCTTCTGTATTAGCAGTTCTTTGTGCTGGTGACTGAAATTGATTTTGCATGTGAGGGAACATGAGCCCAGCCTCTGCATCGTTGCTCAAGCATGTGCTTCAGCCCTAACAAAGAACAGGAGGCAGCAAATTTCTGAGCACCAGAAACAGCCATGCTGAAACTCTTAGGTCTGTTATTGGTAAAGACTCAGCTGGTTTTTAATCACTGTGATGCACGGTTGGAAACTGCACCTTTGTGCTTAGCACTGGAAATGCTTGGTCAGTATTTTCTTTGGTAATGAAGATCTTTTATATTTTCCTCAATCATTTCACAAAACAGACTTCCTGCCTGTCCAGAGCAATTACAAAACATTTTGGTAATGGTTTGTGTTGCCATACTGTTTAGTTAGGTAAAGTGCATGGAGAAAAAGAACAACAGAAGGGTGAAGGATAAATATGCCAGGGACTTAAAAATGCAAGGAACACAAGGTTTCAGGAAGACTTGGAGCAGAGAATAAAATGATGGACAAATAAAGCCACATAGGAAGGAGGAAGGACAGACAAAGAGGAATAATGGAATGTGAAAACAAAGGGGGGGGGAAGGGGAGAGGGAAACAAACAACCAAAGCAAAAACCAAAACCCAAAGAAACAAGAAAAGAAATGTAATTGATAACTAACATTTTTCAAGAAAACATGATTAAATGGGAGGAAATGTAATGCAAATAATGACTTTTAATTTTGTAAATGGTCCCTGTTGTAGTGGTGTGTGTTTGGCAAATACTCTTTATCCCTGACTTTGGAAAACTGGAGAACTTGGTTTAAATTTAAATTGGTGGATAACAAAAGATGTGGACAGAGAAGTGCAAAAAATAAACGCTCATTGAATGTATGAATTTTGAACCAGATTTCCATTATTCTGAGCACACTGATTTTCAGACCTGATAATTTAGGGACATGTTTTCCTTTGAACAAGTCAGTAAACTGACAGCTAGCACCAATGAATGGCCCGGGTGCAAGCAATTGAAGGATTAAAATTGCCATCTTTCTGTCTTCTAAAATAAGGCCAAGTTTTAGAGGCACCAAGGGACTCATCCTTCTGATCTGCCCCAGCCTCTGTGCACAGTGATGAGATCACAGGGAAGAGACTATGTATCAGTGGAACAGACCATCCCAGAATACAAGACCAGCTGTTTTATTACCAAGTCATATTTTTCTGTGTAATATTAATTTTAAAAAGGGAAAGTGCCTCATGCCCTGAAAAATCCTTGGCAGCTGTAGATTGCAAAGGCTGCAAGTGTGTTCTGTTGGGTCTTGTCTTGGTTGCACTTAGACTAAGAAAACATTAATCAAAAAACCTTATCCATGGAGACTCTAGTAGCCTTCCCTTTCTTTGTCTGGAGACAAGAATGAACTGCAAGGGACTTTACAGTACAGCTTGAAGCTCTATCAGACAATGTAATGAGAAGAAATTCCAAAAGCAGGTTTTTTTTGATCCACCTGCAGCAGAGGCAGGGATAATGTATGATACTTGAGAAGGCTGCAGAATGCTTCTGGTATTGTTTTGAATCAGAAGCAATGCTGAACATCTGCAACCTCCTGAACCGAGATGGAGATGTGAACTAGGGAGTATACAAGGGCTCTAAATGCCTCTCATAGCTAGGACTTCTAGGTGTGCTCCTTCCCAACTGGCACTCTCCTGGCTCAGTTACTGACTTTGGCATACCTCACTGGGTGTGTGTCCTGCAATATCCCATCTAGCTGCTACTCCAAAAATAATGGCCTCCCCTTTATTACTTTGCCTCACTGCAGAATTTGATTTCATTTCTGTTCTTCACACTTGGAAAAACCTCTCCTTCCTAAAGTAAAAACCGTAGAGGCTCTCTTCTTTCCCTGTTTTTCATTTTTCTCTTTTGGAGAGCATGTCAGTGAAGGGGACATGTTTTAGCAATGGCAGTTAATTACTATCACCGGTCAGTTATTATAATGATAATAAAAATATAACTTTTTAAAAATTCTGTATGTTATTCACAGATCCTATACTCCTGATGTATTAAGACAGCCTCAGTGGAAATTGCAAAGCCAGATATAATATTTTGCAGGCTTTGAAACTTAGTATCTGAGGAAGAATTCAAATGATGAATATTGCTCTGGGAAGAGGCATAGAACTGGGACTTATTTAGAAGGTCAGATTTGTGATGGCTGTCATCTCTGGGATAAATTTTACCCAGGAGACTACTTCTGTGGATCCCTGCCAAGGGGATTATGAAATGGTGTTGGGAAGATGGCAGGGAGGGTTTATTCCTATATTGATAAACAGATGACAGCAACTTTTTTTACAAGAAGGAGCAGCAAAAAGGAAAATTATGGGCTGTGGTTTTCATCTTAAAATCAGTAAATCATGGGAGAATGTCTCAATGTGTTTTGAATACTTCACTTTCTACAATGGGTTCTCTTAACACTGCCATTATGTTATGTTTGTGTGGAAGCACCTAGGCACACTTCTTCCTGAATGCTTTATTTCAGTCTTGAATGAATAACAAACAATTGTCTAAATTGTGAAAATCCAGATACTTATCTTATGCTTTTGTCTTCTTTTTAATTTTTTTTTTTTTCTCCTTCCTTTTATCCAGGGAAGAATGTAGCAGTCATATGGAAGAAGCCATACTGCTCTGAAGGAAGGAGGGAAGGTGTTTTGACCTGGTGGTGATCCCAGCTGCTTCATTGCAGGAAGAACTGAGAAGTTGCCTTGACATACTGTCTGCCAGGTTTTAGCCACATCTGCAGTGGAAGCTGATCATGTGGGCCAGCCCAATGTGTGGTTTGAGTTTTTGTTCTGTTTTGTTTTCTTGAGATTTCAGCATTTGTATTTTAAGAAATTATCAGGTTCATCACAGATCTCAGTCTTCATGGGTCTGCTTGTCTGGGCACAGAATATCGTCAGCCTCGCATGGTTTTGAGCACTCCTGAAAGAGCCTTTGATCTCAGTTAGGATGTTTAGTATTTCTGAGGACATGGTACTTGGGGGTACAAACTGTTTAGGAAATGAGACAGAACTGCATTTTTGCAAGGGTAAGTAGGAATTAGGAATGTACTTGATGTGCACTGAGAGGCACTTGGAACATCAAAGCACTGTGTCCTAATACTCTAGATTGATTATTTCAGTCACGTGAATAGCTCACTCTGAATTTAGCTTTGAGATAAGGTATTCACATGCATACATGCTTTTCCTGAAACAAGTGTTTTTGCACACACTGGTTGGTAATAGTACACATGATGCAAACACATTTCACAACCTCACTGTACCATACAAATATCCACACCCAGAACCCAGTCTAGACATACCTGAGCACCCAGTTACAAAGGCAGGGAAGTGGGAATGCAGGCACAGACTTGTCCATAAGGGATCATATGGGTAGATCCATTCCTTCTTTAGCTAAATGCTTGCACACAGCACTATGAAGTCAGTGACAATACTTGTGTTGTCCTGAATGGGAGCAGCCATGGGCACTGCTCTCTCAAATTATCCCTTAGAGTGAAATGGACTTTCAATTTTGATAACTTTTTAATGACTTGTATTTCCTCTTTTTTTTTTTTTTTTTTTTTTTTTTTTTTCTTTTTTAATGTTGAGATAACTAGAAAGCTAGAATGTGCTGTCTGTGCAATGCTTACGTGCCCAGTAATTCCAGATATCCTTTGGAAAGAGGCAGAAGGATAATGAACTATGGAATCCCAAATCAGATTAATGTAATGTGCATTTCTAGATTATGATTAGTAACAAGATGACATGTTGGCATGGTAACACTTGAAGCTTAACTGCAAATTCTTAAAATAAAGCAATGACATATGTGTATGTTGCTATCCATTTGCATACTATCCACCTGAAAACATACATAATTTGCAGAACAATCCAGCAATTAAACCCTACTTCTTAGTTCTGAATTAACTGTTGAACTAAAACATCATGCCTCTTTCCTAGTATTTATGAGTAATGTCCCACCATAAGTTATAAGTGTTGATAATGAACCTGTCTACTTTGTAACATTTTAGGCTTTCTGACATCTGGTTTCATTTTAAAATTATTAGCATAAGGAATGTAGAACATGCTCCATCCTTTGTGGTTTCTACCACATTGATCTCCTTTAAATTCTACCACCTTCTAGTATAAAAATTGTCTCACTGATATTGGAAAAGCCTGTCTATTAATTAAGTGGATAGACCAGTGAGTGTATTTCATGTGGCTAAGAAATGGGAATTAAAATCCCAACTTTACCTCAAATCATTGTACAATAGCAGTAAAAATTTCTAATACAAGATTACTAGCTGAGACAGAGAGCCCAACGATTATTTTTTAGTTGCCTTATGGTGAAAAGTGTTGTCTAGTTGTTACAGTCTGTTTGGCTTTCTTTCACTCAGCAGAAGTTAACTTGATTAGATGGCATGATATGGTAAATGTGCCAGGGGATCCTTTAAGTGTCTCATTGTTTTGTGTTAAGCTTCCTCAGAATGCAAAATTTGGCACTTTGTTCTGATTCTTTATATGCACAACACTGCTTTGACCAAATTCCTTATAGTCAAAGTACAGATGCTGCTAAGTTCTGCATAACTAATGCAGCCTTGTTCTGCCACCCTAAATAGCAAAAATGGGCAGTGTTACATGGAAAATGTGATTTCTCTGACAGTTCACTTATTTACATATACTCCACTGCATAGAGCATCACAGGATATTGAAAACGCAGCTTACAGTATTTCCACAGCTCCTTACACAACCTTTAAATCCCTGGTTCTGCTCTTCACACCACTATGGATGGCAGATGTTGGAAGTACAATGATTGACTCTGGCATGATAATCATGTTACATTCAGAATAATACAATTGCCAGGAAATATTTCACATACACAGCAGAGTTCCAAGGATAAACCTCCTGCTAAGGTCTGGCCGAAGTTTGTCCTTGTGGTCTTTTAAATGGAAACCCTGATCTGTTTTTCATAAATCTACCTGTGTTTCTCTCGTGCAGATGAAGGATTTTAGTATTTGAATTTACTATGGTTGTGGGGTGGAGGGAGGGACATGTGCATGCTGGGTTTTGCCCACTAATCCTTTGGAAATCCTTTAGTGCCTTAAGGAGGCAGAGGAGGAACAGACCTTAGGATTACATAAACTTGTTCAAACCTCTTTCCTGCTTTAGCAGAATTCCTTTAAAATATATTGTGCCTTTGGCTCCAAACATATTTGCATTAGAAATCAGTAGCCATGGGATTATGGACAGGAATTTTCTCTTCTGCACAAATGTCAGGAAAGAGAGTATACAGTTTCTTATTTAGGATGTGAATTAAAAATATAGGTAACTTAAGTTCTGCCTTTGGAACCCATGCATAAACCATTATTTGGCAACTGGGAAAGTTCCAAGTTGCAGGTAAAGCCAAAAAAAAAGCCAAAGGAAATGAAGGAGAAAATTTAAAAGGGCTGGACAAAATGCTTGTACCACTGAAGTGACTGGCAAATTTCCAGTGGCTTCTCTGGGACCAAGATTTCATGCTTGCTTCTACTTGGCTTAAGAAATGCTCATATATGATAGACACTTAAGCATCATGTTTTAAGGTTTTCTATTCAGATAGAAGAAGAAAAGGAGTATTAGTAGTTGTGGAGACCTGCCTTGATATAGAGTTGTTGGGATCTGTGGTATAAATCTCTGTTCACTATTGTTTCTCTGTAACATAGACTCTTGCTATGAGAATATCAATATGCAAATGTAAATTCCTATGTGAGAGGTTACTGTGCAGTGTGCACTAACTGGTGCCAAACAACTACATTTCTCTACTCTCTGAATTACAGTTTTGTCTTTTTTTTAAAAAAAGGGAAAATGCAGTTAACAGTTGAAAAATACTCCTGTTCAAAAAAAAACAAACCTGTGAGAGACAATTCATGTACTCCCTGATAGTCAGCTCAGGAAAAGCTGAATAAGTTTTTAGCTCATGAGTAAATTTTACCTTTTAGGAATTAAGAGCAATTTTTGGTTAAAAAAAAAGGGCGCAAGAAATGAGGGCCTGAAAATCTGAGTGGTGGTGGTGTTCTGGTTTGCTCCCAGTGGTGACAAGTAAGTTTAAAAGAATATGTAAATAGTTGAAATAATATAATTACATGGCTCACAGTATGTCAGACAAGATCCAGCATGGAACAGATTTTTATAGCTTGTTTATAAATTATGTTACTGTCTTTTGTTTGGAACTTGGAAAAAGAAACCATGTAAATTAAATGAGGAGTAAAGACTTACTGCACATATTTGTTTGACAACAACAAAGGTATTTCCCCACCTCCTGAGGTACTAATGAGAAATCTGGGATGAATGATGTATGGAGCTCTTCCCTTTGGAGCTCCAGTGCTATGCAGCTATTCAACACTTTTGCACAGGCAACGGTGGGATGATAACCAGAAGTCATGAAGAGCAGTTGTTAGGGCCATAAATCGGGATCCATTGCAAGAGGTGCCCAAGAATGCACAAAAAAGGCTGGCATTTATGGTGTGATACTTACTAACCAGATGTACCAGCTAGACTGGGGAGGGAGAGGTGCTTGTAAATAAATGCAAAAAGTTTAAACTCTGACCCATAACTGCCCTCTAATTGGGATTCAAATTGGTCTCAGCTAGGTGAGAAGCTCCAATAGTATCAAAGAGGCCACTCGTGTTTTGATCTGTTCCATTAGAACCTTATGGATAACTTCTCAGCAAAGATTTCCACTCTAAGACATTTGTCACTGATATCAACTGTATATATGTACTAATTTTCAGTGTAACTAGGGAAGATATAGAATTGTAATGAGGTCACAAAGTCTACTTGATGATTAACACAGATTTGTAACTCTCACTTAAAATATGTAAGATATGTTCACATTTTATCTTGTTAACAAGATGTATTTTTCTATGTTAGTTAAACGTATAATTTGTATAATTTTGTATATTAAATGTATGCATATTTTAAATTAAAAACTTTATAATTTTATTTATTTTCAAGTCTAAAATGGTTGTAGAGCTTCTGAAATACAGCTGTAATTACAACTGTATCCCTGGATAGCAACGCAGGAAGTCTCCATTTTGAGGAAGGGGCCACCTGATCTGCTAGCAGAATAAGGAAACTGTTTCACCTGAGCACTTGCTCCTCTTGGTAGAGGAGATGCCATTCAGCTTTTGCTCATTTATCATAATTAATGTGAATTCGCAGAACACTATGGGCTAGATCACTGCTCAGGAAGTGGGAAACCTGAGCCTTCCTCAGGCTGTGGGCTTTTGGATCTATGGTTCCTACATGTCAGGAGACAGCCCAAATCACCAAACCTATGGGATAAGGTTATGTGGGGAGAGGAGGACACTGCAGCCAGAGATACAACAGTTGTGTAGCGCAGAGAGAGGGAGGCTGACTCAGTGACTCAGCAACTCAAGTTGCTTCTCTGGGAGTAAGAAAACTTGGGTTTCTCTCAGACTTACTCTTTTTTGGCTGTCATGCCTTTTTTTTTTTTTTTTTTTTAATCTGATTATTTTGTTATAAAGTGCAAAATATCAAAAATAGGTGCAAAGTGCACATTGCATATTGTCTGAGATCCTGGACCAAGGTAGTCCTGTTCCAGCTCATGATTTTCAGATGGTTGCAAGAAGAATTCCAGCTACAAATGGAACCAACCTGGTAAATACTATCTTTCTTGTTGGGTTTTTGTTGAAGGTTTTTGTTGTGTGAAGCAGTCATGTCCTTAGGTTTTCTGCTATCTTTCGTCTAGTCTATTTGGAATATAATCCATTTGTCTTTGATGATCTGCTGATAAAAAGATTAAAGGTCCTATAAGAAGAGGATGCACTTTCAATCAAATTCTGTCCTCTTTTCACCAAACTATGCCAAGACAGAATTAGATGCAGTGTCTGCAAGAGGGTATACCAAAGCAATGTATTTATCCAAAATTACATAAATGTTTTAGGCAAACTTGCAGGGTTTCAGGCTGTAAGTGGGTCTGCTTCTGTAGCACCTGAAATTGCAATTTTATCTCTTAGTGAACAGAAGAACCTTATCAATCTGTTGACTTAAGAGTTCAGTTTTTAATACACTAAGGGCTACAATAAGAAAACAATCCATATAAGAGCAAAAAAAGACTCTGATGTGATTTTATGCTGATTTCTAACTGAAAAGTTTAATGCTGTTTTCTAAAGCATTGATTTGACATGTTATTTGAGCCTCGTGTTTTCCTTACGTTATTAGTGTTACAATCAATGTCCCAGCTTAATACCAAAAAAAAAAAGCATTAGCCTTTGTTGTTTCAAAAAACAGCAGTTTTTTTTGAAACCTGAACAATGTTATCTAACTAGACCCCAGGTGTACACAGAGTCCATCTGTCTTAGCATTGTGATGTCAAATGAAAGATGCTCTTCATTTAGCAGATGCATGCACTATGCACAGCATACTGGACCTACTGGGCAACCATCAGAAATTGTATTTCTGGAGATTCAAAATAATCTCTTGATTGGAAAGAAATATCTCATAAAATGAATAATTTTTCCAATACTAATGAAGACAAGCAGGTGACACATCACGCTCCGTGTACTACCTGCCTGTTTCACTAATTGTCAGGGTTTGGTGTCCTGTGGAGGAACAAATTTTCTTTTTCCCAACATGACCAATAAATCACAGAATCACAGAATTTTTTGAGTTGGAAGGGACCTTAAAGATCATTCCATAAAGTTCCAATTCCCCTACATGGGCAGGGACACCCTCCACTAGAACAGGTTGCTCAGAGCCCCATCCAGCCTGCCCTTGAACACCTCCAGGGATGGAGCCCCCACAGCATCTCTGGGCAGCCTATTCCAGTGTCTCACCACCCTTACACTGAAGAATTTATGTCTGATCTGTAACCTAAATAACTCTTCTTTCAGCTTAAAACCATTATCCCTTGTTCTCTCACTACAAGCCCCTGTAAAAATTCCTTCCCCAGCTTTCCTATAGGCCCCCTTCAGGTACTGGAAGGCCACTGTGAGGTCCCCCCAGAGCCTTCTCTTTTTCAGACTGAACAACCCCAACTCCCTCAGCCTGTTCTCATAAGAGAGCTGCTCCAGCCCTCTGATCATTTTCGTGGCCCTTCTCTGGACACATTCCAACAGGTCCACACCTTTCTTGTGCTGGAGGCACCAGAGCTGGATGCAGTGTTCTAGGTGATGTCTCACCAGGGCAGAGCAGAGGGGCAGAATCACCTCTCTCAATCTGCTGGCCACGCTTCTTTTGATACAGCCCAGGATGGAGTTGTTATCATCAATGTTACCATCAGGAACAAAAAAATTCAATACTCAGCCACATATATTAGAAGAATTTAAGGAAGCAACAATGTCCTACAAGCTATACTTATTTTTTCACACACCAGTGAAACCTCCATATGATATTAATGTGATAATGTGATAGCAAAGTTTATTCCATGAGCTGTGGAATCCTGGGCTCAGAAATGTCAGTCACAAGGCTGCAACTAATAACATCTGAGTGTTGATAACCAATGATCAGCGAACTTTTGGCTGATTTCCTAACTCGGCTCATGTAAACAACACACACAGTTTTAAATGCACAGACAGGGCATTCAAGACAGGAGGTACCACTGAATTATAACAAACTTGGAAAAGAAAGATGTTTTCCTTTGTGGTTTAGCAATGCTCAGTTATGTTGCATCACTGTTTTTTATATGGTTTTGGTCCATGGGTAGTTGTTAATGAGAAAGATGGTTATCTGGACTTGTATTTGATGAAATCCCAGGGTTCTTGGTCTTTAAATTCCCACTTTTCCTGATCAATTTATAACCTGTGATTTTTTTCGTGCCTGTGGTCCACAGACAAAAGTGCTGTGTGGCTGGGCTTGTACTCAAATAGAATAATAGAATCATAGAATCACATAGGTTGGAAAAGACCTTTGAGATCACCAAGTCCCACCATTAACCCTACTCCACCAAGCCCAGCACTGAGCCATATCCCCAAGTGCCACATCTAGATGACTTTTAAACATGCCCAGGAATAGTGACTCAACCACCTCCCTGGGCAGCATATTTCAATGCCTGACAACCCTTTCAGTGAAAAAGTTCTTCCTAATGTCTAGTCTAAACCTCCCCTGGGGCAGCTTGAGGCCATTTCCTCTTGTTCTATCACCAGTTACTTGTGAGAAGAGACCAGCACCTACCTCTTTACAATGTCCCTTCAGGTAGCTGTAGAGGGCAATGAGGTCTCCTCTCAGCCATGGCATAACCGTGTTGCACAAGGGTAGTAAACAGGTCTTGTGATTGATTCACTGTTTTCAATTTCCTTAGTCATTTAATCAATCTCAGACTGGTTTGCTCCAATATATTATTTCAGAGCAAGAGAAAATGTCCTTTATGTAACTGTTGGTGTTTCAAGGCCTGTCACAACTGCCTGAGATTGGCTGCATGTGCGGGAGGGGAGTGTGCAAGGGTTCGTGGTTTCACCAGATGATTTCCTCAGACATTATAAGACAGGTAGAGCTGTAATGATCGCGTTTCTGCAGCGACCTGTGCAGAGACTTTAGGGTAACACATTCTCCACCCCTCCTGCTTCAAGAAACCCTCCTCGACTTGGGGAACTAGTATCCCTCGCAGTGAAACGGAGCCCTCGGCCGCACGGTTCCCTGGTTGCCTCTCCTCCCTTCGCGGGGCGAGAACCAGGCGGGGCTGCCCGGCCGCGGTGCCTGCGGGTGCTGAAGGGACAGCTCCGGGGGCCGCTCCG
>NW_009954194.1:4106662-4107356 GCF_000747805.2 Chaetura pelagica | reverse complement strand
TACTGGCGCCCGCCCGCCGGGAAGGACCCTGTTCGCACCGGCTGTGCGCGCATGTAGAGGCCTCCCTCCTCTCCTCCCTCCCGCCCCCCGGATCATTCTTTATACCGGGGGAGCGTGTGCACTGCGGTCCTTGCTCTGGGAATTGCTGCTGCTCTTCCTATTCGTCAAGGGCTTTCCAATCACCTGCCTCTGCCACCCTCTCCGCTCCGCTCTTTGTACTTTATTTTCACGTGCTCTTTACTAACGGCTATTTTTAAATTCCGCTTGGATTTATTTCTTTCTCTCTCTCTTTTTTTTTTCTTTTTTTTTCTTTTTCTTTCCGGAGGGGTGGGTGGGGGGAGGAAGGTTAACGTTGCCATCTCCCTAAGGGAAAGATCCCACCAGCCAACCCAGCTCCGCCACTGCTGCATCCATCCATTCATTTTTATGGTCACTAGCAGCCTATCCCGGTAGTAGAAGGTGCAGAGAAGTGGGAGGCAGAGAGAGGGAGGACGGGAGAGATCCGGACCGCGAGAATGGCCGAGAGAAAGAGGAACTGGAATAAAGAAGATGACCTGCCTGTGTATCTAGCTAGGCCGGGTACGACAGCTCAGACCCCGCGGCAGAAATACGGGGGGATGTTCGCCTCCGTGGAGGGGGCCTACGAGAACAAAACCATCGACTTCGACGCCTACAGCGTGGGGAAGAAGGGGTC
>NW_009954194.1:4104450-4106199 GCF_000747805.2 Chaetura pelagica | reverse complement strand
GAAAAGCTGCCCGTGCCGGGTAGGCTGGAGGGCAGCCCGGGTCCCCCTCGGCGCCTCCCAGCCATCCCCCGGAACAAAGCAGCCCCCGCTGCACTTCTGGGCTCGTCAGGAAAACTCCGTGGAGCCTGTCCTGGGCATAACCCCCGGCCCGGGTCTGCCCTGGCTCCCCCTGGGTTTCATGCGCCTTCATTGTCTCCCCCGCGTAAGGCGGGACCATACGCTGAAACCTTTACTCGGGGTCTCACCTCTGGGGCTGCAACCTGGGTTCCTATTGTAGACTTAAGGGAAAAGTGTGTCTGGTGGGGCTGGGGAGCCCCTGCCAGCTGTGCTTCTCCATCTGACCCGTCTGTGGCACGCAGGCTGGGAGGCAGACCTGGGAGGCTGGATCTCCTGAGAGCCGGTGCTGCCATTGATTTCCCCTCAGGAAGAAATGCGGCCTTGCTGTCATGTCTCAGCATAGATGCACCCTTTTCCTTAGCATCCAGCCTACAGGCAGTATGACTGATACACTCTCTGCTCTTCCCCATAGGCTGAACTGAGTTTCCTCTCTTTTTTTGCCCCACTTTGATTTGAGTATGAATGGGGCACTGGTCCTCTCTGGGCTGGGTGCAGGTGCCACAGCGCCTCCTGTACAGCAGCACTGGGTGCCCACTGCAGTGGGACACCAGAGTGAGCAGGAGGGACATTGCACCTGCAATGGTGCCACTTCACTGCAGCAACCTCAGGGTTGCCTTCAGAGGCTGCCAACTGCAGTGCAGTCTTTGCACTACTGGCTGACCTGAACCCCTGTTCAGGGTGTACCATGCCCTGCTACTGTTTTTTCCATCAAGACTCCAGGACAGTGGGAGAGCATGCCATACCCTGAACATTCCCTGTCTCCTGGGACATCCTCAGTGCCTCCTGCTCATCTTCCCTGCTTCTTACTGAGTTCAGCATGGAACTCAGGCTTGTGAACACATTGCATGCTACCTCCCTGGACCCCACTGTACTTCCCAAGTTGTCTGGCTCTAGACTGAACTTGGAGGGGTGAGGAGGAGGTTGGGGGTGCTATTTTATCACTGGCTTAGAAGGGTGTGCTGTAAGCAGCAACCATGTGCCTGACCTCTGTGCAGCAGTTGATGGAGCTTTTTGCAGGCTTTGAAAGGTCATTTTGGGGAAAATGTATCAGGCGTGTAGCCTGGGTGGGAAATGCCTTTGATCTGTGTCTGTATCACAGGGGTGTGTGTACGAAGAGCCCGTGGCTGTTCATCGTTGGGGGGATTAACTTGGGCGCAGCTTTGCAATGCCTTTTACCCTTCCTACAGTTGTCCATGGAGCCTTGGATGGGTGCAGGGAGCTACTTTGTGAATCAGAAAAGATGGAAAGGTTTCAATCGGCCACTTTTCCTCTCCAGTAGCCACTGGTGTAGCATCTACCTGGCCTGCCTGTGCTGACCTGTGCCAGCACCCACAGGCCTCCCTGGAGACAGGGAAGAGCAGGGAGTGGCACTGGGACCATGACGAGGAGGGTAGAGCAGGGCAGTGCTGTTGGGGTCAGAGTCATGGGTGGGGACAGAGCGGACAGTGCTATCTGGGTCAGTGCCATTGAGGACAGAGGAGGCTTTGGCATGGGGACAGAGCAGGGCAGTGCCGCGGGGGTCAGTGCCATGGTTACAGAGCAGGCAGTGCCATTGCCACGTGCTGCGTATAGGACCCGCAGCCGGGGGTTACCCCCCCGGCCCCCACCCTGCAGGAGCCCACGCGCGGGACC
>NW_009954194.1:4050604-4103412 GCF_000747805.2 Chaetura pelagica | reverse complement strand
TGGGCCATGGGGGGGCTGAGGGTGCGGAGGGATGGGAGGTGGGGAAAGTTGGGGAGGGGAGAAGCGTGGAAAATCAAAGAGCGCCATGATGCCAGCACCTCTGCGCACAATTAATACAGAAGACATGGCAGGGATCAGAAGTCAAAGAGTTAATCATAACCATTCTCTTCCTATCTGTGCCTGTCTCCCGCTAGATGCTTTTATTCCCGAGCAGGGCTACAATAGAGCGTGCTTTCCATGTCAGAAAGAAAGGATCTGGGTCCTTCGATTCAGTAAATTGTTTCCCTTAGACACACTAGATTGACAGGGCTGGGGATAAAAAAATAGGCAGAGCTGGAGGGGGGTGGGGTTTCAGGGGAAATATCCCAGAGTTTGGTCTCACAGAGATTTTCCACAGAGCCAGTTTTAGCCTCGAGGCTGGTACCTACTTTCATTTCAAGGGGCCAGATCAGTGGGTGATGGGGTCGGTGCTGCTTGGGCACTTGGGGCAGAGATGAGTGGGGAAGTGAGGTGAGCTCAAAGAGGCTTGGGTTTGTGGAGTTTTCCCAGAAAAGCTGGCACCATCAGGGTACTGGGAAGGCAGGGCAAGCTTCAGTAGCTGAAGAGTGGGCTGTCTGATGGGTGTGGCAGCTTCCTGAGCAAAAAGGCGATGGTTAAAAAGGCCTTATAAGAGCCAGTGTTACAAGGCTTGTAAGCACCCCGAGGTTTTCTCGTTATTAAAAACCCCAGTAATTTAGCCAAAATATTTGGTCAGGGACGAAACAGCCTTCTTCTAAAAGCAGATACCAAAGTGTTGTATTTATATGGTTCTTCACTATCAACAGGCAGCAGTGCCTGGTGGCCAAGGCTGAGCCTGGGTGTTGCAACAGCTTTTTGGGTTGTGGCTCCTCTTGCCTCTGTCCTCAGTGCATTATGTGACTTGCAGTTAGTCAGGGTACCTCTGGGGAAGGTACCCCAAGTGGGGAAGGCCCTGGCTGCTCTCTGAGTGAGTGCCAGGTGCTTTGTGTGTGGCTTGACCTTCATTTGAAGCTGGAGTGTAACAGGTTCCCACCCATATCTTGTGATTTGTTCTCCAATTTGGAAAGCAAGAAGAAACTGGAAGAATTATGAACATTTGCCTTAGAATCAACAGTTCGTTTTAATTTCTTCTCACAAACTTACTTCTCTGTGCTAGTGAGAGTATTGCTGGGAAAAAGAAAGCCCAAACCTCACCATGTTCTCTTTGAAATAGGATGTGTTGAAGCTTCTATAAATGAATATTCATTAATGCTAGTGTTGAGTGTTTTGAGCAAATCAAAGGCATAAATTAACATTAGTGAAGTTGGTAGGCATCAGACTTGGACTGCCTTTTTAGTTTTATTTTAACATTTTACAGTTCTGGCCTTTCTTCTCCAGCAAAACCGAATCAGATGCTCTTGTGTTATATACACTGTCTATAACACAAGAGCCCACTGGATTTGTCTGTGTGTTTCTTCTGAATCATAGAATAGTTTGGGTTGGAAGGGACCTCGAAGATCATCTAGTTCCAACCCCTTCATGGGCAGGGACACCTCCTGCTAGACCACGTTGCTCAAAGCCCCATCTAACCTGGCCTTGAACACTTCCAGGGAGGGGGCATCCACAGCTTCCCTGAGCAACCTGTTTCAGTGTCTGATCAACCTCAAAGGAAATAGTTTCTTCCTAGTATCTAGTCTAAATCTACCCTATTTTGATTTAAAACCATTCCCCTTCCTTCTCTCACTACATGCCCTGCTAAAAAAGTCTCTCTCCAGCTTTTCTGTAGGACATCTTCAGGTACTGGAAGGCTGAAGCCCTGTTCCAATATGAGAAAATAGGTATTTTGTCTTTCCGCTATGAAAATACATTGGAACTTCAAGTGTTCTGTGCCCTGCATAAAAAGTTATGCAACAACAACAGTGATGATGAAATTACATAAAAATGTCATTTGTTACTGTGCTTAATACTGTCCCCCACTCCCTTGCTCTTTCGAGCTACACCAGCTCCTGGATTAATTGGAGTAGTAATCAACTAATTTTTGACACTGTCCTGTGCACTGATACTTAGCTGTGGGTTTTCCTGTACCAAGCCTGAGTTCCTTGCAGGATCCAGGAGCTGTCCTGAGCACACAAGGAGAACAGCACCCAGCATCTTGCTGCAGCATCCTGTCACAGGCACTCCCTGCAGTCAGTACCTGGCCAAAACTTCCTTCTGAGGTCAGCTCTGCAGCATCAGAAATTTTGTGAAGGAAGAAGTGGAGGCTGGTTTCAGCTCTGATCTGTGTGGGTGCTCTTGGGAAGACAATCCTCTGATGTCTTTTCTGGGTTACTCCCCTTGGGCATAACTGCTTCCTTGTGCTTTGCCTGACCGTGCCTTGCCTCCTAACCCCTTCAGACTATCAGCAGTGCCTGCCTGATACCCGTTCACCCCTTCTCCCCAGAGGCAGCTTTATTCCCGCCTTCCTTTCTCCCATTTCTCCTAGAAGTATCTGGAATGGCAGAGATACTGTGTTGCAGATGGGTGCCGTTTTGCATCGAGGATCTCCCTACTCTTGTTTTCCCAATCTGCATCTGCTTTTTTTTCATTTCAGCCCCTGAAAATTCATGCTTCTTGCAGTTTATCCTGTTTGTGACTTTCCTGCTGCCCTTTATGCATCCTACACAGCACCTATGCTTCTTGTTGTTAGCTGAGCGCCAGCACTGATCCAGAGTAAGGTGCCATTCTGTTGTGAGTCAGATTGGAGACACTGGGTCTCTTTCTCTGCAGCTGCTGTGGGAAGTACTTAGGCATTTGAAGCTCTCTGGGTGCTTGTAAAATAGAGTCAGTCTCTGGGTGATGTAAAATAGAGATGCACTGAATCAGTGAGTGTAAGCACTTTGGTCACGTCCTCTGCACTGCCTGGAAGTCCTTGGGGGGATCTTACTCCCCTGGTTCAGGAGTGTTAGCTGGGGATAGAGCAGGGTGTGCATAATGCAAGCGTGGCCAAGCATGCATCTGCAGGAGCATATTTCTCAGGCTGTATGGTGCAGTCAGCCACCACATCCATTACTGAGGTGTTTTTCTGCATGAGGTGGCAATCCTTTGTGCTTCAGTTATGCAGGCATGCTCTCATGCAGACCAGATTTTCCAGGGTACATCCCCCAGCCCTTTGCTTTTAATGTCGCTATTATACTCCTCTTGTGCAGCATAGTACAGGGAATCAATGGGGATGATGACACTGAAAGATCTGTTACAAATTATTTTGGCATGTGTGTTTTGGTAGTGCTTAGCACTTTTCAAGCAAGGCCTCAGCCTAGATGAACTCAAAATTGCAGTATATGCAGAGCACAACTTTAAAAAAGCATGTGGCATGTAAAATGTCTGCTACAGGACTTGTTTGTTCCAGTAGCGATTGCAGCCATTAAAACATAATCAGTGTGAGCACAGTGCAGAGGAGGTGTGAAGACAACTCTACAGAGCAAAGGGAGAATAGCTGGTTACCACAGCAAATGCAAGCAGGGACATGGGAAAGGCAAATGCAAGGAGGGACATGGGAAAGGCAAATGCAAGGAGGGACATGGGAAAGGCAAATGCAAGGAGGGACATAGGAAAGGCAAATGGTGCCTGAAGCTCTTACAAAAGGCAGTAATATTCCTGGAAATGCTCCAAGAGTTGGTGTATGAATGGGGGAAGGAGTTGTGGGTCCTGAGCTGGCAGAGTGTAAGGCATGAGGATGCAGCTTAAAAGTGTGGTGTTACAGAGGAAGGATCTCACTGTTGAGCTTAGGAAATCAAGAGCTGGCACAAGATGAGAAGAAGCAGATGCAGAAAATTGAAGAGAGGCTGGAGAAATTCAGAGGAGTGGGCACAGAGAATAATTTTAGTTGTAGTCTTTTGAATTGATTGATGTGAAGAGAGCTGAGGAATAAGTAGGCTTCAGCTGAACATGGCAGAATACTTTTAGAGAGGAAAACGTGCATTTGTCTAGACTTTTGCTGTGTGAGACTTTGGTCTGAAGCTACTGAGGGTCAAGATGAGGAACCTTCTATTTGGCCTAAGCAAAATGCTAGGGTAACATGATGTGTCCTGGTGTGAGACACTGCAAGAACTGCCAGCCACCATCTAATTCACTCTGGGCACCAGGGGTTACACATCCTACAAAAGCAAGGTGTGGTGAGTACTTGGAATGGGGAACCAAAGTCTTCATCTAGTTATGGATCTGTTTTCTATCTCCTTGGCTGTGCTTTTTTTCCTCACCCACCTTTGTTTAACAATATGAAGCTACACACAGATTTGTGTGACTTGCCAAAGTGTTTGAAAAGCCTGCTGAGTGCTGGGCATGGGAACAGTGTCTTGCATTATTAGTCTGCTACTAGTGCAAGGTTTGGACTGATTTAAACAGTTCTTCTTGTCCTACTTTAAAACACCAAGGCCTGGGACTTCTGGTTTTCTTCTTAGTCTTTCTTGATTTTTTTGCTTAATACTCAAAGTTACATTTTTTCCATCTGTAGCTGTTCAGGAGACTTGACCCCTCTTAGTTTACTTGTCTGTCAATGAACATTTGTGACTTTATTGCACTGGAAATGCTTTGGACATGCTTTAGCTGCTTCAGTAGAAGTTGTTGGCCTACCAACCACCATTTCTGTGATAAGACTTTTCCTTTCCTTTTTCTGCAGGGGAAAAAGTGGCTTCAATGTTTAAAGCCACTTCCGTCTGGTGTCTTAAATTATATTCAGAGTAGGTCCTTCTGGGGACATTTCTATGGGGATTTAAACCTTTGGCAGAGGAACATAAAGAAGATTTGGGGACAGTGATTCCCTTAACTTGCCGTAGCCCTCAGCAGGGCATCAGGGTTTTCAGTGTCATGGCTGGTGCTGCCTTGGGGAACAGAGCTGCATTTTGTGGGAAGCTGGGCAGGTTTGGAAAGGGGATGGTGGCTGTCTGGGAAGACAACTGATGCAGTGAGGTGATGGTTGCAAGTCTGAACATCCTTAAAAGTGCTGAGAGCGACTGCTGGCAATGAACCACTTTCCTGACAGAAGGTCAGGATCTGTTTTAAGCTTTGCTGCTATTACTTTCATTACCAAGTTTATATGTGTGGTAAAAGGGAGAAGCTTCATTTTCCATGGTGGGAGCAGGAGCCAGGAGAGCCCACTGGCATGTGAAGAGGTCAGACACTGACATTTAGTTGGGCTAAATTTTGTGCTGCTTTTGTAGGTATGAGAGAGATGGAACAGAGATGAGCAGCAAAGTTATTTGCAGGTTTCTAATCTTGCAACATGTAAATATGGTGGCCTTGTCCCCTGGGAATGATACTTTGGGGTTACTTTTGCTTGTCACTTGATGCACTTATCACAAGATGAAGTTTCAATCTCTAGTGTATGTCCTGATGAGGTTTAGGGCCTCAGCTCCTGCTTATGTTCTTACTGAATAATAAATGCCCCCACTGATTTCAGTAAAGTCTCTATGTCAAATCCCTTAAGTAAAGCTGATCACCCTTGCCCACGTTGCACGTGGCAGGCTAAAGGAGTACACAGTGCTCAGAGCTGAGAAACTGGAAGGCTTGTTCATGGACCTGTGCTCATACCATTGGAGGGGGAAGCAGCAAGTGTTGGAACTTTCTATGACTTTCAAGAAAATTAGATATGTGAGCCAATAAGGTGGCACAAAGTGTCTAAATGCAATTGCTATGCACCTGTATCCACCACATTTAGGTGATAATGAAATACCATTGCTAACATCATATTCAAGGACATGTTCTGCTGTTCTGTTTCCCTTGCATCCACCACCTCTGTCAGAGAAGGCATTCCTTATGGTCTTAGCTCAATTTCGACCTTGACTGGTGCCAAGGCTGATGTGTCCCAGTAACCTGGTGCAGATTTCTCAGTAGAACTTAGATAAAACTCATCTTCAGTTCAGTGGCACACTGCAGCCAGCCATGCTGTACATTGCAATTAGTTTTTCCTAAGTGTAACCTTTCCTTTGAATGGCTTGCTGAGATTTTGAGATGAGCTTTAATTGATATAACCTGTATGTAACCCAAGAGATGTCTCTAACCACACACAATGGAGAGTTCAACACTCCAGCCTGTACTTAGGTGAAACCCCTGCTGATGCCAGTGAATACTGTCATCAATAAGATGTTTGTTATGCCTCCTGTCTAAAAGCAAAACAAAGATGACATTTACAGTGAAGAAACCCCCATGGACTTAGTAGCTGTAGGAGTAACCCTTTTAAACTGCATGATTAAGGAGTAAAATTGCTAGCTGAATAGAAAGTCAGGGCTCCAAAGGGGAAAGAACATAAAATCTTTTAAATGGATAAAGATGAACGAATATATTGGCTACAGACCAAGATACAGCATTACTACAATCAACATAATCCTTCCTAAATTAATTGCTATGTACTGGAGTGCATTTGTTAAGAAAAGGACCTTAAGAAGCAGGATTCTCCATTAGTGGCCTATCAGAAATGATGCCTCAAGGATACAATGTTTACAAGCAATTTCCTGAGCTGGTTCAGGGATCACCCTAGCTAAAAATTACTTCTCATGAAGAGTAACCTAGATGTGAAATCAAAAGGAAGGATAGTTCTGATTAAAAGCAGATCTTTTATAAGCGACAGTACTTCATGAAATCCCATTTACAGCTCTTTGATCCTTGTGAAAGGATTTTAAGCAAGCATTCCTCTTACGAAGGATGTCTTTCTTTTTTGCCATTAAGTTTAAAAATGTTCCTTATTTGTAAATACTTTGCTAAAAGCAAGGTAATTTAACTATATTATATCATAACTGGATCTGTATCTGACCATCTCTGATAATAGACAACCAAATATACCAAATCTACAAAGAAAATGTATTTTAAATCTCTTTTATGTTATGGAAAATAACTCTGCAATATGGAATACACAGAAGCACAGAGGAGCTGTGAGTGTTTCCCTCCCTTGTCTATCAGTGAGACTTTTGTCTTTGAGAAACTTCCCTGGCAAATTGTCTTATTGTGCAGATTAGGATAATCAAGGAGAACACAAACTTTGGCCTGTGGCCTTTGAGCCTTCTCTCTAAACTGGGGTTTCTTTGTCTTTTCTAACTCTCAGGGGCCTTTTTAAAGCCTTAAGAACAAAGGAAACAAAATGAAAGATGAATGCCTTGGCTGCAGGTGTGATAATGTAGCCTAATGCCTTCTTATGTCTATTGCTTTTAATCTAAGGTCTTTTAAATTACACACATTTATAGGCAGAGAACTGGAAATACAGGTGGATTTGGAATTTAAACTGTTTTCAAATGGCTATTTAACATAAAATCCTTAATCATCTTCAGGGCCATTGACTAATCTGGATTTTAGAGAATACAGCCACTGTTTCTCTGGAGTTGTAAAGGCAATGGTATATTCTATTAAATCCTTAAAATTATGAAAAGGGTGAAATCACTACTGAGTGTTTCCTCCTCCTTTGGGCCTGGAAAATCTGAGGCTAAAGGTGTTGCAAAGACTACTCTGCCCTAGTAAGACCACATCTAGAGTATTGTGTCCAGTTCTGGGCTCCCCAGTTCAAGAGGGACAGGAATTATTTGATAGAGTCCAACTGTGGGCTGTGAGGTACTGGAACACCTACCTGCCTTATGAGGAAAGGCTAATAGACCTGGGGCTATTTAGTCTAGAGAAGACTGAGAGGGGATCTTATTAATGTATATAAATATCTGCAGGGTGGATATCAAGAAGGAGGAGCCAATCTCTCTTCAGTTGTGCTGTGTAATAGGACAAGGGGCAGTGGATGCAAGCTAGAACACAGAAGTTCCACCTCAACATGAGGAAAAACTTTTTTACTGTAAGGATTACAGAGCACTGGAACAGGCTGGCCAGAAAGGGTGTGGAGTCTCCTTCTCTGGAGACTTTCAAGACTTGTCTGGATGCATTTCTGTGTGACTTGCCCTAGGTGGTCCTGCTCTGGCTGGGTGGTTGGACCTGATGATCTCCAGAGGTCCCTTCCAACCCTTACCATTCTGTGATTCTGTGACTTTTTCACTTGGCAGTGGCTGCAATGCAGCAATTGTAAAAATCCAAGAATGAAGCAGCTCTTAGCCCCATATGCTGGCTATGTTATATGAAGTTCATTGTAGCCAAAGTATAAAGCAAACTGTAAATAATTAAAAGGACATTATTTACTTGATTTAGAGCTGGAGTTGTAGTAGGTTGACATTCCTTTCACAGAAGAAAAGGAAAAATGTTATAGCATTTGTCAGAATTGCAGCTTGGACAGATGCTGATATTTTATGAAAATACAGCTCTTGAAATCTCTTTGAATATTTTAATATGGCTAGAATAGATAATGACAGATCTATTTATTTATTTATTTATTTTCCCCAAGCTCCATCTTGTGTGATAGAGGTGTGGTTTTTCTCTGAAAGGTGCCTGTAGGTTCAGTGCCATGGGTATCAATACTGAAGAGAAGTGAGCTGTTTTTCTGTGACTTGTGCTGCATTTTATTTTGACATGCTGCTCCAATTTGAAATAATACCTACTTAGTAAATCTTATGTCAGAAGATGGCAATTTTATTTCTTCTGTTACTGTGTTTTCAGTTGTTTCAGAAGCACACTGAGAACTCCATGTGTAGAAAATGTATTTTAATTTTGTTGCGTGTAATGTTTTTTAATACCTCTAGCTGTGAGTGGAGTAGGTGAATGAGAAAAAGCTAATCTTAAATTTCTTTGCAACTGCATGCACTGCTCTAACATTTGAATCATATTTACAAATATCCTAAGGTTGAGTGATTTACTAAGCAAAGAATTTTACTTTATTTGTAATTATGCAGAGCCTACTGCCGATTTTGGGACTGCAGCAGGGCTCAGGCTCATCAACTGTTAGGTTGATGCAGATGCTGCTTGTCCCAGCTGGCCTTGTACCATTGGGAGTGCATGAAGATATGGACACACCTCACAAGTGCTGAGCTTATCTAATTTTTAAAAAACCCAGCAAAACAGGCAGTTTGTAAAAATTGTGCCAGTCACCAGCTTACAGACGTTTCGTGTTGCTCTTGCTGTAATGCAAACAATAGTTGCAAGAGAAGCCACCACCTCGTGTCTGAGCCCACGGCCCCTCCTCCTGCAGCAAACGATGCTGAGTTTGTGGCATCTCCTTCTGCTACCATGAAAATTGCTGTCATGTCACAGACTAAGCTCTGTGGCTTTCGAGCCAGATTAAGCAGGCAAAGCTGAATGATGAGCAAAAACTCACCGGGAAAGGAGTATGCAGGATTTGAAGGTGAAGACCTGGGAGTACTGGGAATGGTTGTATCGGACTAAGCAGCGAGCTCAGCTGAGATGTGCCAGAGCGTTTGTAAAATGGAGCTGCAGGGAGAGGGCAGATAGCATCATAGCTGTGCTGATGCTGTGTCACAGCCAGACACGTACCCCGGAAGCAAACAAACAGCTTTGCGTGGATGTAGTCACATCATTCCAGCAGCGATGGGTGGGGGAGAAACACCTCGGCTCCCAGCCCCTGCAGGGAGTGCTGAGCGGTGGTGTGGATGTACAGTGGTGCTTTGCAAACTGCCTATGCCAAGGAGAGTAGGATTTTTTTCCTCCCTGAGTCTTGGCACCTAATGAATTGCTCAGTTTATATATACAATATAATAACCCCTCTCTGTTTTGCTGTGTTCCGGCTGTCTGTCCTTGGCAGGCTAGAGGGAGGAGAGGGTCTCAGCAGTTTTTTTTGGCTTGCAGCCAGGAGAGCTGGGCTGGCACCCTCTTGTGCCAGGCAGTGCACTGAAAACTTGGTATGGAGCCCTTAGGGCTCAGCAGGCAGGGCAGCAGTGACTGAGACATCTGTTAGCTGAATATAAAGGTGGCAGCCACCCTATAAAGGCTTCCTCTATTGCCGTCCCCTGAGCTGAGTAATGAGTGCATTGTTGTTTCCATTGTGAGAGCCTCAAAAGGTCACCCGAGTGGCTGAGAGTACATCTGAAAGCTAGGCAAAGAAAGGGTCCTGCCTGGGGGCGGTTTACAGCTAAGAAGGGGCAATATGGGCCAGTGCTGCATGATTAATTCATGAGCTTCAGGTCACTCCTCCCTCCACCACAGTCTGCTTTCCCCAGTGTTCTACAGACTCTGGCTCTTCTCCAATCCTGCAGCATTGTCCAGGTAGGAGAGGACTTTGGTCCCTAATTTTTCTGGACATTTGGCACTTGGCAAAGAAACTGCAAGCAGCCTGCCAGACATCAAGCCCCTGGTAAAAAATAAATGGCCCCTCATCATTCACAGGCGTGCTACATGCTGGAGCAGGCTAACCTACTTCAGAGACCCTGTGTGTGCCCAGATTTCTGCCCAGTATTTCACTGCTGCAAGTATCAGCGACCTAAAGCAGTGCAGGAGTGCCCAGCAGCCCAGTATTAGTAGCCTTGGTAGCAGTTCAGAGTGACAGCAGGGTGGTGACGTCCCTTTGCCTCAGACTGGGGCTGTGCCTGTTGCCGAAGCCCTTGCTTAGTTGGTGATGGGAAATCAATACTCACATGCTGGCCAAGAGTTTGTATGAGAGTTTGTTTCATGAAGGATATAGCAAGTTGCTGGTCAACATGAATTTGCACCTCCCTGCAAGTCAGTTGTGTCAATTTAATTTTTCCAGCATGTTAATGGAAATGCACCTATACAAGTAGGTGCCTGCAGACATTTGGGCCTGCTGCTTTGCCTAAGGACAAGCCACCCCTGGGCCAGAGCAGGGCACAGTGTGTTGCTGAGGTGTACAGGTAGCACTGAAACCCTACCTGGGTGGCTTGTGCCCATCTGCACTGTCTGTTTAAATGTACCCTGCTTTGCTTATGCTCCTGGCTTGCAGTGATCTGTTCTGTATCCTGCAGACATGCTGACAGATTGAGCTGGTTGGGGAAAATTCCAACAAAGCCTTTTTTATTTTGAATTTGCTGATTTGCTGAAATGGAAATGTGTGTCAGAGATGTTTCCACATGTGTTATGTCCTGGTGGAAGCTGGGAAAGGCTCCACACACCTTCCCTGATGGCTTGGCCAACTGGGGAAACCTGGAGAGCATAAAAATTTGTGGGGTTTTGGCTGCTTTGTCTTCCATGGCTTCCTATTCCTGGCTGGGGGCAACCTTAGCTACAGGCCAGATCAGGTGCAGGATCTACTTCCTTATTGAACAGTTTTGAACAGTTTGTATTTTCTTCTGAGCATGAAGGTGTCGAGAATTAAAATGTTGACAGTCTCCATAAAGTGCAGTTTTCTTTCTTGACCAGAATTTCTTAGACACTCCAAAATATTGAAGGAGGCGAGACTTTGCAGTTAAACATTCAGTAATCCTTTATAAACTGTAAGTGAAGCTTATTTTAGTGAATGACTCACATAATTGAGTGTTTTCTTGAAACTGCATTTATATCCTTTTTTGTTTCATATTATTCTAATAATGGTTTTGACACTTACATATGCATCTTTATATATAAAAAAATATTAGATACTTTTGTCTGCAATTATTTGTTTGGTGTTATACTTCTTCGTTATTTTAGTCTGTGTTATTCCTGGCCTGCTACATTTATTTCTATTTATTATGCATCTTCTCCTGTTTTAAAAGAAGAAAAATGTAGATCATCTTGATGAGTGTGTAGATTTTTGACTCATTAGCCGTGACGGATGCAGTGCTCTGGTAACATTCCCTGCCCATATCAGTAAGCTCTTGCTTCTTGTAATGGGACAGTATTAATGCTTAGGAAGGCAATTTAATGAGCTTAAAAAGAGCTCACAACATGGTGGTCTCCATAGGTCATCAGGCAGTGGAGTAAAGCATCGTGGTGAGGAGCTGCTACTGGCAGCATGTGGCAAAATAACTTAGGAGCATTCAGATTACTAAGTCACAAGTCCTGCAATTAGAAGTCACAATAGAATCATAGAATCATAGAATCTTAGGGGCTGGAAGGGACCTCAAGAGATCATCTAGAGAGGGAAGAAAACAGGGAGCCTGCTGTAGCAAATTTCAGACTGAGAACTTGCATTCATCTCCATCCTTTAATGAGAAGGTACCAAAATCTAAGGCAGATCCCAGGGAAATACTTCATTATAGTTCAAGGCCTTGGTTTGCCCCCAAGGTCAACTTGTTATTTCAGCACATGGAGAAAATCCTCAAACCTTCTGTGAATGTAAACAAAAACAAAACAAAACAAAAATCCCACTGTATTTAAACTGTCTTTCCCCCCCTTCTTTTTCTCCCTAAGATACCTGTTTCACCCTTTTTATTTTTCTTGAATGATGTAGAGGGCTGTAGAGGCTTCCAACCTGCAAAATGTCCAAATACAAGCTGAAAAGCAAATTTGCTACATGTAACTGAGACGTTACATTGAAGAAAGGTTGTTGTAACATCCTTAACTCTGACTTGGCGCTGTTTAATCAATACATTTTTAGGAGGTCTGCATTGTTGCCCTGGTTTTATATTAGGGAACATATAAACTTGCTTTAATTTTCTAAACTGTGAACTTGGGACATGCGTGGTTTATATGGGTGAGTCATCCTGTAATTAAACCAATAATTGAGTCTGGGTGGGGAGTATTAAACATGGACAAAATGGAGATTCTGAGCTATTGTTTAGTGAGCCAAGGAGATAATTTACAATAAATGCCTTTATTTAAAAAAAAATATATGACTGGGAAAAGAAGATTCTGACTGCTTTAGAGTTTTCCAGCATTCACAGTCACTTGGCAACAGTCTTTCCAAAAGTGTTATGTACTGAAATGATGGGCTGTCCCTGCCTCTGGGTAGGTGGTAGAGTGCTGGTGATTCCAGTACAACTTCTTCAATGTGGAAACTCAGATCCTGGTTCTCAGGAATATGCAATGGTAAATTTGCTTTCTGTAAAAAGTATTTTTTGAAAACAGAGTGTAACCACTTGAATAGAGAAAAATGGAAATAGCTGGTTGTTGTCAACACTGCCTCCAGCTAATCAGCAGCCTTTCACCTGCAGGAATGATAGATTAGACAACAATTAATTCTTCATGTTCACTAGAAACTAGATTTTCTGCTGTCAGTCTGTAACACAGTACAGGAGGCCCAAGCAGTGGCCATCTCAGTGGCGCAGCCGAGCTTGGAGCAGCTTCCCTGAGCAGAAATTTCTACATTTAGAGAGCTCAGCAGTCTCTCCTGACCTTGTCGCTTCCCAGTTCAAGCTCTGTTGCTCTTCCAGGGGTGCCAAGAGTCCCAGGTAGAGCTCAGCATAGCCATTCCAGGCTTGGGCAGTTCAGTTTGGGGCCTCCTCTTCCATTTTTGGCCTTTGTATAGTAAGGTGTTGGTAAAAAGGGGATGTGGTGGAATTACTAGTGTTTCCATGTGTAATGCCTTCTGCTTTGACAAAAAAAGACTGATGATCATGAGGCCTCATGTTCCAAAAGTCAAACTATGGTTTGCATCTCTGCTGTCCGTATATTCGTGTAAACCTATAGCATAGAGCTTTATATAGGGTGCTTAATGTTAATGGCTTTCTAGATAACATAAGACTATTTGGTATCATCATGTTATGTTGTTATGTGTATTTTTTTCAACAAATCCACATTTCTTCCTTTTGTTTTCCCCCCAGAGTGACCGACTGCTTATTAAAGGTGGAAGAATTATCAATGATGACCACTCCTTCTATGCAGACATATACCTTGAAGATGGACTTATAAAGTTGGTTCTTTTAAATATTGAACTATTTTTGCATGTCTTTTAGTATAGACTAGTGTGATTGTGCTAATCTGCAGCCAGTGTTTTGAGTCTGTATATGACAGAAAACTCATTACAGCTTTTTTCCCCACACCTAATCAGGGCCAATTCAGCCATCCATGCTCTAAAGGATTCTGTGGCACAGATGCACCCCCCGTGTTACACAGTGCTAATGGGCACCTCCTCCTTCTCAGTTCTCCTTGGTTAATGCTGAAGCATGGCATGTTCTGTTCATGCAACATTGTTATGCATTGCCTGTATGTCCCTTTTCTTGCTTAGCAAAAGTATATCATCTTGAATCTTCACACAGTTAGACAGCAAATCCTACTGTTTTATCAGGATTTAAAATACAGGAACTGGGGAAGTTTTCCTTAGGTGAAAAAAAACAAAATAAATGTTACTGATAACATGGAAAAAAAATAACAGGGATGTTTATTCATGTAGCTCTTCTGGTCCTACCTTGTCTTAGTGGAGATGGGGGTCCCAGTTTTGCAAAGTCATGCAGGGTGTATGAGCAGTCTGAAATACAGAAGGATCAAAGGCTTTTTCTTGGCTGCTAAACATTTCCACTAGTGACCTAACAACTTTGGTCTCCAGAGGCTACAATTTAATGCGCAGAAACATAATTATGGTTATCTGGTAAATAATTAATTGCCTACTTGTTTTCAGAGCTCCTCTTCTTAAGAATATGTCATCAGACTAGAAGTCCAATTCTTTCCATATCTGTGATTACTTACATTATTATCATAACAGGAAAAAAATTCTGAATGCTTGTACCCAGGGACTATGCAGTTTTCTTTTTAATACCACACTCTGCTTTTTTAGTTGCTATGCTACTTACATTGCAGAAGTTGTGAAGGGAGAACATGATTTTAAGTGGAAAAGGCACAAAATTATGAAAATGTTTTTAAAACAGCAACAATAAACTCAGTTGTTCTCTCTGATGGGCATTTTATGTTTTTTTCTGCTTTTGTTTGTTCAGATGCAGATTTCCTAGTAACACTTGTAACAGCAGAACTGATAAAACAACTAAGTGCACGAGATGCTGTAAGTGTGAAACTGGCTGGGTTTTCTTGCCTTGATTCCTGAAGTGCAGTGGTACTCAGTAGGCGGGATAGCAAGGCCGAGCCCTGCTATTTAGCAGCACTTGCTGAAGTCTGCTGCTGAAGTCCCTCTGAAGTCTGTGCATGCATCTCTTAACTCTAGCAAGTATTGCAGCTGCCTCAGGTAGCTAGCATTAATAATTAATAGACAGGCAAGATCTTGATTTTTTAAATGCCTTTTTCTTTGCCGAAGGAGGCAAGTTTGAACACTCTGAGTCATGTCTGGTTTCCTGGATTTACATGAGCTGAGGTTTTTCTTCGTAAACTGAGCAGAGAGTTCTTCTCTGAAAAAGCAGCTAATTAGTGAGAGCAGCCTGGTCTGAGATGGGCTTGAGTCCTAACTGTGGTCAGATGAAAAATTGTGCAGTCTAGGGAAGTGTTGTATTATCTGGATTGCTCTTTTCTAGTTTCTCCATCTGGAACTGCCCGTTGTGTCTGAATATTTAACATAGTTGTCAAATGTTGCTCAAGAGCCTTTGGAGCAAGAACCTGAACCTCAGACATCCATATTTTGGTTGATGCCCTGACTCTCCAGCTGCAGATCCTGCTAATAATACAGAATTCTTTCTACAGAATGGGGCAGCCACCAAATCACGCAGACCAGAATTTGCAGTAGTGTTCTGGTTTTGCTGGGATATAAAAGATTTGGGTTAATTTTCTTATTCTGCAGTGGAAACCAGTTGGAAAATAGAGAGTTGAATTTCTCTTGCTGACTAATGAAGCAGAGTAGGGTCATTTAAGGTTTATATCCCTGCAGGTTGTCCTGCAGAGAGGCATGGAGATCTCAGCCTTGAATGTGTTTGAAGATTAGCTATAGCTTGGAGGATGGTGCTTTTTCCTACCTACCACTGCTTAAACTGACTCTTTAAGTACAAAAGAGCAGTGGTGCATGTGGATTTTTCCTAGCTGAAACTTGAGCCTGGCACACTCAGGTGGCAGCTGAGATGCAGTTCTCCAGTATTGAAGTAGTAGTTTAGATATTTAGTAATTTAAATTGCCACTGGTATGTAAATAATATATTTTGCTTACATCTACCCTGTCTCTCATTTCCACATGAGGAAGTGAGTCCAGGTCTCCATGCCAAGTGGCAGGTCACAGTCTGGTGCTCACTGTCCCCTGCTCTGTCCCTGCCAAGGGGGGAGGGCTGGATCCCTTGGCTGGAGGGGACTAACAAGTGTGCAGGATGGGTGGCTGGGGACCAAGTCTCCAGAGCTGGGCAGGCAGTGAGCCATATTAGAGAGATCCTCAGATGCCTAAAAGAGATCTGGGCTTGATAATGACAGAAATAACTCCACTGTGTTCTGGGGGAGGTTTTCAGCTTTTTCAGGTTAAGCTTAGAAGAGTTGAAACCTGCTGTTTCCTTTGTGCTTTAATCAGCTCATGTATAACAGAATTTACCAGTTTGTTCAACTGGAGACAACAGACAGCACCAGCTTTCTGTGAGTCTGAGTTTTCCAGTTGCTGGTGCATCAGAAAACCGGCTCAATCTTTTATACAGTGTCTAGAATGCAGTTATCTGCTCTATGGTATATTTTCACCCACAAGTAACTGAGCCCCATTCTTATTAACATACACTTAGCATTAATGAGTGAACAATTCAGGAATCCTGTCACATTCTCTCTTACTCTATCAGTCAGAATAAAAATAACCTTGAAGATCAGCCTTATCCCAGCCTTAATCTTGGTGCCAGGGCAGACAATGAGACAGGTTCCTAAGAGGTAATAGTACAGCATCATGCATGAAGGCCATTTGGTCCCATGTCACTACAGCATGGAGGACTTCAGCCCTTACCAAATAAGCTGTTAACAAAATTGTATGCTGAAAATAATGAGCAATAGTTTACCTTTGTACATACTTAGCACTCTTTGACTTCATTAGGATGTGTTTTATTGAACAGGGAATTGGTGGAAGAAAATAAAAATGAATTGCTCTTATATTTTCGTTTAGGTTTTGTTTAATATTGTTATTTTCAGATGGTGTGGTAGTCCTTGGACTGGAGTTCCACCTTAGATGTATTTAAAGGAGATTGGTCACAGTAATTTATTTTTTTCCCAGTTCAGTTTTTTAGCCACACAAACACTGTACAAAGGTTGAGGATTGTTCTGATTAAAGTATGGGGTGTGGATTCAGCTAATGAAACTTGTTGCAACACTGTTATTATCCATGGGGCTCCCTGACTTTATACAAGCTTTCAACGTGCTCAAGGTTTGAGTTGCCCCGTGGTGTTACTTTGCAAGTCAGACTTTAATAGCAGAGCAGCTTCTTGCCATTAGGTTGAGGAGTTGGGTGTGCTGGGCTGCTGCTGGCTTGGGCACACCTGTCAATGCCCAGTTTGTCGTGATGTCCTTCACGCTCCTGGCAGCTGTATCAGGCTCTGGCCTGCTCCGGTGTTACACGTGTTGATGAATATCAGTGGCCAGACATGGAGTTGTATGGCTTCAAGCCGTGATGCTGCCAGCTCTCACAAGTGACTCATTTTGGGTTAGTTCAGTGCTGAGCAGCTGAGGCCCAGCTCGGGACACTGCCGGGGGCTTTGCTGGCCGAATGGCTCTTGCTTCCCACCAGCCCAAAGCCGGAGCACTGAGGGGGACAAGCTGCTGGAGGTGGCATTTTTCCATAGTATATGAAACAAATTCTTGACCTCTTGGGGCTATTTATTAACTCTGGAGGTTTGGCCAAGTTCCAGTGTGAATAATTATCCCTCTCTTTTTTTTTTTCTTCACTGGTTTTAATTAACAGTTATACTTGTTTTCAGTTCTAGCTTGTTGCGATAGGCAGTTAATCGGTTGCTGTGTTTTGTTTCATGGGTGGGAGTAGAATTTTAGTATGGGAGAAACAGGTTCAGCGGCTCACATGTCTGGGATATTTGTCTAGCTGTGTATAAATGTTATTTTAATGCCAGACGAAAGGAAATTAAGACAAGGACTGTGTGTCTGTAACACGAGATAAACTAAGTGAACTTAAACTACCTTATAGTTGTCTCTAAGCCCAAGTATATTACTGTGCAGCAAGGCAGAGACATGGCTTCCACATAAACCCATTCCTTTTCCTGTTTTGGCACCATGTGAAGTAGACAATAGAAACATAATGTTGCTTTAAATCTTAAAGGTTAGTTTTCTTACATTTGTGTCCATGGACACTAAAAGTATTTTGATTATAAGGATCTGGAGTTTGCTTAATATTGGCATGGGGGACAGATGAATATTTCAGTAGTGAAAAAAAAAAAATAAATCGCTGTTTTGAAGTGAAAAATATTGCAACAGAGAATTAACATTTTCCCACACAATTATGCACAATGTTTCACTAAGTTAAAGTTTTAAGGGGAGGATGAATAATTTTTGACATGGTAGATGAAAGGTGTTTGGGTCTCTTGAATAAGTATTTTAAGTGTCTTAGGATATTTAGATTTAAGGATAAATTTGCATTCCTTGTTTACAAAGTAATTGTAAGTCCTTTCTGATGTGTCTTGTGCTTCTGCCTAGTATTTACAAATCCAGCTTGCTGTCGTATTTGATCTACATTTTTCTGTGTTCATTTAAGAACTTAATGTACAAAATCAGAGCCCCCAAGAGAGTGCTAACTGTACATATTTGTAATTATTTGAAGATTGGAATAATAGAAAAAAAGAATTTATTTTTTTTAATGCTGGTGCATTATGGCTTCTTGATTGGCCACTAGATCAATGCAAAGCAGCCCGAGCACATGATCCAGGTGGGCAGGCTCATGGGTACTTCCGTTCTGCCAGTGCTGTGCCCAGTGGCCAGAGGTGGCGTTTGGAATTCACCTTGCCTTTGGGGTTCCCCTTCTTTCTGTATGGCCCTTATGTTCCTTTCCCCTCTCTGCCTCAAATAGCTTCTGCCCTCTGTGCTTCTTTGTTAATTAATACTGGCTTTCCTTGCTGCCTAGACAAATAGGAGAGAATCTGATTGTTCCTGGAGGAGTCAAGACCATAGAGGCTAATGGGCGCATGGTTATTCCTGGGGGAATAGATGTCAACACTTACCTACAGAAGCCCCACCAAGGGATGACTGCTGTTGATGACTTCTACCAAGGCACAAAAGCAGCACTAGCAGGGGGCACCACCATGATCAGTGAGTACTGGCAACGCAAACTCTCCCCACCCCAGGCTGCAGCTGGTGTAGTACATGTGGGTCCAGGGATCCATACTTACTTTTGGCCTAGCTCTGCAAAGACAATTATATATGCACAAGTAGTTATGTCTTTATTTTGTGTCGATAAAGGTTGTAGCATCATCAGATGCAGAAAGCCTTGAGGCAGTAAAGATGCATAATTGCAGCCCACTTGATCTGCCATATAGTGTGGCTGAGTGTTTGTGCTCTAAATCATCTCTGTTCAGACCCTTGGCTATATTCCCAGTTCTGGCTGCTTAGAAAGCATTCAGCACCTCCACTGATACATTCCTAAGGCAGAGTGGGCCAGTGACTACGAGGGACTGGTTAATAATAATGCTCACTGTGAAATACATGGAAATGAACACATCTGACAGTAAATGCAGGGAAGTCCAGAACTTGTGATCTCCTACAAAACAGTAATGGGAAAAACAGATGTTCCCTGATCTGTGAGACATTTGGATCTCCCACAGTGTGTCTGTTGATGCTGCACCAAGCAGGTTGCCAGACCCAGCTTTAGTATAGACTGTCCACAAAGACTACTGCATCTGAGGCAGCAGGACCTGGCTGACACCCCAAAGTTACGGTCTGCACACAACCTGCCTGCAAGGCTGCTCCTTTGGCCAAGGTGCTGAAAGGCTTCTTGCAGACACTGAATCTGAACAGTGTGCATTCTGGGTAACAGACACTTCATCCCTTTTTCAGTTGACCACGTGTTTCCAGAACCTGGATCGAGTTTACTGGCCTCCTTTGAGAAGTGGCATGAGGCAGCTGACACCAAATCCTGTTGTGATTACTCTCTCCATGTGGACATCACCAGCTGGTCTGATGGGATTCGAGAAGAGCTGGAAATACTGGTGCAGGACAAAGGTTAGTGAGTGAAAATTAGTAATTTGTTTTGTTTTTATTGAATTACCTTATAGAGGTGAAATTTTGAATTATTTTAATGAATGCATCATCCAGAACAGAAGTGCACAGGCACTGGCCATGCTGCCCAAGGTTCTGCACTACCTGGAACATTGATATTCACTTTTGCTCTGTAAAATGGACCTAAAGCTTTGTGCATCAATGCTAGTCAGCAGCAAGATGCATGGACGCCTTGCTTATATCACTATAGGCTTGGAAAATTAAGATGTGTATTTTGTCTGATGCAAATGTATCATTTTATGCTTGCTTGTACAAGTGGAAAATAGTTTCAGACATTGCATGCTTAGCTTTTGCTTTAAGATAAAACTCAGAAATCAGCATTTACCGTAATCAGCCCTGTCACTTTACATCCTCTATTTCATGAATGGAGAGAATAAGACATTTAAATGTAGTGGTTCAGATTTTAACTGGACTGGAAGCTGCCCATTTAGCTGCCTCAAATTAAGCCCAAATATGAAGGGCACATATGTCCGAGGAATGGTCTCCATAGGCTATTGCTCATTCCTCAGTAATGGCTTAAAATAATTTACTTGCAAGACTGGATTTTTTTGTGAAACATGCCTATATTTTTAAAATAGGTTCAAGTTATTAGAAAAAAATGATGCTAAACTTAGGTACCTAATATTGACAAAATGGCCTGGTTTTCTCAAGTGCTTGGTCTCCAGTGGCTTTTCCTGAAGTTATTAGAAGATGTTTTCTTTCAGGACATATGAAAACCAGGCCATTTATTTAGGAATCTATTTAAGATACTTATGGGTTTGATTAAATTCAAATAACAGGTTTACTATCATGTGAGTTGCTGTAGTTTACCCTATCTGGACTCCAGCTACCACTCCAGAATAGTGGAGATAAAACCTCTCATAAATCCTTTTCCATGCATGCCAGGTCAGTGTGGCAGTTTCATATATGGAGGATATCTTGGTGATAGTGATGACTTAGATTTTAAATAAATCTCTTTACACAGAAATGTATTATCAAAGTAGAAAAACAAAGCAAAATCCTGTTTTTGAGCTAGCAGTTGTTCACTGACAAACTATGGAGGTGCAGTCACGTAGGGGAATTTGTCCTGTATTGCAGCATGCTAGCAGCATGTGCTTTATAACCAGATTTTAGGCATCAAAACCCTTCAGTCAGCAAGATTATACACAATTTAGATAAACTGCAGCTGTTCTTACACAGGTCTTTACAATATAGGTGATTTTTACAGGGTGGTGACATTTATCAACACTGATGGTGTCAAATCCATGCTGTTTCCCTGCTCTCAGCAGTATCAGGGATAAGCTGCTATGCATTAGCTGACTGTACTCTCAAACAAGTGTACTATGCCTTGTTTCAAAGGTTAGATACTATTTTCCAGAGTTCCTGGATCACAGATGGTTCAGCACTCCCAAATTTGCCTTAGGGCTTACACTAAAAGCCTGGTGCAGACAGTTAGGTTAATAATTCTCTCCAGCTATATAAATGTGAATTTTCAATAAAAGTCTGACCTACCTTTCACTCTTCAGGGGAAGCAGGGATCTGTTCATTGGTTCCTGAACTGGGGTGTGTGATGAGGTCCTTGGTGGCCTCTTTGGTGGCAATAGCACTGGGAGGTCACGTTTGTTCTCATGGATGCTGCAGTATGTCTCAGACAGTCAATGTGAATTATGTGTTAGGAGACACAAGGTAAGGGCCAGCATGACAGCACAAGCACAATAGGAAATATTTCAGTGTGGCAGGGGCTTTCAAATTAATGGATAATACCTGCTGATAACTGGAAACATTTGAGCCAGCTGGTGCAAATAGACTTGATATCAATGGAGTGACACTGGTTTTCATCATCTGCAAATCTGGATTGAATTTTTCCTCAGCTGATTGTCTATTGGGTGAGTTAGCCAAGTAACAGGGCACAGTTAATCATGTTTCAGTGCTGTGTGTGCCTAATAGAATCTCGGTATGGGGAGCTCACAGAGCTGCTGTTGAGGTGCTTTGTCATCCAGTATAATTGAATAATTACCAGTTTTCAATCAATACAAAGCTAACTTGAGGAGACACGGGCTTTGGAAGGGCCTGGAGATTTTGTAGAACTAAATATTGATTTTTAGGAACAGGCTTCTAGAATTTCAGCAGCTGATTTGGGACTAGGCTTCTCCAGTATGTGCACAGTAACAACAGTTTGAAATGTGTTGACAGATGCCTCACTCATTCCCTTAACTACTGCACTTTGTCACTGTTCAAACAAACCTGTAGCAGTGGCTGAATTTGGAGAGGATCCTGTTGAGTACTTGTGGTGTGAGAGCAAGGAAGATGTTAACAATATATTATGTAACAAATATTAAGCATTAAGGTCAGTAGGCCAGGGACCAGGTCTTTTGAAAAGCCACATATTTCCAATGAATCACAGAATCACAGAATGGTTCAGGTTGGAAGGGACCTTACAGGTCATCAGGTTCTAACCTCCCTGCTATGAGCAGGGACACCTCACACTAGACCAGGCTGCACAAAGACTCATCCAGCCTGGCCTTGAACACCTCTGGGGGGGCATAGACAACCTCGCTAAGCAACCTATTCCAGTACCTTACTACCCTCTTTGCAAGACAGGATGGTACATACCATCTCTCCCATTAGCTGTAAAGGCAGCCTGTGAGATGCCCTTCCACTTTGTGTATATCTGATGCAGCTGAGGGTGTGGATGTGCATTTAGATGAGGGGACTCTTGTGCTTCTGCTCTGTGGGAGCTGTTGGCAAGGGACAGGCTCAAGAGTCCACTGTGAGATTCCTTCTGCTCTCATTGACTTCATGGAGAACATCAATGTGAGTGGGAGCAAAATTCATAGTCCTTTTAATAGCGTCAGAAAAGGGCCTGAGAAGACACAAAGGCAATAAAAGAAAAAGGAAGAGAGTATACATTACTTGGGTCAATGTGTATTTTCCAAGCGTAGAACCCAGAGAAGGCTGCCTTATCTCCTGTGGGATTGTATTTCAATGAATTGCCTTTGGCTAGATCCCAGTGGATAAAGGAGAGCAATAGGTAACCCAGCTTTTTTCTTATAGGGAAATGTGTACAAGAGGATTCAGTCCTGTGCCATCACTGAGGCTAATCAGCATGGCTTGGACCAGCCATGACACGTCTCTCATTGCTTCACGTATGCATGGTCACCTGTGAGAAAGGCACCCAGGGGCAGCTGACACCTGAGACACTGTGAGGGTTTGTAAAGAGATACAGAGCTTTCCTCCAAGGCAGGGTGCACAGATGTGATCAGGGGAGATGGTGCTGCAGACAGGAGGCAGTAAGCGCTGGCCCACAGAAGGCGTAGTCAAGCTTAAAGGTTCTAAAGCAGGGCCATTCTAAGTACACTGAAACCATATAATGAGGAATAGGCTGAGGGATTACAGTTAGTGAAAGCCATCCTTGTTTCTGGGAACTTGAGAAAACATGAAAAATAGGAATAAAGGACAGGCTTACAGGCTGATGAGGCTCTATCGTCCAGGCTGGATTTGCTCAGCGTGGAAGTTGGCAAGGAGAGGCCAGTTCCTGGTTCGTATTTATCACTGAGTTGCCTGGCCTTAGCAGGAAGAAATAATACCAGGGTACTATTCAATATTTTCATCAAAAACCTGGATGAGGAAACAGAATGTTCCCTCAGCAAGTTTGCTGATGACACTAAACTGGGAGTGGCTGACACACCAGAAGGCTGTGCTGCCATTCAGCAAGACCTGGACAGGCTGGAGAGTTGGGCAGGGAGAAACTTACTGAAATTTAACAAGGGTAAGTGTAGTCTTGCATCTGGGGAAGAACAACCCCATGTCCCAGTACAGGTTGGGGGCTGACCTGCTGGAGAGCAGTGTAGGAGAAAGGGACTTGAGGGTCCTGATGGACAGGAGGATGACCATGAGCCAGCAATGTGCCCTGTGGCCAAGAAGGCCAATGGCATCCTGGGGTGTATTAGAAAGGATGTGATTAGTAGGTCAAGGGAGGTTCTCCTCCCCCTCTATTCTGCCTTGGTGATGCCACATCTGGAATATTGTGTCCAGTTCTGGGCCCCTCAGTTCACGAAGGACAGGGAACTGCTTGAAAGAGTCCAGTGCAGAGCCACAAAGATGATGAAAGGAGTGGAACATCTCCCTTATGAGGAAAGGCTGAGGGAGGTGGGTCTCTTTAGCTTGGAGAAGAGGAGTCTGAGGGGCAACCTCATCAATGTTTACAAATACATTAAGAGTGAGTGTCAGGAGGACAGAGCCAGGCTTTTTTCAGTGATGTCTAGTGATGGGACAAGGGGCAATGGGTGCAAACTGGAACATAGGAGGTTCCACATAAACATCAGAAAAAATTTCTTTCCTGTGAGAGTGGCAGAGCACTGGAACATGCTGCCCAGGGAGGTTGTGGAATCTCCTTCACTGGAGACATTCAAAACCTGCCTGGACACATTCCTGTGTGATGTGCTGTAGGTGATCCTGCTCTGGCAGGGGGGTTGGGCTAGATGATCTTTCGAGGTCCCTTCCAACCCCTAAGATTCTGTGATTCTGTGATCATTTCAAAGTTTTATCCTGCATATATCCTGGGGTATATTAATCTTGTGATTGTGAATTAAAACATTCTCTGTGTGAGTGTGAGCAGTCATACCTTCTGCCTGAGGATATCTCTGTGCCTTTTAGACTCATGAAGGAGTTGTATCTTCATCAGAGAGTCTTATTTGTTTGGTGTAGCTAACATGAACCTATCTCTTTCCTCTTGCCCCAGGACGCATCATTTTCAAGACAGCTATTTTGAAGTGCAGCATACACAGCTTAGACAGCTTAGACAGCTTACTTCTCTTTTATGGTAGAAAAATCTGACATCAGTCCCTCTACCAAATGGGGAATGTTGTCAGTAGACTAAAGCATAAGGCAAATTTATAAATTAATATGAATTTATATGTACAGAAGCTATGAACAGAAGATGTTTGATATTCCTCTTCCCTTAAAATACGAAACTGTATCATCCCTCTGAGCAAATATTTTAAATCAATAGTGAAATTTTTACTGGTTTGAATACAGATGGTTCTTAGCCACTGATACTCAACATTAGCATTTCTTACTGATTTCTTAAATTTGAAGCTGTCATCTTTAATGGTTTTGTATGACTGCCAACATAAGTCTGTTTTTGGAATGTGAAAGGAGAGGTATGGTGAGCTGCTCTTCTAACTGGCTTCAGGCTTTGCTTCCATGCCTTCCCAGTGTCTGCCGTCAGCTAAGCTGGGTATGTTGGGCAGTAGGGTCAAAAAACGCACAAGTTTATGTGCAAATTCAGATACACAGCTCCTACAGCTTCTTAGCGCTTTGCAGAAATTTAACTAGCAGTTTATCTACTTAAAAGCACAGTTTCAGGTCAAGTTGAAATGTTTTCCTGATTAGCTAAAGAAAGCTAAAAAGAAAACCAGTGATTCACAGAACCTTACACAAGTTTTTTTACACTTTACAAACTTTACATGCTGGCTTTAGCCACCATCTCATGTCTGCGATTTGGCTACAAGCAATTTCATTTGTAGTGGTGGTTGGATTGCTGTAGGGCTGAACATGGGTAATCTACAGAGTCCAACAAATTCCCCCAGAGAAGAGACGATTCAGGCTTCTAGTCTTTGAAGCTGTGGAGCCGTGCTGTATTTCTGGAAATGAGTGGTGAAAAGCCTAGTCCAGACACATTCTATGACTTATTTTACCTGAAGTTTTTGTTCAAACACAATTTAAGAATCCACTTACAAAGCAACACCTTTGAATTTTGTCTTGGAACAGGTGTGAACTCTTTTCAAGTCTACATGGCCTACAAAGATCTCTACCAAATGTCCGACAGCCAGGTATTGCTCTGAATGCTCTTCATTGCTGTGATCTGTCCTTTCTTCTGTGATCTCCCAACACTTGAGGGGTTGCTAAGGTTGAATCCCAGAGGAATGTTCCCACTGGCCTGAGTGGCACTGGGGAAATGTGCAGTGGAGGAGTTCTCTCTGGAGGGTCAGTCCTGAGCTGTGTTGTACATTTGCATGGCATTCACTTGCTGCAAAGATTTTCTGGTGTCTCCCAACATTGCAACCACACAGCACTGCTCAGGATTTTTCCCTCACTTTATTTTTCTGTTTCCTTTCAAGAGCTCTAGGTCAGAGGGGGAAGAAAACGTGAAGCACTCAAGGCAGTGGCAGTTCTGAGATTTCAAGAGTTTCCCAGTTGCTGCAAACAGCTAAATGGAGTTGCTCTTTGGGGGAGGTTGCCTTTTCTCATTATGGCTGGAGATAACAATGAGCTTATTTGTCCAGAGCTCATTACAGATTCCAGACTCCTCAGCTTTCCCACTCAGAAGTACCAGGTCATTGTAAATGGACAATGGCATCTGTTAGTAATAATAATGTTTGTTTATTCAGTTCAGAAAATGTTTCTTTCTTATTCCCAGAGCTGTAGCTCTCGGTCTCTTAAATAACTGTTGTTACACCTCCAGTCCATGTGGTTTTAATTGGAATTTTAGACATAATAATATATAAATATGCTCTGAGAGGCAATGCCTGTTAAATTCAACTCCCTGTTGGAACAGCCAAGAGAAATACATCAAAATGTTTAATGTGTGGCTAGAGTAATGCCTGTTGTTACCTTGTTTATGTGTGCATGTTACAGGCTGTGAATTCCGATCCGTTCAATACTAGTTGAAATGCCCTAGTGCAAAACTGGGCACTGAAGAAACCATGTCTTCAGTATTTCATCTGTTTTTGAAAACTGGGCTCCCACATTACTGAAGTCTGATTTAAACAGGGAACACATTAGCTGAATAAGTTTTGGAAAGGGAGCTGAATTTTAGTAGAACTATGCTCAGGAATTCTCAGTCAAAGCAATAGGATCGACTATTTCCCTTTTGTATGGATGGGGTTTGACTCTTAGAAAGCAGTAATAAAAAAGGATGCACTAGAGAAAACATCACACCCTTTAATTGCAGAAGTAAAGATGCTGGTGAAAGTGTGACACTATGTTCTCTAAGAAGACTGTGCAGAATGCCTGCACTTCAGAAATGAGGTGTATTAGCTATACTGAAAGTGTCTGAAGTCCCTTCATTATTCCCATTCCATGGGAATAATTCCATTTTACACTTACTAAAGCCCTAGAAAATGGACTGTTCACTAAAATGAAGCCTGCGTGGGAGGACGTGAAGGGGTGGTCCTGCAGTACAAGGGGCTGGGGGAGGCGCTATGTGTGAGGGAGATGTGGTCCTGCTTGAGACTGTGGACCCTGTCTTGGTATAGAAGGTTTGAAGACTCAGCCTGGGGCTGGCTGGTGTGTGAGGGGTAGGTAAGTCAAAACCTGGCAGTGAAGCTCTGGCTCTGTGTAGAGAGAAGAGAATGGAAAAGGTGGGATAATTTCCTGTTTGCTGAGGTAATAGCCAGCATAGAAGGAGCAAAACAGGCGAACAGAGAGGTCTGAGTGCTAAGTCATGTGTTTTCCTTATTCAGCAGTGTTTCCTTCTTTGTACTACCTGCAGCTTTATGAAGCCTTTACCTTTCTAAAAAGTCTTGGGGCTGTTATCCTGGTCCATGCTGAAAATGGAGACTTGATAGCTCAGGTGAGTGAACTGTCATTTTTGCTTCACTTTGCGAGAAGACAGAGACAAGGGAGGGGAAGTAGAACCCTGCAGCCAGAGTATGGGTGGGAAATAAAGGAACTACCTGGTTAGTGCCATTAATTTGGCCTGATGTCCTGCACACTGCTGGTATAACCTCTGGAGGTGGAGGCCCTTTCGTATGCTTTGGCAGAGTATCCATGAGGTAGAGCAGTGATGCAGACAGCTCCTTGCCTTGGCAGCAGATGAGGACCGGGTGAGGGGGTAGAAGGAAGCAAGCAGATCTCTTCTGAATCTGGCAGAGACAAGTGAAGCAGGACTTCCTTGAAGCAGGCCTGCTTGAAATTTTGGGGACAAAAAGTGGAGCTGGGACGCTTTATGCTATTTCTCTTGCTGCAGCTGACAGCATAAGCAGCATAGTGAGTTTAGAGTGTTAAAGCTCTCAGACCTATTTTTTTCTTTTTTAGAATATTCATATAAATCACTAAATATTCACATAAATCACTAAATATTCATATAAATCGCTAAAGTTTGAGACTAAGAAACCACTGTGATCTTCTAAACATTTAAAAACTGTGCATTAAAATGTAGGCCTTGCTCCCTGAAGATGGGTGTCAGAACCAGGAAACTGGGCTCAATTCAGTATGTTCCTTTAGAGTGTCCCGGATCTGAAGTGCACTGTTTGCAGGTCAAGTCCCCCATGTAGGTACTGTCCTCACACTGGAGTGTGCTGTAGCTCTGTCCTGTGCCACAGCATGTGGAAAGAGGCATCCCAAGGACAGCAGCTGATAGCAGGCCTCCTGCTCATATTTCAGAGGCCAGGATTCCCTTTTAACACAGAATGGGTGGGTTTGGGCAGGTGTTGTCATGACTCTATACATCTGTACAGGTGAATTTTGTGAGGCTGTTGCAGGGATGTTGCCCTCCTCTGATCCCATGTATGTGCATAGAGCCCCTCCGAGGTCCTTAAGGTTCTGAGTGAGCTGAATGATTTATCTGTTGAGCTCTTTATCTGCTGGTTTATCTGCTAAAGGATAGACTGCAGAGCTGACAGGGAAATTACAATAGCTAAAAACAAGTTGTCTTTGAGCTCTAGACTAGGGAATTCACCTTATCTCATGGTTGGGGGAAAACCTCAAGTGAAAGTTTGCATGGTTGGGGCAGTGTGTAAGGACTCTTGCTCACATTAGGTTATTTTTTTGTTTGTTTTTTTTTTTCTTCAAAAAAGAAGAAAATTCTGTCCTTTATCTACCCCCTTTAGGAGCCTTCTTTTTCTTTTCCCTTCAAGTTTGCCCAAAATAACCATGGGGCTCTGAAATCAGTAGTGGGGTGTCAACTGACACATATAATACAGTTGCGTCCTTCCCCCCCTGAAACCAGATGAAAACCATCAGTTGGATTCAAGAGGGGAAAAAAATCCCCATGAAGAGTGGCATGATTTAAAAATACCAAAATATGTAATTTATGTTTTTAATACAACATAAAATATCCAGTTGAATGAAAATTCATAATAAGAAGCATAGTAAGTTAATATTACTGTAGAAATGCCAAAATAAAAAAAAATCAATTGACACCTGTGTTGTTCTAGTATGTTCCCCATTAGAATCAAGATGCACTTGTGAAATTGCATTTCTCATGGAAATATGTTTCAGTTACATTTTTCTTTGATCAGCTTTAATATATCATAATGGAATATAAACATGCATTATTAGGAAAAGAGGAAGTAGCAAATAAATTAAATTATGGTATATGTCAACATATTTGTTCACCACTGCCATGTTTTATAAAATTAGTCCTTCCTATGCATTTATTTAGAAGGATTATTTGGATAGTGAAAAGAAAGCTGCCTGCAGCAGTGTTTTGCAGGACTATGATGTGTGAAAATCCAAATTTGATCTTATCAAACAGATATTCTCTCTTATTAGCACTATAAAATACTCTTACAGTGGGTAATTTTATCATATGATCTGATTTTTATGATTTCCTTCAAGATGCAAATCTATCCTGCTTTGTGTTCCATTTTTGCCATCTTGCTATTTTTGTATTATGTGGTTGCAACTTTAGATTTTGTCGTATTTTAATTATCTGAAGTCTTTAACAGGCACTATTCAGAGCTGTTGCTTTAGTGATTTAGAACACCTATTTTTAAGAATCCCTATGAAACATGATTTTCTAACTGAAATAATCTAAATTATGCAAACTCAGGTTAATCAATGTCTATTAATGCCTCATCAGCCTTGACTGGTTGCAGCAAAGGCAAAAGTATATGTGAATATTAACTTGCTCAGATTTTGCTGGAGTATGTCGGTAATGTGTGAGCTTTTCACCCTCAGGGACCTGGGATCAAATATTTATTAGATGACCCAGTAAAGTATGTTCAGTAACTTCATCCTGGTCTCCAGGGGACATTTGTCTGTAGCACAAGTCATTACCTTTGTTGAACTCTGCTCATTAGACACCTGTGGGCAGGGCAGGGCAGGGTCAGAGGTACATCAGCAGCTCTGGTCCCACTTCTGCTCTGCTGATAGACCTGGGCCAACCAGATCAGAAGTGGTTGGCTGCCATTCTCCACAAAAAGGGAAATTTATTCTAATACCACTGCTTGACCTTAAAATAAAAGAGAGTTGAATCTTTTTATTTAATATTAAAAATTGATTGCACTGCTGTGAAGATGGATAGTGCAGATTTTTTTCTGACAAACCTCCATTGGTCCTGACATGGGCTTTTTTGGCATGGACACCATCCCCTCAGAACTGGAGGGCACTGTTTTGCTTTTGTGGAAAGATAATTTTAGTGATTCACTCTGTAGGAAAAAAAAAGTGTTACAGAAGACTGAATGTCTGAGACAAGTCTTTGATGAAGTGTTAGCAATGCTACAAGGAAGATAACAGTGCTTCATGGATTGCAGCTAGAGAGGAACTTCTGTGAGTGAAGACAGAATTGCAGGGTGGAAATATCCATAGTTACTAATTAGTGTATGGATTGAAGCCTGTTCCCTGGTTTGGTGTCTTGGTGTCAAGTAAGACTTCAGGAGGACAGAGGAGATTTCCGATGGTGCAGCCCAACGGCTTGAGATGCAAATAATGCTCTATTGCCCTGCAGAGACTGATCTTCTCCTGCCTGGAGCAGATGCCACGGTGGCATGGGACCAGTTTAAAGCCAGTGTTTTCAGTCCTCCTACCCCAGCAGCAGGCTTATGCAGCTGCCTTTACACAGAGAAAAAAGAGGCAGTCAGGCAATAGAGCTGTTAATCTGCCAGAGGATGCCCAGGGCAAGGGTTTAATCCTGGAGAAGTTGTCAGCATTTATTTCTTCTGTTGCAGGAACAAAAGCGTATCCTGGAGATGGGGATTACTGGACCTGAGGGACATGCCCTGAGTAGGCCTGAGGAGGTGAGAGACTTCCCTCATGTTGTCATTCCTGCAAATAATTTGTCACGTAGTGTTGGAGCTTGGCTTCTGTATGTGCAGATGCTAGATGCGTGCACTGGGGAAGACAGCATTCTGCTTCTCCCACAGCCCTTTCCAGTATTATTCAAAGCCTGCTTTTGCTGCAGCTGGTGTGTTCCCTCAGTCTGGGGAGAAGCAGGTCCTTGTACACTCAGGAGTCACAACTCCTGCTGTCCTGGGCACAGACATATGTGTATTTTATGAGTGTAGTGCTTGTGATGTGATTTGTGATTATCAAAAAATGGGTTTATGAGGGTAAAAATCAGCAGTGCTGCTTCTGGGTTAGGTTTTGGAGTAACTGCATTCGTTAAAATGCTTTGGCTGAAAACCTCCTATAGGATACATGTGTACATATATAGCAGGCATATGCATCTGCCCACATATAAATTGACATTTATGCCAGCAGAAATATTTGTAGTAGAAATGCAGGCTGTAGAAATGCAAATATAATGAAAATTGAAAGATGCTGTGAAGCAGCTTGTTTTATGCAGCTCTCTTATAATAAAAAGCAGGCTCTGGAATGAATCATCTCGGGCATCTGGAAAGGGTTTCTTTAATGAGAAGGAAAAGGTGGAGACATGTGGATGTCCCTTAATGTATGCAGTTCAGACCATTAATGGGATGATGGAGAGTGGTAGTGGGAAGTGACTGCTTTTCTTCAAGACTGAAGAGACAAGGTCCTGGGGATTTGAGGCTAAACTTCAAGAGGTTGTTGTGGTTTGCAGATCTTTATATAACCTCTCCCCAAGGCAAAAGGAATCAGCTTAATTGGTCACATTCTTCTGTTGAACTGTTTATGTACTTTCTAACTTTGCTGTTTACTTTCCACATAAATTACTCTTAAAAAAAAATAAAAAATTGAGTTGTTTCCTTTTAATGAGAACAAGGCCTAAGGAAAATCTGCATTTGTAGTTTCCAGAAAGGAATGTTGTGTCATTCTGACCATGCAGAGGTCCTTTCTGACCAGCACTACTGCAGGTGCATCTGAGGCTTCCAGAGCAAATGTTGTGATAGAAGTCTTAGCACAACTTGAACAGACAGTCTGATTTAAGAAAAAATATTTATGCAACTGTGAAGAATGAAGCCAAGTGGTTTTGGAAAGGCTAAGCTGCTCAACTTCTCTAGCACAACTCTTGGAGAGAAATTTCTGTACTATCGAGTCAGTATTTTAAGTCACCGCAGAGTTTTAGGTATTAAGATGTGAATAGTGAGAGTCCATCTGGGAAGGAAGTATAAAACTGATGACTGGGAAAAGGGGTCTCCAGAGCCACTGGGAAACACTGTTCCTCTGTCTGAAGATAACTGCTTTGTGTGCCTATGTCCCAGATGGCTCCCTGGGAGGACATTGCTGTCATGCTGGCTGACAGGGGACTTACTGGGCAGTGCTTCAAAGGTTTTTATGGATTATGGGCTAAATTCAGTCCACAGTGCTGAAGTTGCTGTTTGGGAATACTTTACATTCACTGTCATCCTATCCTTACATAAAGATTGCATAGGGTAAGCTGCCAGGGAGAGCTTGGGGGTTGTCTCCGACTTGGGGCAACATTTCCTTGCTTCATTCTCCTTCCAACTGCACGCTAAAAGTCTGAAACAGAGAGATGGGAGGGAGATGAGGAGGACCCCATTAGCTCCTCAGATGTGACCTTTCCTGGGGTGCAGTGAGCCAGGGAGCTGTATCTGCGCCAGGGCAGCTGTACCATGTTAGCAGGTACAGCCTAGCTGTGCTTACTCCTAAGGCTGAGTCTTAGGTTTAGTCTGAGGTTGGGTTAGCTCCCTGTTTCCCAGCACTGCATCTCTCTGGAAAAAGCAGAATCAACCCCTGAAGAGTTGTTGCTTAACAGTGAGAAATAAGACTCAGTCCTTCAGGTCATTTTTTCTTTAGTCTGCTTTTGCAGTTAACTTTTTCCTCCTTGTTTTCCTCAGCTTGAAGCAGAAGCAGTTTTCCGTGCCATCACCATTGCCAGTCGAATAAACTGCCCCGTGTACATTACTAAGGTGATGAGCAAGAGTGCAGCTGATATCATTGCACTGGCCAGAAAGAAAGGTAAGAGACTTCCTTTTCCCCCCTAGACTTTTTGTTGTTGTTGTGTAGAACTAAAGTGAAAAAAACCTGTATATCTTGACCCAAATCACAAGATACAGGGAAAGATTACCAAGGAATGGTAGCACATCACAGACCCTAAGTATTTATGGCTGGGAGAGATGAAGAGAAATCCTTCTACATGTTTCAGCTGAAAAACTTGTTCTGCTAACTGTGCTCTCGAATGTTGTGTTGTAACTCTTGTTTATCCTGTCTTCCCTTTTACCTTTCTCTGAGACTGCTGTATCTCTGTTCATGGAAGGTAGATATTTTCTAACAGAGTCTAGCACATCCTCTATGCCTGTTTGGGGTATTACCCTCTGAGGGGTGGCTTGGGCAGAGAACCTGCTGTCAGAGATGCCTGGTGCTTCCTCCTGGCCTTTCTGCTGGAGGCCCACATCAGATGTACACTGTGGATCAACGCTGCTTGCTGGGGCTGTGGAGGGATCCAGGTTACAAAGCACCCAAAAGGGACATGTGATCCTGGAGGCAGCTGCTTTTGAAGCTGTATTTGTGAGTCAGGACTATTCTGCTGGTTGATGCTACAAAGCACGTGAGCAATACAGAAAAGCTAAAGAGCAAAATATTATGTTGATACTTGTATTCCTGGAGACTTGGAGTAAGGTGCTGGGGACCATATGCTGCTATCTGCTGGTGCTGTGCCCAACCTGGGAGTAGAAGAAAGGCATCAGTCTGCTGGAGCCCATCCTCCACTTAAATTCACCCTGTATTGAAGCAACAGAGAGAACATGGCTGTGATTAGAACAGTACAAATTAAAACCAGATCTGAACTGTCTCCTTCTAGATTAAAAGGGGAGCTTTGTAAATATGCTGATCAAAAACATGTGTAGCCCAGAGAGCCTTCTGATTAATTTTTTATCATATAGATAAATCCAGGGCTGCTTAATTTTCTGGGAACTCCAGTGGCCATGTAGTAATGCGTAAATTATACATGGCTGCATGTAGCAAGCAGTATAATGTGCTGAAGAGAGAGTGGATTGTAATGGGTTCCTGTATATCCTTGCTTTCTCCAAGGTCCCCTTGTTTTTGGAGAGCCGATCACTGCCAGCTTGGGGACAGATGGGACACATTACTGGAGCAAAAACTGGGCCAAGGCTGCAGCTTTTGTGACGTCGCCACCTCTGAGCCCTGATCCTACCACTCCAGATCACTTAAATTCACTCTTAGCATGGTAAGACCTTAATTATTATTTTTTTTGCAGACTGATGATCAGGCAAGTGCAAAAGCCATGTGGGGTGAAGCATCTAAGGATAAGCTCAGTTTTCTTTAGATCAGTCTCATACACAAAAAAAAGCATAAAAGGGGTGTAGAAAATCAGGTGGTTAAATCCCTGTATTGAGGCTGTCAGTGAGGTGAGCAGGCATGAACTCTCCAATGCCTGGTTAGCATGAGAGAGGCAACTGCTGCCTATTCAGGAATTAATTCTTTTTCTTTCTGCTTTTCAAGTGATTCCTAGTTGTACACCTAGATAGTCTTTAATCCAGACTTCAAACTGGCTTCCTCCCTCATTCTCTGTTTTCTCCAGCCAAATTGTTAATGTGTGTTTGGATGGCATCCTCACTGTCCAGCATAAGGAACAGCCTGGTGGACAGACCCCCATCTGTGAGAACAGACTCAGTTTTAAACCCTGGTTATATCTGGCAAGCACAGCTTCTGAAATCAGGGTTGTCTCTGACTATGGAGATACGTAGTACTGAGAAAATTTCCTGGTGCAGTTTTTGTCAAAGCTGGTGTGGGGCTTTAAGCTGTGAGCACTTTTGAGAATTAGGCTGTCCTAAACTACATTGCACGTGTTTGTAGCAGAGGTCAGCGGGTTTAGCTCCTTGGCATTGAAAACTTGTGACTTGATAGTTTGCATTCATCTGGGATGGACCAAAATTGTGTAAGTTTACTTGTGTTTAGTTCTCGCAGCCTTGTTTTTACCCTTAGCTCACCTTGTGTCTTTGTAGGTTTCAGGATCCCCAGACTGGAAGACAGCTTAGATAAGTGGCACATACGAAGCTGTGTCAGGGAGGAGGAAGTAGCCACAGTGGATTACAAAGGAGACTGTCAGGGACTTGGGTGGGGATAGGCAGGTGACTGCAGGCCATCACTTGACAGGACAGGGGTATGGGCTGACTGTCTTCAGATCAGCAGAGAGAGGATTATCACTAGAGAGATGAAAGGAATGTAGGTAGCAGACAGAGAAGTGTCTTTTTTGTATAGAAAAGAAGACAACAGCAATGCCTTGCCAGCACCCCAGACTGTAAAACCATCCCTGAAAATATTTCCTTGCCTATGAAATGTTATTGGAATTCACAGCTGAAGTCCCACCAGCACAGATTGATAATGCTGGAGCGAGGAACTCAGCTTACCATTCAAGACCTTATTTAATGCCATGTGGTGGCACTCATTTCACCTGCTGCTTCCCCTCTCTAGGGATTCCAGTGCTCTAGTTAGAGCAGTAGAATCTGAACCCTAAAAGTGAGCCGTTGATCTTCAGAAACCATTACCTCCTGAGGTTAGTTTTCCAGCTGACTAACTGGCAGGCTGTATGGCAGGCAGTGCCAGTGTGGCTGCTCATGTGAGGCTCCAGCATGTTTAATCAGGCTTGGGCAGAGCTGCCCTTCAGGTGGATAGGCACATAGGTGGGATGGGAAGCTGCCATCAGGCAGTGCCACTGCTGCAGTATGCACACATCTCTCCTTGCACACAGAGGGTCAGGCTGTGCAGTCCACCAAACCCAGGTTTTAACTCAGCTGCCCTAATGATGCTGCATGGAGAGCACTATCAATGAATGCACAGTTGAGCTTTGAGTTACATGTGGTTCTGGTAAGAATACGCAGGGATTTGTTTGTTGCTGACTGTCTGATGGCAGAAATTATTTTCCATAATTGGGCTTTCTGTTGCTTAAAATAAGGACAAGGAAGAAAAATTACTTTTCTGCTCTGATCTATTGCTATTAGCATTGGAAAGAGTGAAGCTCAATGTGTGAGGGTGAGGCTCTTAGCCAGCATATGTAAATGTGTATCAAAATGTTTAGTTCTTTACTCTATCAGACACAGCTATATGTTTTCTAGAAGAGAATCCCAAAATAATAATATGTGGGTCAAAACACATTAACTGAAATAGCAAGAACATTTTTAGAACTGGGATCCAAATAATGAGTTTTTTAACACTAACAAGAGAAGCACAAACTGAGGAGTCACAGAAGTTTTCATTATCCTTTAAGCATGCAAAAATGGCTTTTTTTTTTCCTAGTGGCTTAAAGTCCTAGATCTTAAATGACAGCAGCTTAGCCTGCTTTCAGTTTTAATACTTTAAATCTATACTGTGAAACTAAAAAAAGAACTGTGTTTTATCAGTTTGCCATGCATTTGTGGGGAATTTTCTGCAAGGATGATGGTTTCTATTGTACTGTTAATTTGGAGACAAGTGTTTTGCATTCATTAAAAAATCCTTCTAGCATTCCTCAGCAGGCATGCAGCATACTGCTTCTGCTGTTTTCCACAGAAAGTGTTGATTTTTCACTGAAAAGCTTGAATGTATAAAAGTTCAGCATGTTTTATGGGGTTTGCAGATTAGATTTGCCTCAGAATATTTGGTCCTTGTTTCACTTGTGGGCCATATGCCCAGGATAGCTTTTATCTTCCATGGTGTACTGCCGTGTTATTGCAGCATAGGTCATCTCTTCTGAACTAGAGATGTGAGGTCTTGGTGCTTTGTGGAAGATGTAATCTGCTGTGAAAGCCTTGTTTAAGGTGAAGAAGAAGGTGATGAGATATTGATGTGATATTTAAAGATACATGTGTGTCCACTGTTAATTCTGATCACTCCTTCTTTGGGAGATATTTTCCATGGTGAACCCTTCTTGTCTCTCTCAGTTTTGTAGTTGATCTTATGCTCATCCCCCATATGACAGTAGAGTATGTCTGAACTGCAGGAGTGCCCATGTAGTTGACCGAGAGGTGTTGGCAGCTCTCGAGTGACACACTTCAGCTTCAGAAGTCTTCTATTGATTAGACTGGGGAGTGAAGTGCAGTCATTAAATGTCAGAGGAGATGGAAAAATGGAGTTCAGAGGAAGCAACTCCTTTTTATGTGTCAGGTGTAGGAATTAATAGTGTGGTGTAAGACGCGCAACTAACTGCAGGGAAATGGGCAGTGATACAGGGCCTGGCTGTGACATTCATATTTTCATGCTTGTAGTCATTAAAGTGCATAAAAGAGAAGGGGGCTAAGCCACAAGAAGCTTAGCTGACAGAAGAGCCACAAAAAGGAAGAAGAGGCATTGCAATCCTCTGACTTTAATGTTGTCTTGGAATAAATGAATGTTTAACTGATGGATTTGGTTTAATCCTATGGAGTAACAGCAGGCAGTCTTTTATGATCAGGAATAGCTAAAATATAACTGCCTTTTCTCCATTAAATACATGGGTTTGGCTTCTGCTAAAAAGTGGATGGATGGTTGTGAACATGTTGAAGAACTAGAAAAAAAGCCAAAAGTTCTTCTCTGAATGTCAGCAATCATTAGGGCTGGCAGCTCAGAAAATTGCATTAGAATTACCGATGTGTGACTTTTTTCCTCTGTTCTTGACTATTTGTTAGCTTGCTGGAATCTAAATGTATGGACCAGGTTTGTTCATGTGGTTCAGAGCTGGAACTTAGCTGATCAGTTAAATGAAAGGATGACAGGCTTTTGGGAACATTGTCCTCCAGAAGGAAATCATAGTGTGTCTGAATGTGCTTGAGTCCTGAAAGCTTAATCAAGACCTGGAAATATCACCTGTTTCCTGTGGATATTGAAGAACCTATCTTCTTTGATGTCTTTCTATTTTTACAGTATTCTGCATATTGGTTGTGTTTTTCCTCCTTTTTCCTGAGAGCAGCTGTGATGCAGTTCTGCTCTCTGCAAAAAAAAATAATAATTGTCTTTAAGGCTGAAAAAAATGACTTCTTAAATAAAAGCATAATTACTTGGTAACCTTGTGTTTTCCTCCATCCTTTTTCTTTTGATGTAAGATGTTTAGTTAGATAACCCCAGAGCACATGTTTGATTTGAACTATACCCTTTTTTTTTGTTTTATAAGAAGACTACCTGATGAAAAACTTTCCATCTTTCATTTTCATGTTTCTGTTTTGGAAGGTCAGACAAGAAATACTTATGTAAAAATTCCAAGAAGAAAATATGTGCAGGAGAGAAATACAGGGAAGCAAGCTTGATGCTCATGATTTGCAATGTAAAATTTACCATTTTTTTCCAGCATGTTTATGAATTAATTGATCCTGAGAGTGGCAGACATGTCATACAAGCTCCTGATCACTTCCTTAATCCTAGAATAATCCTTTGTCCTGGTTAGTGGGTTTGTGCCTGATCTCTGTTGATAACAGCCTGAAACCCTTGGGGGCTGTAATCTGGGAGTTCAGGGTGCTCCTGGGGGAAAGTGGAGATGTCCAAAGCCATTATTGCTCTTCAGTGATCTGTAGCCAATATATCAAGGCTGCTGATATGATTTACAGCCTGTGTCTCTGGTGTGTATGCTTGAAAGGTCCATTCACAGCTAGTCTGAGACCAAGGTAATCTTGGTGGTGACTGGTCTAACCCTTCTGTGTGTTAACTCCACAGTGGGGACCTGCAGGTGACAGGAAGCGGACATTGCCCGTATAGCACTGCCCAGAAAGCCATTGGAAAGGACAACTTCACTATGATTCCTGAAGGGGTCAACGGAATTGAGGAAAGAATGACTGTTGTCTGGGACAAAGCTGTAGTAAGTAATTACTTTTATGGACTACAAAGAAATTGGATGTTGGCTGAATAATGAAAGGCAGGAGACTCTTGGATAGTACTTAACGTGACTTTCTAATGTATTTCTGAGAATTCCCAGAGAGAGTGCTACTGCGAGGTGAACTGTTTATTTCAAAAACCTTCTCTGGTTTTATGAACTCAGGGCTGTGTTTCACTTCTGACAGCACAACACAATCATATTGTATTAGACCTGAGGCTTCACAGATTCCACTGCTGAATTTTCCAGTTGTGTCAGAGTGGATGCTTTTCAGAGATGTAGGATCTGGAGCAGTTTAATGATTTTTAAGTGGGCCCCATATAAACGTGATGAATGGATTGTTTGAATTTGAGAAGTGCCTCCTCGTTGTTGAGAAATGGCAAATGGATGGCAGCTGAGCCTGAGGCTGGACTATAAAATGCTTTGAAGGAGAACATTGCATGTAATTCAAACTGGCATATTTTGCAGTGGGGTGCCAGTGTAAGTTAGAAATTTGTTGATGGTTCCATGGATCCTAAAATATAATAATATTCTCCCTCCATTGTCCATCTTCACATACACACCTGCGCACACACCCACTCATGACCTTACACTGCGTTGCACTCAAATGCATATTGCAAACTGAGAAGTGGTAATATTTACAATACTCTCATGAGCACTTCTCCAAGACTCTATTTAATAACCTCTTCAGGTTATTAAACCACTATTGAGATTCCAAGCACAGAAGCAGCTTCAGATACATGCCATATAGGAGCAAGGTGGGGGAGCAGGCAAAAGGTGCAGCCAGCCAGTAATATTTCCCTTTTGTTATTCCCACAAAAGGAAGGAGCTGCAGCAAGGGCTGCAACATGGGATTTCCAGGTGGTAACATTTGGTCCTGTACCACTGAGTAGCTTATATTTTGCAAATCTATTTTTTTTACCAGGCAGGAGATAAATGTTTATTTAATATAAAAATGTTTGGCACTGTAGTTCTTACTTGGAATGTTGGTTTTGCTTATTGCCAGAGAAGACCCCAAAATACTCTACTGGGAACTGAAAGTGCTGTTGTGTAGAGCTGCTAAGTCATCACTGACTGTATAAAAAATTCAATTAATGGTGACATTTCTCCAGGCAAGGAATGGCAGTAAGTGGTGTGTTATTACTTAGATGTATAGGTTTGGTAATACTAATAGTAGAATAGGCTTAATTTGCAAAAAATATTTCTAAAAGGGTCTGAATCTTGATCTTTTATTTAATCTTCTAATACCCATATAAGTTTCTTGGGTTTTAAATTGTTAAAACATTTAAATGGGAATTACTAGGTTTAGCAACAAAGCACACTTAGGCATCAGTATGTAGAGAAAGGGACCTCAGATAACTGAGCATCCTGATGGTGTCATCTGCATTATGGTATTATTGGGTGCTCTTTGGGATGCCAGGAGTAACACACTTACTTGAAACTCCCAAGGAATGTGCCTTGTATGAAGTCCTGCTTGATAAAACCTGTTCCATGCAACATCACCATATAGATATGAACCACATGCCTTCCTGTATGTCCCTGACCATTCAGCACTCTGAGGTGTAAACCCCATTTTATAAGCATGTTCTGCTCAAGTCACATTGCTTTTAGGCCACAGGTAAGATGGACGAGAGCCAGTTCGTGGCTGTCACCAGTACCAACGCTGCCAAAATCTTTAATCTGTATCCAAGAAAAGGCCGGATTGCCGTAGGATCGGATGCTGACGTGGTTATTTGGGACCCTGATAAGGTGAAGACTATAACAGCTAAAAGCCATAAATCGGTAAGGAGAAAAGGAAAACCACTAAGAAAAAGGAAGGTCTCTGTTGCTTTTCAAATGTTGATCTAATTCATGTTAACAGCAAATATATGGGTTATAGAGGAGCGAGGTAACTGCCTGCTCTTGTTCTAAAATGGGTGGATGTTTCTGAAAATGAATGTATTGAAATCTTTCCTTGGAAGCACTAGGATCAGGAAGGATTTATTTCTCTTTGCATATACCAGTGCACTAGTTTCTGTGTGCTTGTGGCAGATCTGTAAAAAGATGTGAATCAGCAGGTCTGCAGCTGAGGTTAGTAAAGCTGTAATGATAAATTTAAAACGAGTGATTTTTTATTTTTTTTTTTTGCTTACCTGAAAAGCACCTGATGTTATAAATTGCACAATTAAATCAACAGTATTGTAAGTCATGACAGATGACTAAATATTTTGATAATACAGCTTTGAGCATCTTCACAGCTGGGATTTTCTGTTGAATTCCAAAGCTTTGCTGTGTACTTCTCTGCCCTTAGTGCAGAGTACCAGTGACTCACAGTTGTTTTGATTTTGACTGTGACAGGTTTTATTTTGTGTTGTGTATTTCAAAGTTGTTATCTTACTGTTTGGTGCCTTGCTCTTCTATATTGGAGAGTTCCTTCCAGCATGTTACTGGAAATCCAGCAATATGCCTTGTATTGAAAAGGCATAAACCTTTATTAACCTTTAAAAAGTAACTTCAGGTGTTTCAATTTTTATTTCCCTGTCTCAGGATCCGTCTGTATTTCCAAGAAAGTAATAATTACCTGCCCTTTGACAGTCATTCCCATTTAGACTCAGGCTTTCCTGGTCTTTTCTAGGCTTTTTTAGGCAGAAAAATGTGTGCTGGCCCCTTTGAAATTCTCTTACCCATTCACAGAGTATGCAAGGTGGGACCATGTCCTCTGGGAATCTGGCAGCTGAGTCATAATTTTCCTTCTTGTTAGGACTATTGCATTTCTAGAGGCTCTGGGTAAATACAGAGAGTCCTCAAAAAGAAAGGAAGTAAAGCTCTGATGAAAAGTGAGCAGTGGAAAGGAAAAATCTGATCCAGGAAAGTCTGATTGGAGAAATTCTTCGGAATCATTTACTATCATAATGCATTGCTTTTCCTTCAGACAAAACAACTGTATATACCCCTTAACAGCTGTTGTCTAAAAACATGACTATATATACAAATTGTAATTTACTAACTGAAAGAGATCTTGTACTGAACTTGCAGTAAATATGTTGGTTGATCTGCAGGCCATTGAGTACAACATCTTTGAAGGAATGGAGTGCCATGGAGCCCCTCTTGTGGTCATAAGCCAAGGGAAGATTGTGTTTGAAGATGGAAATCTGCACGTAAACAAGGGAATGGGCCGCTTCATCCCTCGCAAACCTTTCCCTGAATATCTCTACCAGCGCATCAAAATCAGGAATAAGGTAATGCCAGATATTATTTAATCTTCTTTATAGCCATACACTCTAGAACCACAGTAGCACATTCTTTTATTATTGTAGTAAGATGAGTCCACATCAGATGGACTGTATATGACTTGCTCAAAAAGTGACCAAAAAACTAGTTCCTCTGCAAGTGTGAACTGATGTAACCCCATTAACACTGTGAGCTTCAGTGGGTAGAACATATCATGGCCAGTTGGGCATAACTGCCTTATGTCCAGCTGTGGAATAGTGGGAAAAGGGAGGTGGAATAGTGATGGAATTTACTTTTAGTTTAAATTCAGGAAAAAGGAAAAACATCTTTGGGAGGGGGGTTAGCCAGAAGAAAACCAGAATTTTAAATTGTTACTTTGCATACTGAACAGTCACACTGCAGAGAAGAGAAGCATGCAAGCCAGGGAGACTCATGATATTTGGCATCTCTGGACTTTTGTTGGTGCATTTGCTGAGCTGAGTGTTAGCAGCATTCACAGCTCAGAAAACTTTTCTCTTGTGTTGAATAAACAACTGAGCTTTCTGAGCAAGAAATTCACTGTATGAGGACAGGTAACAGGATAAATTGACTAAATCCCATATTTTCTTCAACCAAGCATGTATTACAACTTGTGGGGATGGCAGCTGTTAAGTCTACAAGCAAGTTGATAAGTTTTATCTTTCATCATTTGTCATACAAATTCTGTCGAGCTGTGTGATACAAAAGGTCTGCTCTTCTAAAGAGAAAAGGCATTGTAAAAATCAAATGCATTTGCAAAAGTTTTGTAAAGTATCAAAAGTACCAATCAGTATTACACTTTTTTTACATTATCCACTTAGATGAAAGTCTCTTCAGACTCAACCCTCAAGAGTTTAGCAAATGGAAGTGCTATATCGAGTAGATTATAATAATCTAATGCTTGTATTAAAACAATATCTTAGTATAATCTTAACATATAAAAATCATATATAAATTATATAAATTTAATTTCCATAGTGAAAACAACACGGTAAAAATAAATATCAGAGAGTGGTGTCTTATACCAGGAGCTGGCACAAAAGTAATTGGGCCAAGTACCCTGCATCCTGTGTGTGGCCTGGATTTTGGGAAAGATTGTTGATTTTAGATACTTAAGAAATACCTTTAGATACTTAGGTCTGCAAAAGGAAAAGATGGAAAGATGGGTATTTTTGCTCTTGCAGCTCCCTCTGCTGCCTGCTGAAAGGAAGGGAGAGCAGATTCATGTCTGTGTTTCTTTTCCCATTATCAAATTCTATTGATTGGAAACACTCAGAAAATGCAGTGATGGTCTTATCAGCCATTTGAATATGTCAGTGCATGACAAAGGAATATAGAAAAAACCACGTCAAACAAGGGGCTGCAGAGCTCTAACTGGCACAGAATAGCAGTTAGAATTTATCCCTGGCACAGGGATAGCAGTGTAAATTCCTGCCTTTGTGGATCCCTCTGAGATGGTTTCATTGCTGTGATCGGCAGCTGCTCCCTTCTGGGCACTGAGTTTTGGCTCAGCCTGAGAGACTGTGGCTCTTCTGAGCCTGATGTTCCTGTTACCAAAAGCAAAGAAAAGGCATTGATTCCTGTAAGACTTGGATCAGACTCCAGTGAATAGTGTCCTTCCTACATGGTATTTTAATTTCACTGCTAACCTGTTGGGGAAATTGTTCTGAAGCAGTAATCTTGTAAGCCACAGATTTCTGATCTTTTTTTATGAGCTTTGGATTCTGCAATTCAGTGGCTTCAGGCTCCTCCTGAGAATTTGAACTGTTTTTAAAAATACTATGTTCTAGATTCCTATGATTTTAAGGCCAGTACAGCTGCTATGATTGTGTGGGGTATTTTTGTTTGTTTTTGTCTGTGTTGTTTTTTTCTTCTCACATTCCTTAAAGGAACTGTACAGGGATAAAATCTAGAGATGTCAAACTGAAAGCAGAGCTCAAATGACAGACATTCTATTGACAAATCATGAAGGATGGTTCCATGGCACAGTGTGTAACTGCTTTTCTAGTTCATTACAAGAAGTGGCAAGTTCTGAAATTTTAATTCAAAACTTGCCATCCCTTTTGCATGAGTTCTAATGAAGATATCATGAGATATCTGAAGGGGAGGAGCAGAGAGAATACAGGTAGGACTGAAATTGCTGCAGTCAGTGAAGTGGGTGTCAGTCTTGCAACCACCACAGTGGGATTCAGCAGCTGAACAGCCTCTGAATGAAGAGAGGAGGTGATGGTGACTAATCTTACTGAAAAGAAACATCTCAGGTCAGACCTGTTGTTCTTTTGAATCTGATTTCTCCTCATTGACTGTGAAGGATGTCTAATAAGGATCTCTGTCTTACAATTTTATATATATATACAAAAAATGGACTTTCTAATTTCCTTTGTATATAAAACAGACTGCAGCTTTGAAGTGTTTTTAATTCGGTGAATGCAGAATATAGCTCTGTGGTCAGTGGTCTCTGCCTGTAGGCAGGGGTATCAATCAGAGCATTCAGTGCCTGGCATTTTATTCTCCTCTTGATCTAGGTGGGAGGACTGCAAGGGGTCTCCAGAGGAATGTATGATGGCCCTGTGTATGAAATCCCAGCTACGCCAAAATATGCAACTCCTGCACCCTCAACTAAATCTTCCCCTGCCAAAAACCAGCCCCCACCAATCAGAAACCTTCATCAATCCAATTTTAGCTTATCAGGTAAGTCAGCCTGACTCATCAGAATGTTTTAAAGTTGTGAGTGTGAATTACGGGCGATAAATTTCAATTATAATAACTTTTTTAATCAAACATGAAAGGATTATATATACACATATACATGCATATACTTATATATGTATGTATATATGTTTTTCTACATTATTTCACTAGGAGTATTTTGCAAATTGTCAGATACTCAAATTTTTTGCTATATTTTTTTCTCCATGTGGTCTTTTAATATTATTTACCTGGCCCATTGCATTTAGCTGAGCTCTGTGGTTGATATGTCTGAGGCCCTCTGTGGTAAGTATGTGGGCCTGGTACAACCTATGTGGCTTAGACATCTCAGATTTCTTTCTTGCAACATCTCCAGAAACTGCTAGACATAGAAACCTCAACTGTCCTTGACCATGGTAGGCAAATTATGTGCAGAAGCTATTAGTATGCAGATGAGGGTATTTCTTGTCCTCTTTGCTCTTGGTGCCCAAAACATTTTCCATGGTACGTAAGAAATGGATTGGAAAATCATCCTTTGGGGTTGCTGGAAATAATTCTTGGCATGTGAAGATAATTACAAGTGTGTCAAATCCTTATCCTTCAAAAGTCTACAGCCCAACTGGTAGATCGGAAGCTCCTTACGATGTTAGAGAAGTCACTGTATTTTCTCTCCTGTGGGAGCCAATGGTGGAGGTTTCATCCCTGACAGATTTAGAAACTAAATTAAACTTTGTGAAGAAAGACCAAAGAGAACAAAAATTTTAAAAAACCCTTCTGATGAGCTGGACTGCCCATGCACCTGGGGCTATGGTGAGCACATACAAATACATCCATCTCTATAAAGCAAAAAAAGTGCTTACAAATTTCAACTCTGATAATAAATAACTACGGATAAATGGTATTCTCATAAGCATCTGAAGTTGTGGTTTCAGTCCACTGCTGGATCTGGGTATTTCCAAGGCATCTAGTGCTACAAATTGGATCTGAATGAGGTGAAAGCACATTACTGTGTTCCTATGACATTAAGCAGAACCAGAGACCGAGAGCATTTTAAGAGATCCTATGGGCTCAAAAGAAATGTGTTGAGGGTGATGTGCAGGAAGCACAGCAAGAACTAGCCAGGTTAAATCTCATAGCTGCTGTTTCTTTCATTTTCATAGCTTTGTTTCTTGATTTTTTGTTGCTGCAGGAGCTCAGATAGATGACAATAATCCACGCCGTACTGGCCACCGCATCGTGGCACCTCCTGGTGGTCGCTCTAATATTACCAGTCTTGGCTGAAAAGTGATGATGGACAGAAACACAAAGATGAGAAAGATCATGGGAATAATGTCTGTTCCCTTCAATATCTGTGTTATTGAACCCACAGTTTTACTTGGTACTAATGGAAATAAAAAACCGAAATGTCTTTTTTTTTTTTTTTTTTTTTTCTTTTTGTATAGGAAGAGGTGATAATAGTGTGGTGTGTTTGCTTGGAACTACTTGCCTCACAATTGTGCTTTCATGCCATAGTCACCTTAAAGCATGGTGCTTCCATTGCTCCTTTAGTGACTACAGGTTTTAGCTTTGTCTTGTAACTGAATGATGGTTCCTTTGCACCCTTTTGCTGTATTAGAGTAGTTAATGCATGTTACTGAGTTATTTATGCAAGTTGCATTCTGTGCGTGAGTCCCTTTAGAACACGTTGCCAACAATTGACTAGACACAATGCCAAGATTAATGTCCGTACTTGAGAAACACCACCAAAAACACTTATGAAGGAAGAAAATGGCCATCTTGAAAGTATGCAGTAGAGTAGTATAGGCAGCTTCTGTTTCATCTTTAATTTATTATAAACCCAAGAAGCACTTCTCTCAGACACAGAAAATCATTGGGACACGTAATGACAAATGGTCTCTGTAGCACCTGTCTGTTCCCACTCACTATGTTCCAAGTCTGTGTCCTTCTTGTTTCCATTTTAGACAGAGCCATAATTTATACATACCAATGCCATTGCCACCCCTGCAGGGATTTCTCCACCTGGGCAGTAGAGCTCTCCTTTGCATGAGATTTTTGGTACTTACAGATAATCCAAGTTGCCGTCGGATTTTTAAAGTTTTTTGTACAAAGTTTTTCCTTTGTAATCACATGCATTTTTACTTACTCTACCGTATAAAGATCTACTAGTCGTGGTTCAATTTCTGAATTCAAAGCTTGTGAAATAAAGGAAATTAACTGATGGGTAAGTGTCTTCCTCTGCTTTCCAGGGCTGTTGCTTGATGACTGAAACTCCAGAATTTGTCTTTTTGGTTGGCAAGATGGGAAAGAAGGAACCACCTTATATCACGAGGGGCCTTAAATGTATGGATGTCTGCATATGCATAATATAGCATGCCATAATCTGTCTTAATTAAGTAGAGCTCCCAGTAAAATTATACTTATTACCATTACATTGCAGCTACCTCAGTTTTGGCCAAATGAGACTTAAATCATCTTTCTCCTAAGACCTTCAGGACTGCATTTGATTTGCTTGGAATAGTAACTGATTGCCAAGACCTTTATCTATAGTACAGAACCAGTAGGCAGTGCTCCAGTTTGATTTAAGCTGTATTTGACTTAATTCTGGTTTTCTTCGCTGACTGAACTGGGACAGTGTTGAGGCACAGCACGAACAAGACATGCTGCAGGTAAGGTGAGGAAACAGGATTGAGTGAAAGAAATGCTTTCTTTCACAAACTATGTAAAGAAACCTTTTCTATCACTTGCTTCTTGTCTGACTGTGTTGCAGATGTTGTGGAAGAGTGGGCTGCGATGGAGGGTGGGATGCTGTGAAATTAAGCAGTCAGCAAAACACCTCCTCTTGGCCCTCTACTATTTTGTCTACATTACAAAGCTGCACCAGGAAAAGTCTTGTAGCAGCATGGTGCCAGTGGAATGGTTTTATCTAGCTGGGATGGTTGATCACTTAGCTCTGGTCCATCCTTTCCATGCAAAAACAAATTGTGTTGGCACAGATAGACCTAGCAACAGTTCTGGTAATCTCACCCTGAAAACAGAAAAAAATGGCTTGTGAAACCATGTGGCAAACTGAATACAGTGTGAAAAATGTGAAACTGCTAGTTGAAGTTTCCTTAAGTGATTTTTCTTGCATATGTTTGTGCAGGTAGCAATGGTTGCTTACCTCCAATTAAATGTTTACTTGATCTAGGAGGCGTGTCATGCTTTTGGTGACAAATGATTGCTGTGTACTAGTAACTGACATTGCATTTTTCATAAGCACTAAACAACATTATAAACCAAAGAACCCTTTTTTGCTAGTCAAAATCCACTGTTGTTAAGATTTTCCTGGGTGAAGTCTTTATGAATAAATACATATATGGGTGTTTGAGGCACTTCATGGTTTAGTGCTTCTGTGTGAACAAGACTGTACTTGTCAGGTAAGGTTAACTCCACAATGATTTCTCCAAGAAGAATTAATTAGGCTGGTGTGGCCATGATGTTCATAAGCCCCTGTGGCCTGACCACTGCTCCTGTGCCGCTGCTGAAAGACAGCCTGCAGGAAGCCTGCAGATCCTGTCCTGGGCCTGGGTCTTTCCACTCTGGACATGCAATATGACCTGGATGTGATTGAAGCAGCATTTTTTTTTGGAGCACTTACTGCATGTTCACCAGGTGAAGTGAAGGATGCCTCACTTGGATGGTTACTGTGATCAACTCAGACAGCTGGCACATGCTATGCCATGTGTACATGGCATTAAACCAAGCAAGGTAAGTTAGTGGTGCTTCTCTTACCACTTCAAGTCCTATTTCACTGCACTGCCCTGCCCCTACATCTGTAAAACAGTAAATAAAATGTGGATTAGCTGGTGATGCTGAACACATCTGCAGAATAGGAAACTACCCTTGAGTTTGCTCCCTTGTAGGAGCACCAAGCTGGGAGATGTTCAGTTTGGACACTTGCAGGTGGGGAGCTGCTGTTAATGACACGAAAACAATGCAAGGTTTTCATGCTTTTTGAATCATCAAGCTTCTAAAAATATGCAAGAGGGCTATGACCTTTTAATACCTGATACAGTCCTAATGATGTAAAACTAGCTCTTCCGTATTGCCAACTGCAGCCCCCTTAAAAATTAGCCCTGATGACCAGCCTGAGGACTATTTTTGTCAGTCAGTTGATGTGGAAGAGAAGGCTGGATCCATGGATTGTTTCCTGAATGAGTTGACCAGTTTGTCTTGTGTTACAGTCTGCTCCAGAGCACTGCAGTTACATGTTTGAATTTCAGTGTTTGTAGCATAGCCTGTTAATTATGTTGTACTGTCTTATGATGACTGCACCAAAACTGACAGCTGTCCCAGCCATTAAATGCTTATCTTTGGAATCCTTATGCTGGTCAGATGACCATGTTCTCTGCATAAAAGAAAGCCAGAATAAAAGAGCAAACATATGATCCTAATAGTACTCTTAAGACTTTCCCTTATTTCCAGTGCCTTGCAATTTCTTGAGAAGCAGAAGCATCTTTGTGGCTGTCAGGGCATTTTTATACCATGAATTTATTTGTCAAGGTGCTTTTAAAACCCATGTAAAATCTTGGCATTTATGGCTTCCAGGAGCAAGGAGTTGCACAGCTTAATGCACGACGACAAAAGGCCCCCTTTTGACTCTGCCATCACTGTCGAGCAAGTCTACTTGGCACCAGCTAATTCTTGCCATGTAGACTTAAGTCATCTGAACAAACAGTTTTGAGGATAGTTTTCCACCATGACTTTGATGAACTTTGCAAAAGCTTTTCAGATTATGTTTCAGTGATGCTAGTGAGAGGTATCAATTAAAAATAAACTGTGTGGAAGAGGTTTATAATGCAGTAAAAATGCAGATTTTGTGATGCTGGTTCTTTGAGCATTGTATAACTCATGAAGTATTTGCAGTGATACAGGTAAAGTAGTTAGGTCTCAGCATGACTGTTGCTTCCACACACCCCCAGTCAATCACATACTCTGTAATTTTTCCAGCACAGTGAGAAGAACCTGCAAGGTTGTCTTGAAATGTAGTCATATACTATCATACAATCTTTAAAAAGCTTTGTTTTAGAAGCTGCTTCCTCACAACTTACAGGTAAGCCCACCTGCAAGTACTTCACAGTGACTGCAATGCTGCTTTGTCCCCTTTGTCCCCTCTCCTGAGCCTCTGTAGCACACCAGTGGGCACGGCTGTGAGGGTACTGGGACCAGGAGCCCTCCCAGTGCAGCAGCAGCAGCAGCTCCCAAACAGCATGGGGCAGGCTGGGCAGCTGCATACTAAGCTCTTCATAATCTCTGCTGAACATATGGAAGGTGCATTTTTTTCAGATGGAAGAAATACAACCAAAAAGCTGTTGTACGTAAGGATCTTTGGATGTTGGAATGGCTCCCAAAGACTGCTGTAGATGCCATGATGAAGATGCTAACCTGGTGCTTGCCCTGGTATTGGCTTATGCCGTGCATAGGCTGAATCAAAGGACCTTATGTGTGCTTTACATACTTAGGAGCACTTTGTGTCAGGAATAAAACTGCCCATACTGCTCAGAAGCTGGCACCAGCTTGAAGGTCCCAAGTACAAAACTTTTGAGTTGCACACTTCTTTAAGTGGTCCAGGCTGCCTGCCAGCAAGACTGCTGCATGACAAGGCTTTCCACATTTTTTCAACAGTAGAGTGACTGCTGAGATGGGCTATTTTGATTCTTTCATGATAAACAATGCACTCAACAACTCCAACACCATGCCTAGAATTTGAGCTACACCCTTGTTATCAAGCTGTCAATGTGGTTGAACACAATCATAAACTGTTACAATAGTTGCTACTCTTGATGTTAAAAAAGGAGAAAAAAAAACATAGCCTTTTTTCCCTAAATTTCTGTAGTGTTTTTGATATGTATTGGTAAAGCATGATCAAAGCTCCTTGCAAGCCTCTCCTGAATAAACTAAAGAGAGAGTGCTTTATAGATTTATGTTATCAAGCAAGTGTTTTGAGCTGTGACTGACACTGAGACATTTCCCTTTTCTCCTATCTGACATCCCCGAGGCTGGAGCCTGCAGCCAGCTGGCAAAACTTCTCAGCAGTTTCTCTCTCAGGGACAAGGATGCTCCAGGCACAATCCTTGGCTCACAAGGAATTTCTACCATCCCTTAAAACACAGGGCAGGTACATGGGTAGTAGTGGTTGGGGAAGCGAAACATGCACATTTCAGTAACAGATCACCAAGAAGGAATACTAAGAGCCTGCGGCCGGGGCCAGTGGGGACCCGCGGGGTCCTGCCCATCCCTGCGGGTGCTCCCGGCCCCTCATCCCCACCAGCGAGGCGGAGAAAGGCGCCGGGGCTGCCCGGCAGAGGGCACTGCTGCCCTGCTCTTGGGAGACCAGCACCTCCCCGTGCTCCTAGAGGGAGAGAAAAAGCCACTTCAGTCCTGCCTAGCCAAAGGGAGTCATTGCACCCGGGGAGACCCCGCGTCGATAATCACAGACTCCGCTTGGCTGATTAGAGACCCAGCTCAGATAATTAGAGACCTCACTCGGGTTAATTAGAGACCCTGCTCAGGTGAATTAGAGACCCTGCCTGGGTGATTACGTTTCATCCTAACTGTGATGGGAGCAGTTAGGACATTAGAGCATCATCACCTCAAAGAGTAAAAGCGTCTTGTTACCTATATAGAGTGCACTGCAGAACTAGGATGCTCAGAGGTAAATAGGCTGCATCTGTTTAAAAAACCAGAAAGCCCAACAAGCAGCAACTAAAATGTCTAGATCAGGAAGGCAGGGAGACCATAGAGACCACACACTGAAATACCAGAATCAAACGCTTGAAATGCTATGATTAAAGAAATATAAAAGTATTTTTACAATGTTCAAGGTGAAAACTGGCACTTTAACAACTGTGCATAACATGCCTGGCAAAGTCACTTTTATCTGAGGTAAACTGCATAACTGGTGCAGCATCTTCCATCATGTGCCAAGAGACAGCCTTTTAGTTAGCAAAATGTACATTTACTTTAAAAAGACAGAAAAAAATTAATTTCATGAAAGCTGTTAAGATTGCTTAAGTAAGCAATTTATTACACAATACAGGTGCTTTGTACAGCTAGTAAGAACTAGCTGCTTTGCATGACAAGAAGAATTCCCATAAGAAATGTAATGAGCATAACAAAGTATGTTGGAAACGAAAGAGCATACTTTAAAGAAGAAGACTAGAAAGTGAAGTATAAAAAAGGAAACAGTGAATCAGTTTTGTCTTATTCTTCCTAAAAATAATAATTTCAAACCTGAGATAAATAGAGAAATACATTTATAAAAATCTTTGTACAAATTTAAAAAAAATACATAGGTAGCCTTGGAAACACAAAAATATATCAAAAGCGAGACCAAACGTAATCTTTGGATATACCAATACCCTCTGAGGTCTGTTTAGTTACTCTTTACGTTTTTCCCTATTTCTGTTAGTCCCAAGCAGAAAACACAAAATATTAAGACCTGATCTACCACATTTAGGGCTGAAAAGGAAATGGTACAATCACTATTGTAATGAAACCTTACTGACAGACACAAACCAAACCTGGGCAACCAGCCTACTGTGGATCTTTTCTCCTACAAGCACACTTTCCTCAGGTATTCTTAGTCTAAAACTATCTCCCCTCCACATTCCACATTCCCCAAGCAATCTGGAAAGGTTTATATTAAAGATTTCCTTGCTCCCCTTTATCAAAACCAAGTGGGAAGGTTTTATTAACAGCTGAAGGAAGTCGGGGTTGATTCTTGGTCTGTAGCTAAAGAAGATTTCTTAGTTATTATTGATGTTCTTTGTTGTTCCTCAGTAGAGCAGCTCAGTAAGTATTTATAGCTGCTGAGATTCCCCAGAAGAATGCTTTGATACTCTTGTGTTCAGACAGCTCATATAAATGCTTTTACTACCTGTTGCTTCTCTTTTTTAGCATCTTTGAGTTTTTCCTCAGTTCAGTCTCCCCTTCATGTGGACTCTGTAACCTCTCTCTGAAAGAAATAAACAAGAAAAACAAAGAAAAATTGTACTCTTTCTGTACAGTTTCAAATGCTGCAGTTCTCCCTTAAACTAAATTGATTTTTATAAGAGGAGAAAGGCACTCTATAATTGTAACTTCTGCACTCGATGGTTTCAGCTGCCCCTGTTGAGGCTGCCAAAACAAAGTTGCATGAAGATAAACGTTCCTTTGTTGCATCCCTG
>NW_009954194.1:4001497-4050593 GCF_000747805.2 Chaetura pelagica | reverse complement strand
CAGTGCTGGCTGTGGGAAAGGAGTGTGTGAAAAGGGTTGATGCCATCAGGGAAAGGAGCCATCTCCTGAAGTCAGTCCCAGGCTGAGGTCACTCAGGGGATAAATATTTTTCCCCAAAGGCCTGTGGTTCCTGAGAACCAACTGTTTGCTTTGCCTGTCAACAGGATTTTCTCTGCTCAATATATCAAGCCCCAGTGACCAGCTGGCTGGTTTGATCTGCCCGTAATAATCAGCTGGCATCTTTCAGGTTTGTAGCCATTTCTTCTCCTCTAGTTAGCACCCCAGCATAAGCCAACTGAAACATCTATCAAGAATAGAGTTGCTACCCTCAACAGTCGAAGACTGGCGCTTGCCTTTGTTCCTAAAATAAAGGTGGGAGGTGAAAGCCTAAATACCACAGACCATATTTTGGTTGCTATACGTCAGCCTAGTTCCATTGGATTCACTTGTCTGTGCTGATTTATGCTGTCTGTGCTGTTTTAAATTTAAAAAAAGATTTAATTAAAGGAGATTTGGACACAGTGTTTCTAATTTCTCTACCTAAAATCAAAGTTATTTATAAAATAAGTAACAGGACAGACTAGATTTATAAAAGAATATGGGGAAAAAATGATCAAATATAAGTCAGAAGTTAAGTATTAAGGAAAAAGCTCAGCTAGTGAAGGCATTATATTTTGGGTTTGAATGACATACCTGCTTATGAAGTAGATTTTGTACTGCTTTTTATAAATAGTTTTTCATGTGTCCATTTTTTTTACCCTCTACTGTACCTGCATAAGTCAGAAGTCAATCCAGGGGGCTCTTTAATGTTTTCATGAGAATTATCTTTGTCTTCTGATTCTGGTGATGGAAAGTTCTTTATTTTTGAGTTTGTTTTTTCCCCTGTATTGGCAAACATATGTGGATTAAAAAAAAAGAAAATCACAGATAGTAGAGCTTGTCTGATTTTGATTAACCTAAAGCAAAAAAATACACTCTAACACTTCATACATATATGCTATTATTCCAAGAAAATAATTCCACTTTATAGTAGTCTAGAATAATGACTTTTTTAGTATTGATTAGTTCTCATGAAGCAGACATTGTACTTCCACATTTGTTGAACACGGAAGTTTCCATGAGCTGCAGCAGATGAAAGCCCTATCATATATTTTTATGGCAATTAATTGAAAATGGCTTTTTCCTACCAGCAAACAGAGCAAAAGTCACTTCAAAATTTTATGTGATTTAATCAGAACAATCTGATGTTAAAGAGTCACTGGTTTTAGAGTCCTGAGCTAACCTGAGGTCAAGGTGCATACATGCTTAGGAAACAATCACCTGGGGAGAGAGACTTCAAAACTGTCAAGGTTAGTGAGCTGCTTTTCCCTTTCAGGCAACTTTCTCACCTCTCAGCACCTTTCAAATGTAATGTCAAACGTTTCATTTTGATAACAACAGCAGAATTGCATGGCTCAAAGCCTATGAACTGCATGCTCCACTCCAAATATAGAACGGAGAACACAACTGCTATTCTTAACATTTTGTCACTAAGTATCTCTTGAGTTACGTATCAATCTAATTTGCTAAAACTGTAGTAAATTCATGTACACATTTCAAACTTCCTTATTCAATAAGATTTTACTTCTGAGCATGTGTGTGGGAAGGCCAGTTTTTCCATTCTACCAGGAGAATGAATACTGGGTGATTCAGCTCTGCTGTCCTCCCAAAGACTTCGTGATCAGGGTGAACGAAGTCCTTTTAAAAAACATAAGAAAGACAAGAAACAACTGTGGTTTGAGGAAGGCGAAGCCTTACCTCAGTGCATAGTCTGACCTATTGACTGAAGGACTGTTCTGGATTAAGGAACAGTGACACTTCTTTGTGGCTCTGCTACTGGTGAGTTGGGTTACCCTGGAAGGTCACCTTACTTTTCTATATCCTGATTAGGGAAATGGCATTGATGAAAAATCACTCCTAAAATTCCACTGTGTTATATTGCAAAATACATACTGATATGTGGGATGATGAGTTTTTAAAAACAATTCAGGGTTCTACCAACCTGCTGGCTTGCTCCTTTTTGAAGGCTTCTTTTTCACCACCAATGGAACTCGGGCCAGTGCAGCCACCTCGCTCACAAAGTCCTGCTCAGCTTCCTGCACACAAAGATAAACCAGAAGTCAGTTAACACAACACAGCTTGATACTGGGTTATTATTCTACGCGTAGCATGATAAAGAAGGTCTATGTCATTGCAAAACCACAGGAAACAATACAGGTAGCACCAGTTTTGTGTTTTTTACTGAAAAGAAACTCAGTGAGAAGTAACTCCAGCTCCTTGTTAACAGCACTTGGCATGAACAGGGAGAGCATGCATGCCATGAGGAACAGCAGATCTGACACGGAAACCTGGTTGGCCACACCTACACTGCATTTGGGCCTGATCCCTCTTGTGGCCAGGAACTCAAGTACAGGGTTGTACTAGTAGGGAGGCTGGGTAGTCTCCCTCCGATTAGATAGAGATGTTCAACTAATCAGAAACTGAGTCTGTACTTGAAATAGACACAGTAAAGAAATATTACTAAACATGATAGAACAGAACACTTTGCCCAAGTCCCTGGTTCTCTTTGTAGGAAATAGTTTCAAACTGTTAACTGTCTGCATGTCACTGGGATTTGAGCCACGGCTTCAATGGTGAAGACAGTGGTGAATCTTAGCAATTATTTAAATTGGGACAGCAAGGATACCCTTACAACCCATCTGATGTTTTCCATGGACTGCTTCAGAGCCCTGAGTCATTTCACCCTGATTTACCTTTAGCTGATTTTCCAACTCAGTTTCCAGGTGATGTAATCCCAGCAGCTTTTGTTTCAGAGCCTCCAGACGAATTTTCTGCTGCAGTTCAAACTGGGACAAAACCTTCATTTGCTGCAGCACCATCCTATTCAAGGGAAATGTAAACATACTGATGTTCAGATCAAGGGAGGAATACAATCCTCATAAAGTGTACTCAGAAGATTTTGTAAAGAGAAAGACTTATTAACAGTATCAGACTATCCAGCCTCTCCTGTGACAACCAATTATACTGTAGATCTTTAGTTAGATTTACTTATTCTTATAACCTCCGTTAGTTCTCCATGGAATACAAGCTCCTTTCAGAGGTAGGAACTGCAGTAGGAGTTTGGGTTGTCCGTGCCTGGACTTTAGGACCTGGAGTTCAGTTCTACTGTTGAAGTCTGCCTTCAAAACTGTACATTTATAAAGTCAGCTTTACTGCCTGCTTGCCAAAGACACAAGCTGTTAGAGGATCAGGTGTGAGGAGATGGGATTAAGAATCAGGACATTTGATTCAGGGCTCTTCAGTACCAGGTTGAGACTGGGCCAGAAACATGGTAATTCAAAACTTGGCAATTGGGGGCATCAAAAACTATATTCTTCACTTGTTTTATTTTGCTGGTCAAAGATTAATATTAATACAGTTGAACCTGAATGGCTGCAACTTTGCTGAACCTGTATTTCTTCTGTTCTTTTGCCTGATCTACCTCAAAGCAACACTGCCAATCACCCATCACATTCCTCAGGGAAGGAGGTAACACAAATTGTTTCTGACATCTCCACATAATGGAGTTGCTATTATAACGGTCAATGCTTACAGCAGGTTAGCTGTCAATATTTGCTTTTTTAACTCACATTCATAACCTTGCTCCAAAGGCAAAAGGAAATAAACCTAAATTCAATCCATGTTGAATTTAATAAAAGTTACGCAAATTAATTGATTTTTTTTCATTAATTTATACAAGACTGGGATTTGAAAGTAAAAGAAATAATAATAACAATAGGAAAATGGGTTTGACTACTAATGGTTATGAGACCAGCTTAGACACTGAATAGTTACATTCTTGAATACCATACTTCTGCTTGCATGAAGGCCAATTTGATTGTATTTTATTTAGAATAGATTATGGGAGAAAAAACTGAGATAACCAATAGAAGTGAATTTATATGTTAGAATAAATTATAAACTTTATAATGAATAACAAAGAAATCTTTCATGAAGCCCTTTCTTTACCTTAATCCATTTTTATACTAATTCAAACAAAGACGAAAACCAAAAAGTGGGAAATTATTCCTTTCCATTTAGAAGTAACAGAATATCTAAGAAGAGTTAACCTCTTCAAAATGTCAAAATTGCAAATTATGTGTTGTTCTAAATAATAAACAAAGAATAAAGAAATAGAATTATTACAAAAATGCAGCATGTGTATGTCAAACCATACAGCTTTCTATGGCAACTTATTCCTTTGGCATTGCAGTACTTTTTGTCTGGACTTGAAGTTTCACAAAATCAGTAATGAATTAAATATTATTTAAATTTAATTAACATTTGAGGGATTCCACTCTTAGTGCAAGTAATCTTGATTGCTCAAAGCATTAACTTAAATCTTCTTGCCATTCTGAACATTATTTATGCTTCACACATTATCTGTTCATTATGGCTTATGTTTACTCGACAGCAAACCAAAAAACACTTTCAGTGTTCCAAACAGCAAAGAGGGAATGTAATGAATTAGACAGCATCAGTTCCCATCCTACATTTATTTTGAATTTCTTTTAAAACTTGGCATATGTGTTGGCATTGTTTCTCATTCTCTCTTCTCAAACTGTCTATGTATAGCTCTTCAGTTTGTAATTAATGAGCATCAAAAAGTTTACTTAATAAAACAGTAATTCTCTGAGATCAAAGGGCAGACGTAATTTGGCAACAGATAGTTGTTTCCATCAAAGATGTATAAAATGCAAAACCAAGACATTTATTTAGAAGGATATTTATGTAGATCTGCAAACACTCAAAACATTTAAATCAAGTTAGCAATGCTGCTAACTGCTGCCTGCTCTCACCTTTGATGGACTGTGGATGATACATTCAGGAGGCCTTTGTTCTGCTTTTCTTTCAATGCCAGTTCTTTCTCTTGTTTCTTCCTAAGTCTGTTCCTTTCACTTCTTTCTGCTGAAATAATGTTTGTGTAAAATCTTTTGCTTAAAATTACAAAGTCTGAGCTGTGGCAACTTTACAATTTATGTTTTGCATAAGTAGAAATTAATCCCTGTTCTAGCTTGGTGAACTGGGGGGACTGTTCATGTGCCTGCACCAAACTTCGAGTAACAGGGTCCTGCATGCAAGACTGTAATTCAAGTAATTATTAATAATAAAATTTCTATCATTTCTCCTTCAAAGATGGAAATGGACCTACATATTGATTTTGCTCTGTTGCTTTATTTTCAATAATAGATTTCTGTTATCTTTAAAAACAATCTTTACAGTGATAAGGAAATTTATTTCTTTGTTAAAAAACCCAGAATTATCTTATAGCTGTCAATATCATACATACCTTGTAAGGATTTCAATTGTTGAAGCTTTTTTCCTTCATAGACTTCTGTGATTCTTCCTAATTGCTGATAGTAGTTTTGCACCAGTCTATTGATATTATTGCTGGTCCCATACACACTTTCTACAGCAGCTTCCACAAGTCGCTTCTGCATTACACAGCACAAGTCAGAATTCACTGTGTAAGTCAAAAGCTGAAGTGTTATTATCTGTCTACAACTGAAGGCCTAATCTAACTGTGTATGTGCACACAAAATGGTGAATTTCGTGCTTGAAAAGTACAGCAGACTGAGACACTGGAAAATAGGTATTTCTATTCATCTCTGGATTATTTCAAGAAGAAAAATTACAGTAAAGTCTTTCTAATGTGTCTCACCTCCAACTTGGAAGGGGCTGTTACCCTATCTGTTCAATCTCTATAGCCCATTTAAACCGTCAACCCAACTGCCAGCAAAGTAAATCAATTTATGTGTAGCTCTACTACAACTTTTCATTTTACAGAAAATCCAAATATTTGCTTTGGAGCAATTTTATTAACCTATGAGGCAAGTGTGATTTTCATTTCATTATTTAGCTGTTAATCAAAACAAATACTACTAATCAACCATAAAATCTTCATAAATGGATAACCATCTCCATTTCTTCCTCAGTTTTGTTATTCTTTGTCATCAAGAACTGCTTCAATTTTTATATTCCAGCATATAGATTAATAAAACCTGTTTTGACTGCTGTAGCAAAAGCAAAGGAAATACTGTATTTCTACATAAGTGTTAGTTTGGAAATACTTAGTAATGTATCTTCAATTCTAACACAGCTGTAATGGTCTGCTGCTGATACTTCTAGGCAAAGGGTAATGCATAAATCAAATTGCCTTTCACTTCAGCAAAGTACCACTCATTTTGTTTGGAAAAGAGCTGTTAAACATTTCTATACCTTGAAGTCCTGTCCATCATCTGAACTCTTTTTTCCAGCTTCCTGTCGGGCATGCTGCAGCAGTGTCTGCCCAATCATCTGCTCCATGTGCTGCTGAAGAAACTGAAGAGCTCCTTGAATTTCTGTGACTAGTTGCTGGTGAAATTCTAAATGGGTTTGCTGTGTTTCTTCCTCGAGCTTCTCCTCCTCTTCCATAATATGGGACTCCTGGTAATCAGACAAAAAGATCACACTCCCATTTAAATACACTGAAAAATATACTCAGCTTCACTTTGGAAGAAAGTCCTACACCTATTCAAAATGTTACAATTTAATACTTAGAATAATGTCATCTCCAGTGAAAGTTTATGTACAGTCATTTAAGAAGTGTCTATGCAACAAAACTATTGCCTGTGTCATGATAGGTGCAATAACAGCTGCTTCCTGTCCCATTGGTCATTTCCAAGTGATGTACTCCCATCTTTATATTCCATACTGTTAAATCTGGTCTTATTTCTATTAAAATAAGAACAACATAGGTTAAATATTCTGAGGCCAGGAAGAGATAATGGTGGATGCCTCAATGAAGTGCACAGGAACAAGGCAAGTCTACAGTTATGCAACTGGAATACATGCACAGTTTGTGGGGCCTACTTGGGAAGTTGGTCTCTTTGGTACTTAGTACCCTTGGGAGAAGTCATGAACGTACTTAATAGCACTTGGAAACAATATACACTCTAGGCATCTACAGAAGGTGTCTCTGCCCATGGCTGGGGGGCTGGAACTAGATGATCTGTAGGGTCCCTTCCGACCTAAACTATTCTATGATTCTATGAATCTATGAACATATCTAAGATAGCACATCACAGACAGCTAGCTAGCAGATAAAGTGTTAGGGAATTGAAAATATCTGCCCACACTAAACCACGCACACTCAGGGATCTCAAATGCCAGCAGTGGGTGCATTTTTGACAGAGAATATTTTCCTTTCTGTTTGGAACATATTTTTTTAACATTTTTACTTTTTGAGATCTTGCTACTTCTAATGCCAGAAATGCCAGCATATGAAACTTCTAGAGAGAAAACACCCAGACACTGTACCTACCACCGCCTTCTGTAACTGCCACTGGTCCTCGTCTTGGCAGGGGGAGGATCCTTTCTGCAGGGTATGTTGCTCTCTCAGTTCTTGAAGTAAGCTCTTTTTTCTGGAGAGTCTCATGCGGGCCAGGGCTGCCATTCCAGCTCTTCGGAGGGTCAGCCTTGTGAGCACTGAACACAGCAGAAGTCGGTGTTTTTGCAAAATATAGTTAACAGACCTGTGAAAAGGATCATTTAAAATCAATCAGCTGAGCTGCTTGCTGCACACATACGTCCAGCAAAGTAATTCCTCAAAGATTACAAGGGTTTTATTCACTCTGTTTAATGTCTTCTTGTACAAAGCATGACTTGGAGAGCTGCTCAGGTATAAAAAATGGTACTGCTGTGACAAACTTGTAATTGTGTCACAGTGAAGTTAAGATAAAAATAGGAAGAGATAAATAATCATCTCTAATCATATCATTAAAGTGTTTTTTTTTAAATAAGAGACTTGGAAGGAGAATGTAATCAGAACTACAGGAAAGTTATTTAAAGAAAATGCAGAAAAGGGCATCTTGGATTAACAAGGAGGCACAAGAGACACTGAACAGCATAGTGGTAGCTGGCAGGGCTGACACGAAGCAAGTTTGTGGTGAATTGCAAACAGGAGAGCAAATGTTGAAGTTGATTCTGGACCAGGTGAGTGAAATCTGTGTGCACATTTGGGATGACATTTTTTGTGCTTGTATCTAACTTGTGTGTAAGCCTAAGGCACCATGAGCTCTCTAGATACTGAATCTTGGGAAACACTGAAGTCAGAGAACATGAAAATATAAGGTTGAACTGAAGAGCCAAAATAGAGGAGTGCAGACAGGTCTTCAAATGCTTTGATCTTTGCTAATGGGAAGATCATGGTGAATGAAGTAATTTGATACCTTAACCAAAATGAGGCAGATAACACAGAACTGTGTTTTTTTGAGAATCTTTACCCAAATCTCTATCAAAGACATGTATAGCTGTACAAAGATGAGGTAAAACAAAAAGCTTTGTTGATGAATACAGACAGAGAATATATGACAGGAGTCATTATCACACAAAGAAATGGCCAGTGGTATTGTAATAGCAGAAAGCAAAGGCTGAGCTGAATGGTGCTGGACTGAACATTTTACCTTGAAGAATATTCAACTCCAATGTGATACACAGAGTGCAAAGAGAAGCTGGTTCAAGATTAGAAATTACTCACAAACACAGGAGTAGATACACACAAATCACACCACAAATCAGAGAAGACTCTTTTTTTTTACTTAGCAGGAGTCATGATATTTGGGATTTTTTCTGATACTGAGATAAAAAACTAGAATAACTGTCTCTCTGAAGATGTTCATAGTTCATCAACACTGCTTTCCACAACTTACTGTATACAAGTTTTAATCTGTGCTTGCAGCAGTGCAGTTTTACCCCACTGCTTACTGATAAAACCAAACTTACTCATCACTGATGTATCCTAGTCTGCTTACGACACCTTGAATTATCTTCTCTTGTTTCTCAGACAGATGCTTTTGCATGACAGCAGACAGAGCATATTCCTTTAACCATATCTAAAAGCAGAGGAAAAAAATACAATCATAAGATACTGATTTCAGTCATTTCAGTCCCCACATTACAAAGCATGGGTTTATTCTGAATGTATTATTTATTATTATTTTATTATCTATATTAGTTCGTTTGTATATTAGTTTATTATTGTTCGTTTATTATTATTCATTTATTATCAGTTTGCTGATGATAAAAAGCTGGTGGGACTGGCTTATCCACCTGGTGGCTGAGCAGCCGTTCAGCAAGATAGGACTGCAGAGCTGGGCAAAGATGAATTTAATGAGGTTCAACAAGAGTAAGTGTAGAGTGCTGCACCTGGGGAGAAAAAACACCATGCACCAATATAGATTAGGGGTTGACCTGTCAGAAAGCAGCCACATGGAGAAGGATCTCTGGGTCCTGATGGACAAGATATCCATGGGGCAGCAATGTGCCCCTGTGGCAGAGTCAATAGTATCCTATGATGCATCAAGAACAGTGTGGCCAGCAGGCCAAGTGAGGTTCTCCTCCCCATCTACTCTGCCCTTGCAAGACCACATCTGGAGTATTGTGTCCAGTTCTGGGGTCCCCAGTTCAAGAGGAACAGGGGTATGCTGGAAAGAGTCCAAGAGAGAGCTACAAGGATGATTAAGCGACTGGAACACCTGTCTTATGAGGAAGGGCTGAGAGACCTGGGGCTGTTCAGTCTTGAGAAAAGAAGACTGAGTGTGGACCTTATATAAATATCTGAAGGGTAGATGTGAAGAATGGGCCAGTCTCTTTTCAGTGGTGCTTTGTGATAGGATGAGGGGAGATGGCATGAAGTTGCAGCCCAGGAATTTCCACCTCAAAATGAGGAAAATTTCTATACTGTGAGGATGATGGAGCACTGTGACAGGCTGCCCAGAGGGATTGTGGAGTGTTCCTGTGTTCCCTAGGTGCTCCTGCTGCAGCAGGGGGGTTGGACTCAATGATCTTCAGAGGTCCCTTCCAACCCCTATGATTCTATGATTTTATGTTATTTTGCTAAAACCAACTGTGCCCCTCTTTCAAGGAACAAACTCAAGCTGAATTAAAATTATTCAACTTTGGAATATTTTTTCCTCAACTATCAAAGTCTTAAACAAAGCTCACTAAAAAGCAAGGGAGGCTTTGCAGTGGTTTGGATCAGCTGTTCTCTCCTACAGATCTTCTCGTTTCAGCAACAGATAAAAAGACCAACATAGCACAAAATATTGCATTGACTCTTAGCAGGTTGCAGTGGGCTTTTTGTTTGGGTTTTCTTTACTAGTAAAGAATTTGGTTTTTATTTTCACTGAACAAAACAAATATATAATCTTCCAGCACCCTTCTGTGTGTAGTACCCAGTGCTAATAGTTTAAATCAGAGATTGCATAATTAGGTGTATGGACTGCAAGTTTACAGCTCCTTCAGGGTAATATTTAGATAAAAGAATGTCTCAATGTTTGGATGAGTTTGCCATTAGACTGTAGAGCTGTGGAGATGCAGACTTCAGATTTTTTTTAGTGTATTGTGAGAGTTTAATGAATAATAAGCCATAAGATGAAATGGTTGTAAGGCTCTAACTCTGTTACTGTGACAAGAATATATATTTTAGGCTCCACTGGCAGCTGGATAAATACAGGTTGCCTGCGGAAGTGTGCAGAGCCATACATTAAAAGCAACACTCAGGCCCTCTGACAGCTTCACTTCATGTTCTAGCCTTGTTCATAACATGAATTTTCTTCTATTGCAGACAGCAAAGTTTCAATGGACCAGTATGTATAGCAAAGGTTTAGATGTGTAATTGCACAACTGTTAGTGTTAAGGAGTGGTACTGGGGATTCCTACTGGATTTGACAGTCTTTTCCTTGGGAAGCAGGGATCTGTCCAGGAAAGAAGCTTTATCTGTGAGCTCAGAGTGAACTCCCCTGGGAAGTGCAGAGCATCAGAAACCACAATATCTTTAAGATAAAAATATATTTCTTTCTTAGATAGTGCCTCCTCTGCAGTATACACAGCAACACATACAACAGACCCCTCTTCATGAAGAAAATCTTACAAAAACTCTCCTAAGCACCTGGGAAAGAAGGGCAGGCAGTCAACAAGTGACAGATGGAAAGAGTTCAGCTGAGCATGAAAAGCACAGCCTGGAAATATGTATAGCAGTGGGGAACCCACCAGGCTGCTCTCAAAAGAGCCACAAGATGCACCTGTGTAGACAGACCTCAACTGATTTTACTCTAGACAATTCTTAAAATCACTGAGCACAACGGAGCACAGTGCCCTCTCTGATTTGCATGCTGCAAGTGTCAATTTAAAGTTTAGCAGGTCCTCAGGTATCATTATGACAGATGGCAAATACTTACTTGAATTAATAACTCTTCTCAGTGTTTCCCTTTTGCAGCATGGATGGCTTTCTAGTGTTTCACACCTCTCTGCATACACCTAGTAGATCCATCACATTGTGTATTTTAAAAGCTCCTTCAGCAGTTAAAAGAAGGGCTGAAAATTACATTTTACCTTCCAGAATTAATTTAATGAGAGACTGCTGTGGCTCAGATGTGTCTTTCATCATTTTTGGAGACCTGGGTATTCATTGAGATGTTGCTCCTGAAGGGCCTGTTCGCACACTTACTCCCAAACAGTTTGTGGATTAAATCTGACGTAGACCACCAAGATACAGAAGTCAGGAGATGTTTTCTGAATTACAGTTGGAATGAGAAATGATGAAATATTGCATCCAAGAAACTAAAACTTAATACCTCTGCTGCTATCAGTATATCCTACCCAAAAAGGTACTCAGAATGATAACAAGGACAGGGATTGGAGTTTTTTACTTCTGTTTATGAAGAAATAGCCTAGCTAAGTAGTGCTGAACACAGACTTTCTTTAAAAGGAGAAGAATGAGTCACCTTTCAGATTGCAAGTGCATTTAAGGTAAGCTGTATGCAAGACCTTATAAAAGGTCTCTTCACCCCTCAAGACCAATGGAAAGCTGAGAATATAGCAGAAAATAGAACTGAGCAGTGAACTGTATCAGCCATTTAAGTAGTAAGAGAACAAAGAGGAAAGGAGGGGGATTATTACACATTTAGGGTGGGATGATAAATAAGAAAGATTGAGATTTGGACCAAATATTAAAACAGTGTTTTGTCTCAAAAAGGCTGTTAAGAAGATGATCAAGAAGGGAAGGGGTCAGCTGGGAATAAGAACAGAGTATTTTATGTTTTATTGGAAGCAACACTTCAACGGCTCACTGAGATGAACTGGAAAGGCTGGGTATTTTCCACCACCAAAATAATGGAAGAGCTAAGACATGCAGGCACAGATGCAACAGCAAAGATCCTCTGGGAATCTTAACTTGAGGCTGCTGATATATTGCTGAAAAAGAGCAAAACATCATCAAAGCAGGTGGATAAGTCAGTCTTTGTGCTGCACGTCCTTCCAACACTGGGCCAAGTCTCCAGGTGCCTCTCAAAGCCTTCCTATTCTTGGGAATGGCTTTACTTTGCTCAGAGATAGGTCAGCACAGAGTGAAGAAAATTACGCTGCTGCACAGACTCAGAAATTGCAAGAGAGCCCAATTCCTGCACTTAGCCAGCAGAATCAGTGACAAAAGCATCATAAAGGGGGAAGTAAAGCTTTGAGGAATGTCTGGCTACTTGAAGAGTCATTCCAATCACTATGAAAAAATCAGTATAAAATTAGGAGAAAGCCATAAAATGCACACCATGTCAAGACTGATATGCAGATGCAGGTTCAGCTTTCGGGGTTTCAAGCAACAATGTGAAACGGATAGAAACCTCCTAAACCTCAATTTTTTTCTCTCTAAGCTTCTTGGTGGTTTGCTTCCTGGCAACAAGGATATTACAAGACGTTTTGGAGCAGGGCTAATGCTAAGTATTACTCTGGCAATAAAGGTGGGGAATTTGTCTTTGGTAGGTAATGAAACCCATAAAATATTTTGAGTTAGACTTCAAATACAACAGCAAATTAGACCAAAGAAAGCTCACTCTTTTTTTCTGTAGCTCTCAGTTTGACATTTTTAGCACAGCTTCTCAGGAAATTGAGGCAAAGCAATTTCTCCCTAAATGCCTGTAGATGGGGTGTGATGCACACTGAATGCCAAGCAAGTACCTCGGTCTGGTGCAGCAGTTTGCTCCCAGCAACTGCTGCCCAGGCAGGAGAGCTCGAGGTAGGAGCTATATGGGAAAACTCTCTAAAATTTATTTTCATTAATCATTTATTCTCATTTGTCTCACTCACATCCTCAAACACCTAAGACAAAATTTAAATATGAAACCGATTTTCTCTTTTCAATTCATAGAATCTATAGAATGGTTTGAGTTGGAAAGGACCTTGGAGATCATCTAGTTCCGACTCCCTGCATGGGCAGGGACATCTCCCACTAGCTCAGGCTGCTCACTGCAAAAGAGATTCTGTTCTCCCAAAGGACTTTATATTCCAGATATGTACATATGCTAGGAAAGCTAATATATAAAAAAACCAGTTCAGATAAATTGGAAAAAGTCTTTTTAAGCCACCTTGAAAAGTACATGTAATTACTGTGGGGAAAAGTCTTCTATGTTAGACTTCCCCAGGTCTGTAAAGCAGGTGACTATGTAACTCTTAGTACAGTGGTACATTTATTAAGAGGGAAATTAAAGACATATCTTGTGGAGAAAATGCCTGATAATTTAAAAGGCCTGTCAATATAAATGTTGATTTATGGATCTTCTGTCACAATCAGCACTGTAACAGATGGAATCTCCTAAGTGACATGATCACTTCTTCCAAGTGTCTGATCTCCTTTTCTTCTTAAGGTAGAAACCAAGTGCTGCTTTCTGTAAGATGCAGATGTCACCTTATTGCTTAAAGGTGCATGCTGCTGCCTTTACACTACGAAAGGGCCAAGGAAGGCACTTTGAATTTCAACATTATACGAGTTGTGAATTGTTTATCAGTCTTGTTTATACAGGAAAATGTGCCAGCTTAGTTTTGCTGGAATAGCTATCTCCCTGAGTTCTCTCTTTAGAGATTCATCACTTTTTTCCACTTCAGTTGAGTCCACTTTCAAAAAACCACACATTTCAAGCTAAAAAAGCTACTTAGGCTCCTGCAAAGAATAACATCTTGAGAAATCACACATTTTCCCACTAGGACAAGCCCTTGTGTCTTCTAGGAATTTAATCCCACATAATCACTTGTCCTTATGACAGCTCCGTCTGCTGCTCAGATAATTTTTATACTGAGTAAGGTCCAACTGCAGTGCTAGTGACTCAGAGACCAAGGTAAGACCTCTGTCACTGCTAAGTGAATTCCTCTATAGCTCAGTAATTACTGTTAATGATGTCAGCAAACCCTTTATTTTTATTTTTATTTTTTTGCTAAGAAACCGTATGCTGTATATTATGAATGCTACAGCACACTGAAAGTGATGGAAAGTCAACTTTCTAATTAAATAATCTATGCTTGGGCATGACTGTAACATCTGCCTTCACATACAGTGAATCTGTCATACAGTTATGTCCAAAGACCTATTATTCAAGAACTGGGTGCTGGAGAGAACCACTCCTTTTAATCTCCTGAGAAAAAATCTCAGGGTGTGGTTTCTCCACTCAACACTGTGCCCAATGATAGTAACAGAGGAATGTGTAAGCAGGATTTTTGGAACTAAACTTTAGACTTGAGATGTCCCCTCTGTGGACAGTCTCCTCGTCTCTCTGGACCTGAGCCATGGCTGAGGTTCAAAGAGACAGTGGAAGGATCAGAGCAGAGGTGCCTTAACATGCACTTTGACTCCTGAGATTAATTGTGAATCGCACATCAGAACCTCCTCCTTTTCTTACTGTGGTTTTTAATGACAGCAGATACCACCAAGGTGCTTTGGGCTTCAGGCACTATGAGACACGCTTCTAGTACACCTACTGGACCAGCCTGCTCAGGTCACACTCATACAAGGATGATCAATTTGTGAACCCTTGATGAATGTGCAAATAAACAGCAACCTACAGCTTTAAGCTTGCCAAGGAAAGTATTGAATCTAATACCTGATAAAAATGGGCAAATTAAAAAAAAAAAAAAGTTGAGGTCAGACATTGTTTCATTAATCACTGAAGGCACAGATATGCCAAGTTCAAATGCTAAATGCCAGCCAGCAGTCCTAGAAAACACAAATGCCTGCCCTTAAAACATGTGAGCAGACTCACTGGCATCAGTGGTTGGTCCCAAGCATATTTTAGTGTAGTTGACTAGACACTTATCACACATAGAAATAAGACAAGCAGAATTGTTTTTCAAAATATGTGAGATACTGGATGAGTTACAATAAAAAAAAACAGAAAATTGTCAGGGATGTGCCTGTTGTATAACTCAAAATAAAGGAAAATAGAGAAGAAAAAAAGAAAATGGCTAGGAATTTCCAACAAATTTTACTTTTGTATTCCTAAGGGTGTTCTAAAACCACTGGTCAGCAAATCTACCAGATTTAGTAGGAAGCCCACAGTTTCCTTCCTGAATCACAGTTTTATGGAAGAACTCTAACTATGACTGAGTGGGAAAGTTAAGCACCTTATAGTCACCTGTAATAATCAGGGACTCAATCAATACCTTATTTACTGTGTATTGGATTGTCCAAGCACTTTGGAGAATGAGGGTAGCAAAAAGTATGATTTTGCCAGTGTTAAAGAACTCTGCCAACCTTCTACTTAAGAAGTCCCAATTACTCTAAATATTGCAGCACACACTGCACATTTCCAAGGGGCACAACTTTGTATAGAGGTCTTTATTTGACTTAGCTGTGTTAGCCTTTGAAGCAGTGTTAACAGACACATAGCATTGCGTGAATAAATTGAAGATACATTTGAGTTGTAGACTAATGCTGAAGATACCTGCCTCCACATTTACTGTTGCTGCTTTTCTGCTCTGGTGTCAATGCCCCCCATGCTGGGTACAGACAGAGCAGGAAAGCTGGATGTGTGTTTCTGCACCTTCTCAGAATAAAGAATAATATTTCTATAAAGTGTGTATCATATTTTTCCAAATATTAGAGTATTAATACATTAAAAATATTAAGAAATATTTATAATTGTAAGGCCTCTTTTCTTGTAAATGGTACTCATATATGCCCTCTCCAAACAGAACAGATGAAGGTTTTTTTTAACTGTTTCTGTGGATGCTCAAGAGGTGAGGCTATCAGACAGCAGCCTTGCAAATAAATGTTTACATGCTGACAAAGTTCATAAACACTGTGAACAGATGTTCAGTAATTACTCTCTAACTCCACTATGCAAGTCTGCATGCACAGAATATATATTCACTCCATACTACAGGTCAAACTGTCCTTTTCCAGTCTGGACCTGTGTCTGGCACTGGGCTACATAAATATTCATATACACATTTATTTATGTATACATTCATATCTATAGATATATATTCCATATAATTATATCTGTAAATTATCTATTGCAATACATATAATATATAACATAATGTAAAATAATGTATAATATATAAGAATATGTAATAATCTATAACAAAATAATATATGATGTATTATGTATCATGTATATTTATATACAAAATACCCCATCCACATAATTATATTATTTTTTAATATTTTTTTTCTATATCCCTGCTTTTAGGCCCTAGGTTACCAGAACATAATATGTGTCTTACTTTCTTTTCTTGCAACAGCTGTTCCTGGAAAAGCTTCCAGTGTCTCTGGCGGTGGGTCTCCCATTTCTCCAGCTGAGGAGCCAAGCTCTCCTGCCATTCCTCTTTCAGATGCTCACACTCTGTTACAGAAAGACCAGTCACAACAGGCAGGGTCTGAAGAAACAGCTCTGTGACCAGTTCTGCTAAGGCATGGGAAGCTTTAGAGTACAGATCCTAACAGAGGGACAAAGAGGGACAAAGAGAGACAGGTGAGAAAGTGAAACCGCCAGCTCTTTGGAATTCGTTGAGTGTCTCCATGATGTCAGTGAGGGAACCATGTCCCAGTGAAGACACTGGGCCAGTGACTGACCCCTGGAGCTAAAATCCAAAGCCAGTAATACTTCAGTTAAAAAGACCAGGGTTAGTATATGGAACAACTTGCATGTTTTGGTTCAAAGCATATAACAGTGTTTAAAATGCAACAGAAGCATAAACAAATGAGATCTTGAATCCTAACTGTTACCCACATGCAACTGCACTACAAAGAATATTTTGTTTTACTGGCTATGGTGACATGTTATAAAAACATTTATTTTGAAAGTTGCTGTGGAAACAATTTGCCTAACACAGCACTTCATAAAAACATTTTCAAAGGTGCTGATATGAAATGAATGAAGGCAAAGAAGAAGAAACAGTTAAAAGGGAGAGTATGGCATTAAGGTAGACAAAATTGACACTACTCATATTATACAGTTGGCACTCCAACAGATGACACTTTTCAATGCCTTCTGGAAAGACAGAATTATTCAAATTCCTTCTGATGCAGAACAGGTTCAAGCCTAGGAAAACAAACATCTCCTGGTGGTTTCATTACAACTAGTCCCATATGAGTGGTTTCCAATTGCTGAAGCTGTTTCACTTGCAAGAAGAGTTTGGATTATTTAGTCAGATGGCAAACAAGCTAAAAAGTCTGTTCAAAACACACAATTTCACTGTCAAATACACAGTGATGGTATAAGCTGTGTTTGCAAACTTGCTACAATTTGAGATAATCCCTAAGGAGAAGAAATGAGGGCAGGTAGCTTTCCCTAGCAGAAATGAGAAAACAAAAGCACATTGGAAAGGTCACACGGACACAGCCGTTCTCCAGCAGCTCACGAAGAGCTATTTTTGTGTAAGTTCCACAGAAACTTAACAGTCAAAAAATCTTTACTGCCTACTTGGTCTTGCTTTCATTGAAAAACAGTGTCAGCCCTCCTGAAAACACTTTTGTTTCATTTTTTTCCTTAAAATATAGATAAAATTTTTAAAACTCTTTAAGCATTCCTGTTGCACAACCCAGTAAGGTCTTCTAGCTATTGCCTTATTTTAAATTTAGGCTAAATTACAATCTCTTAAGTGATTAAAATCTGGAAACTCTCAATAGAAACACAGAAATATTTATCTAAATGCTAAAACCATTTGTCTGCGGTTCATAAACACAAAGTTCTAGTGGACTTGTCTTTAACTGACAGACAGAAACTTACCATTGTGTAAGAACCCATTCCAACTGCTAGAACATAAAAAAGAAAATGGAACAAAAAACCCCAAAAAAATCACAAAAGAGGATGTTAAACTGCAAAGTCAAGAACTCAGAAATTAAGAATGACCAGAACTTAGCTTGCATCTGAAATCTAGTTCTGTGTCCCCATAATGATAAACTTGGGGTGCACACACTGTTTCCACAGGACCTTTACCTGTTCCATGTTTAGGTTTATCAATACCAGTTGAATTGATAGATTTCTTAAAAATATTTATTAAAAAAATATTTATTTTCTATTTCTCATTTCCTGCACTGAATACTAAATCATTATTTTCCTCCTGGGATCCCTCTAGGGATGTTTATCACCATATTAATGAGCTTCTTTCACAAACAATAAATAGCTATATTAAGAGCTCCCTGCGGTAACTTCTGGATAAAAGTGAGGCACAACACAATCTAAAGTGTTCGCTACATCTTGAAGGTGAGATGTTCTGATTTTTGCTTAAAGAATGCAGCATTTTCAGAATCCAGCTTTGTTTGAACTGTAAGTGCCATGAATTCTTCTGTTTTGGGCTACAGGTTTCTGAAACTGGGCATAAATATCAGACTTGGTATTCAGAGACACAATGATCAGATGCCTAAATTCTAGTGACATTCATTTTTAGCTATTGCTCACAATCTGGACATGATAGTATAATTAGAATCATATCACAGAATCATAGAATTCCAACCCAAACCATTCTATAATTCTATGATCTATGAGGGTTCCAACCCTCCCACATGACCAGCTTGATTAAAGCCCCATCCAACCTGGCCTTGAACACTATAAGGGAGGAGGCTTCCACAACTTTCTTGGGCAACCTGTGCCAGCGTCTAAAGAATTTCTTTCTAATGTCTAACCTAAATCCATCCTCTTCCAGTTTAAAACCATCACCCTTTGTCCTATCACTACAAGCCCTTATAAAAAGCCCCTCCCCAGCTTCCCTGTGCCCCTTCAGGTACTGGGAGGCCATTGTAAGGTATCCCTGGAGCCTTCTCTTCTCCAGGTTGAACACGCCCAACTCTCTCAGCTTGTCTTTGCTGAGAAGTCCTCAGGTGCATCCTGTGCTGAAGGTTGGATCTCCCCTACTCTTTAATTAGAGTAACCAATTAATGTTACAACAATAATCTGTATGATGGTGGGCCTGGCTTAGCTCGCCAACACTAATGGAAAATGGTTTGTTCAAATGATCTCTTCTGCTGCTATTTATTTTTAAATAATTTAAAATTTAAAATTTAAATTTAATTTAAAAATTTAAAATTCAAGAATTTAAAAATCAAGTCTCCAAATTCTGGGATTCAAGAGAAGTTCGAAGACCCTGTGTTTCTAATCTCTGTATCCGTGCAACATTTAAAGAATGATCATTCTACCTCTGTAAATCCTCCCTTCTCTGAGCTTTACTAGCTTTTCATGACAAGTTAACTTTCCTGCCTTTGCTGGGTGTTCAGAGACATAAGAATTTTTCTTGGGTCTTAAATAGTTCAGAAGTAGTCTAGAGAAGTCTGTGGCATTTCTATTGCAATCTCAAAAGATCACAGGCAGGGTGTTAAGGAACTTCCTTCTTAAACAGACTTCCACCTATGGCAGCTAAATCACTTTGCAGCACATTTTGCTTGCAGAATTGATAGCATTTCCTTGGCATGCTGACAGCTCCGTATTTATTATTTACTAGGAAATTTTTTCCACAGAACATAAAGAAAGTATTTTGTTACTTGCCTTCATGCCATTTAGTTTAAAGACCAAATGAACAGAGCTCTAATTGCACTCCCTGCAGCTTCAAATTACACTGTGTACTTCCCCTTGGCACTACCAGAATGGGTACCTGGTTACCCAGCAAAAAATGTGACTAGGACCTATTCGCAGAAAACTCCTTACCTACATCATGTCATTCATGTGCTAGGCCAAGTTATCTTTAGAGCAAAGGTGCTTAACAATTTGTTTGCAAAATACTTCAAGGCTCTCTGCTGGAACTGGTATATATATGAAGGGACAAGAGTGAGATTAGAATTCCAGAAGCAGTTTTCACATCAGCAGTCCCTTTAAAAATGAACATGCTAGGTGAACACATGGAGGAGAAACAGAATTAAGCAGTATGTTCTTCACATATGTTGCAAACTGGCATGCAAAGCAACAGGTGCTGTAAGTCCCTGGGATGGTGACTTTTAACAGGACTGAACACATCCCCTTTAATCCTGCACTTAATTATCTTACCTGTAGTTCAGGATCACAAAATGAACCACTTTCTGTAGTAACTATCAAAATCCTAACTTCTCTTTGGTGTTCAGGGAACCACTGGCTGATGGCTTACTTAATCTCAACACATAATTGTAAAGACATGAGACCCTAGGCAGTCCTTGGAACCCAGACCCTAATCTAACCGCCTGCTCTCCACAAAGAACATGCCACATGCACAATACGATGGCTACAATGTTTAATGCCACACTTGAGACTCAGAGGAATGGACTCTTTCCTAAACAGTAAATCTACATTTAGGAAAGATTGCAGGTGCGATTGAATTCTACCAAAGTGTTTCAAACTAACAACATCGTTCAAAACTCTTTGTGCTCTAAGGACCTTATTGATCCAAAACAGCAATAAAGTCTGTTTGTGAACGGGGATGACACTACCTATGATAAAGCTTATTTTCCACAGGAAAAAAAGAAAACAGGATCTTAGTTTTGGACTAGAATCCCCATAAATTAGTTCTTACAAGCTTCTTGATATATCATGTCGTGCTTTTAGAATTTTATTTAGTAAAATTTATTCAAATTGATTCCATTAATAGAATAGCTGATTGCACTGTTGAATGAACTTGTTTGTAGTACCTGGCAGTCAACCTCAAAGCTTTTCAAAAAATCTCCAGAGAAATTCATCAAGCATAAAGAAATACCATGGGGTATATGCAGAAATAAAATGGGATCAGCTTAAAATGCCAAGTGCAGGTGAATTGCAGACAAGGCAATACATATATAATTTTGTCAAAAACCATGGGAAATACGCAGCTTATCAGATTTCACCTGGGTCAGTGTAACCCGAGGCACAAATACAGGCTGGGGGAGAATAGCTGGAGGGCAGTCCTGAGGAGAAGGAATTAGGGGTGGTAGTTGATGAGAAGCTCAACATGCGCCACCAGTGTGTGCTGGAGCTCACAGAGCAACTGCATCCTGGGCTGCACCAAAAGAAGTGTGGCCAGCAGGGCCAGGGAGGGGATTCTGCCCCTCTGCTCTACTCTGGTCAGACCCCACCTGGAGTACTGTGTACACCTCTGGAGCCCTCAGCACAGGAAAGATGTTGATCAAAGGCCTGGAGCAGCTCTGCTATGAAGATGGGCTGAGAGAGTTGGGGCTGTTCAGCCTAGAGAAGAGAAGGCTCCGGAAAGACCTTATAGCACCTTCCAGTACTTGAAAGGGGCTACAGGAAAGCTGGGGAGGGGCTTTTCATCAGAGAAATATAGGACAAGGAGTAATGGTTTTAAACTGAGAGAGGGGGGATTTACGTTACATATTAGGAAGAAATTCTTCACTGTAAGGGTGGTGATCAACTGGAATGGGTTGCCCAGGGAGGTTGTTGATGCCCCATCCCTGGAGGTTTTTAAGGCCAAGTTGGATGAGGTTTTGTGCAACCTGATCTAGTGGTAGAGTTCCCTGCTCATGTCATGGAAGGGAGCTGGAGCATGTCCAAAGAAGGGCCACAAAGCTGGTGAAGAATCTAGGAAACAAGTCTTATGAGAAGCCTCTGAGGGAATTGAGGCTGTTTAATCTGGAGAAAAGGAGACTCAGGGGAGATCCTATCACCCTCTACAACTACCTGAAAGAAGGCTGTAGCAAGGAGGAGGTCGGTCTCTTTTCCCAAGTAATAAGCACTAAGATGCGAGGAAACGGCCTTAAGTTGTTCCAGGGGAGGTTTAAATTAGATATTAGGAAAAATGTCTTCACTGAAAGGCTTATCAAGCATCAACACAGGTTGCCCAGGCAGCTTGTTGAGTCACCATCCCTGGAGATATTCAAAAGACATGCCGAATTCTAGACTGCTAATTGCAAAAATGAAACGAGTACACTGCTTTTAAGCATCCTAACACAAATAAAACACAATTACATTGAAATAACCCTTAGTACAAGCTAATAAAAAAAACAGTTTAATTTCCAGGCATTAAAAAACGAAGTTCACTGAAATTCCAGTTTTGCTCCATCAGTGATCCTTGATTTATGGAGAAGGCAGCTTGAATCGTCTCATTCTGAACTCACTATTTAAAAATGTGCCTTTGTAGATAAGGTTATGCCCTTTACTAGATCTATTATCGAATTGTGTCCATATAGTAGTAAAAATCCACATTTTCTTATGCAGTAAGGCAAGAAACAAGTTTCAGAATGAAGGCTAAGCATATCAGGCATTTTTCATCAGTGTTGACTGAAATTACAAGATCAAAATTAATCAGTCCCCAAACCCAGAACTAGACTGAGCTCACATGGTTTAAATCAACAAATGTCATCTATCAAACCAAGCTGTCTCTCAGACTTCCTGGGGTTAGTCACAGGGCAAAATTTTCAAAAGTGAGCATGAGAGTTGGAGGTCTCTTGATATGGATTTTCACATGAGACAAACTGTGATTGAAAAGTTGCTAGTTCTAGATATACCTAAAAATGCAGTCCATTCCATGAAATGCATTGCTCATGTTAATGAAATTATATAAGGAAAATAATGGAAGAGTAAGTCTTTAACAATCTGTGCTCTTTATTTTGACGAAGATAACCTTTCCCCTTTTACTAACAAAAGAAAAAATCAATTTCTTTGCTTCAACCTCACACTCATGTTTACCCACTCATAAAATGTTTATTACCTTGCTTGTTGATAGTAGTCATTACTTAACAGCTTTTAGTCTACATTCCTGTGCCTTTCTATGTCAAGTCATTCATATCAACATTCTGGTGAAATGCTATCAGCAAAGGGGAATTACAAATGACAGTAAATGGTGTGTTTTTATGATCCTGATGTTATGGCTAAGGAAAAATAATTATCTTACCGTGGACTGCGCAATTTTTAGCTGTTAATTAATTTAGCTGTTAATTGATTTACTTTTGTACACTCTGCTTGTTTGTTTTGTTAATCACCAGCCTCTTTTCACTTCTCCTTTCCCAACTGCAATAAGCAGGTAGTTCACAAAAAAAAAAAAAAGAAAAGGATGGGGGAGAAAGAAAAGTTTAAAGGTTGATTAATATCTGATATGCTAAACCTCAGGCAGACTTGCAAAGAGCTAGCCATTAATCCTTTCAAGACATCACAAGAAACAGAACAGGACACACTGGGGGCACAGGGATGCTCTTGCTGCCATGTAACAGAAAATTACTGTAAAAATCCTGGCAATTAAAAAACTACCCACGCCAAAACACAACTGTTATTGTGACACAATATCCCTTGAGTATGGGATAACTCTGCTGTGTTTATGAAAATATTAGGCTGAGCCATTCAGTTACCTCTGACACAATTCCTCCTTCAGTTACCACATAACATGAAAATAAAAATCACTTGAACTCATTCCACAACTTGCACTTCAAAAATTAGTTATGGAGACTGTGTTTAGACACAGGCTATTCACCTACAGCACATTATTTTAATCCACTAGCATGACTGAAATGTTCTATGCTACCTTCCAAATATAACTCGTTCATTTGCTTCAGGCATCAACAGATTCCATTGACCTTGGTTAAGTAATTTTAATTGATTTATTCATGTGTACACAAAACAAACCTACTCAATTATTCTATGCAAACACAGCTTCCAGATCATTGCGTTTTACATAGTTATTAATCAATTTGGATAATTCCTTGATGTGCTGATGCACTACAGGCTAGAGTAGTACTACATAAATCTGTCTTGGTGAAGTCACAGAGTGTTCAAAAAGGGGAAAAATGAAAAAACAAAAATGGCATAGAAATTTGAGAAAGGCTTAGAAGAACATTGTGAGAACAAGGTAAGGATCTTCTCCCACAAGTCAATGGCACTTACAGCTTAAGTGGTACCTTTTCTTCAGTCCCCAGGATATTCATTGGTTCCCTATTTGGTCACATGGTGACTTTTTCCTTGTATTTTAGTATCACCTCTTGCATGGAGGTTACCTTTCTACTCATTCATGAAACTAAGTCTGCTAGGCTTGCTTCCACGAGGACAAACCAAGGTAACTGTTGAATTAGGTCAAGTTATTCCAACACAAAATTGAAGGAGGAATAGAGAGCCTAAGCTTTTAAACACATTTAAGCCTTTATCACATACAAGACCTGGCCAGGTGCCTTTCCCTGGAAAAAAAGAAAAGCACAGGTGCATCTGTCAGAGCGCAATCATCCAGAACTCTGTACTGACTCTTTTTCTTGGGGATTTATTCTGGTTTGTCACCTACAGTGCAAGTTTTGATACAGTACTTTAAAATGGTGTGAATAGTTTAGAAAGCTGATCCAGGATGGAGGCGCCTAAACGCTCTAAGACAGTTGCTTTGAAAGCTGCTAGTAACTTCTCTTAGCTGAAGGAATGTCTGAGGATGGGACCTAACTCTAGCTAACTGGCAAATAGGCATCTAACACTGGTGTTGTTACAGTACCTTTGTCTGTTCTTTACTAGGATACTGTTGTTTATCTGAGAAATTGCAATGCTGATTATGCCCCAAGGACTGCAACAGCAATTTAAGAAAATAGAGGGCTTGGATGTGGAAAAAAAACACACCATGATTTGGGTTGTGTTGCCATGAATTGGAAAAGTGTGGTGTGATTCATTCCAGTTTTGGGGGTTTTCAACCGAGGTCAACATGTAAATGGGTACACAAGTAGGAACTTGTCTGGAAACCTAAATCCTGTGAATACTGGACAGATTGTTCATGCCAGAAGAAATGTGTGAAATTTCTTTAATCCTGGGCCAGTAAGGAGTATGAGCTGTTTGGTGGAAAGGGCATATATGGCTAAATCTTGGTTACAGAGAAATTGTAATATACAGAACACTTTGCCTCCTTTTGGATTTAGGTAATTATCTCCGTTTTATTTCCCTTACATCCAACAGCTATTTAACTTCCATGTGTGGGAAAGCAGAATTACTCTGTGCAGTCTTGCAAGGCTGATTTTCATTTGCAACAAAAAAAAACAAACCTTGATGAACTCTTAAATATTTAATCACTTCTAGTTCTTTCCACTCTAACTGTTTACAAATGTATGGATGCCTTTTTTAAACATCTTGAAGTCTATCTTTGGATGTCTTGTGGACCACAGGCTGAGGAATATTAATCTAAATATGTGTAGAGCATGCCAGGATGACTTTAGAGTGTTTCAGTAATTTTTTTTCAGTAACATTACTATTCTTCAGTTTCTACTGAAATGGTAAAAAAAGCAATAGAACAGAACTCTCTACTGGTGAACGTTCCTGCCATCTAACTTAGGAACACATGCTTGCAGTTATGGAAATATGGAGAGTAAGTGAACTATTGAATGCTTAATCGAATCTTTACCTAACCTTTTCCTTGCTCACGGTAGAACAGAAACAGCAGAGTCCAAACCTTTCAAAAGACTGCAAGGCAAATGACTATGAGTTAAACTTCAGGGAGTATAGGCCTTTTGGATTGACAATACAGAGGTTGCAGTGCTTGCATATGTGCTGAGAATAATTGCTTCTAAAAACTAGTTGGTTCTACAAATTGGCTGATTCAAACCCAATTGGAACACAGGTCTATTGCCACGTGAGGGTTGCTGGTACCCACCTGGCTAGTCTAATGTTCACTTGCTTATGTCTGCCTGAGCTTCAGTCACACCCCTGCACTATGGGGTGTCTTGAATCCCTGTCACCTTCCCATGGGTATCTCGTCTTCCCCATTGGCAGCAATAGTTTCTTCCAAGCAGAAACCCAGAGAAACTTAGAGAAGGGGCAAAGCGCTGCTTCACAGGGAAAGGCTTGTGCTTGTTGAAGCTGCACTTCTGTTCTGAAGTGTGGTAAAGCAGAATGAAGAAAAGGCACTATGATTGTGAGATGTAACTCCTTCTCTTAACAGCAAATCTACTTTTGTTTTTATGCCTACCCCAGGTAATGGACAACATGTAGCTACTGCACTTCGCTCAGTTGTAGAAGTAAGAACAGCTCCATTTACCTGCAGTGGGGCTATACTCACATATGCTTTCTCTTCTAACTTTTGCTGCTTACAAGGTATACTCAGAAGCACTCTGCTCTCCTGTAATCGACTGCAGAATATATACTTACGGTTAAGGGGAGAAAGTGCAGTTGCTCTTTATGTTAAATGTCACAATAAACATGTTTTATTATAGAAAAAAAAGGCGGAAATTAAGATTTGTGGACCTGCATTCAACAGATGCCAGCTGGATCACAGTTGTGGCAGTTTTTCATTGCTGGCAGTGTTTGTTTGGGTCTAGGAATAAGAGAGCAGCTGCAATAAGGAATATAATGGCTTAGAGATGGGTGAATTGGCAGAGCTGCAGCTCTCCTGGCAACTTGGCAATTCTAGAAACACTTAATTCACCCAAACCAATTTTTCTTTAATGGAAAACTTAGCTAACGGTGCTGAAAGAAAGAGGATCTTAGTGTCACTAAAGCAGAGTACACAATAAAGGAAAGCAATATAATTTCACAAATGAGGTGGAACTGTGCAAGGTAAAAAAAAATTCTTTGGTCTCCTCATGTGAATTGAGGAATGGGCTGGAGAAGGTACATACTCTGGAGAATGGACTGTGTGCAGTAACATCAGCAGATATGTTGACTTTTCTTAAATTAAATTGCTTTGTACGATTAATTACTCTGATTCACTGGCATAGCCCTCCAAGCAAACTTTTCCTTTCTCCAAAGCCATATATTTCTCAAATATCCTGTTGCTTGCACTATTACATAAAATCATGGCAAAACTATTTGTTCTAAATACAGTGACTTTATTTTTTTATCTATTGAATTTGAAAAAGTGGACTAGTGGTAATTAAGATTGTGTGGGTATCTCACCCTCATGCGATAGGGACTACAAGTTTCCATAACACCCTGATCTGGTCATAATTAATCACGACAAGGATCCTGCTGAGCTGAAAGTTATTAGTTCCAGCCTAATTAAAGGTCACCGCTGGCAACAGTTTTGGGCTTCATCAGATACATCATGTTATCTTATTTTTCAGTGCAGACAGAAAATAATTATAGATGACACAAAAGCATGAAGCATCTACTTATTTCCCAAACTAGTAACATAGAGAAGGGTAAAAATATTACTTTCACTAAAGATCTGAACTTTTTTCACGGAACTAGTGCCAAAACAATTTGTCTGAGAGGAAAAGAAATTAGAAAACTATTTTTGGAGACAATTAACTAAGAATAGTATAATCTTAACATTGTGCAGAGGAGAGGATTACGCTACATAAATGAAGTCTCTCTCCCCGTAGTAATGACATACGTTGTATGCTCTCAACATTTACTGCAGCCTTGTCAGTCACCCAGACAGCAGGTTTTGGCAGACCACGTAAGCATTTTCTGACTAATAGGAGGTTAGGAAACAGTGTGTGTTGTGAAGATAATGGAAAAGGCAAGCTAGTGTGGAAGACTGTCTGTCTCCATCTCCTTGTTTGCCAGACTAGCTTCCTGGAGCTACCACGATGTCTTCTGCAACTCCCCAATCCTCCCCAAAGCCTGACACTGTGTAGTGGTTACAGGATCTTCAGAATTATTTTAGTAAATGACACATATCATTAGAAGTCATACCTTGTAGAGATCTGCAATGGCCTCTGTGCTCTTGCAGTCATCCTCCTCCTCCAGTTCCCACTGTGCTTGCCGATGCTTCTCTAACAGCTCATGGTAAGTCTAAAAGAAACACAATAGGTATATTTAAATAAATGAGAAGGTTTTGATAGCCTCTTGTGATCCTCTCTTCCTTCCCTGATCCCATTCCCATGCACCATCACAATAGCAAGATTTTATCTGGAACTGTGACTCAGAGGGAAATTAAACTTGCCTTACTGTCTTAATTTGAGCACATCCAATCTTAGGTATGAAACTGTATAGCCTCAGGAATTTGGGTTAAGTAACAAGTACCTAATACTAGAAAACATGTGAAATGATCTGATTTGCAACCTGCTTCCTTGTGTACAAACACCACTTTGTCATAGCCGGTACTATGAGGTGCAGCATAGCCATCAGACACCTTAGTTACAGCTGTATCAACACTGTGCAGGGGTTTGGCACTGGAGCTGATCAGCATGGCCCATGGCAGTGTCAGATGGTACTCAGCCTGGAAGGCTGATCTGCAACTTGGTCATGACTTAGTCCTTGGTCGCAGATTTAAGAGGGATACAACCTTTGTCTTCAAGCCAGAACTGGGAGGTGTTGGCAGGTTCATGTGCTGTAATGGAAGACTGAATTTCACTATGAACATCTCACTGTATACACAGAAGAGTGGCCTTATACCTGTATATATGTTCTGTATTTTTACTTGAACTGCTAAGTGCCTTCTTGTGGCAAATATGGCTTTCTTTGTTAGGTATACCAATAGGGATCTTCCAAAGAGCCCAAAGCGTTCATAAACTCTTCATGTACAGGTCATTCTTGTAGGAGTAGACTTTAAAATTCACACTTAAAATGAAATTATAGTTTACCACAGAATTTGACAATTCTGCTGTAACTTGTATGTCTACTGGGGGCAAGGCTGAGCAAGACTGGTTTACTGTAAAGGGCACTTTTTGGCTTGTGGGCATCTTTTGATCATTCCTGTGTTCTCAGTAAAAAAACCAAAATGAAAATGTACCTTTTCCAGCGGAAGCACAGAATACAGAGCCAAAATGCTACAGGGACTCTAACCTTTCCTACCTAGGTAATTTCTTCCTATCAAAAAAGAGCCAGAGCTGCAGCAACTAAATCATTACCATCCAACTTGTGCTCAGAAGAAACTGATGTGAAGAAAGTGTATTACAAAATCCACCTTCTTAATTGGCAACCACTTAAAATTCAGCAGAAAGGTCAGCTACTGCTGAGGCTGCTGCTTCCATGGTGGTGCAAGCCCTTTGATGAAGTGGAGGGGAAAAGACAGAGAAGTGCATTTGATTGGTACAACTCTGGGTGCATGGTGAGGATTTCAGACCAAGCCCTTAAGTGCTGGACTAGCTGTGAAACCATCAAACATGTTTAAAATAGCTCCTCAATGCTGAGGGGATTGCTTGCACAAAATAATTACTGGACTATTTAAATTAAATCATGGGAGCTGCAGATACATATATATATGTACTTTTCTTACTTATCAAAGGAGTCTCTGGACTCATGACTCTATCTGTTCTGGGACAAAAGGCTCACTCAATTGTGGCAGCAGGAAGCATTAAATTTATGATTTATTTTATTATTTGTGCACAGGTATTTAATAATATTAACTCATTTGCATTCTGTCCTACAGCATAAAGTGCAAGTTGCCCATTTCTGCTCAGCCTGTCATAAGTAGATTGTTAGTTTACAGTTTAATTAAGCGTATTTGTTAGCTTTCTAAGGTGTACAGAGTAGAGCATCTCTTGCACAAAGCTGTGTGGCTTACCCTTGCAGGAGAGAGGTCTTAATGCCTAAGTTTCTAAGCTTTGTTTAATAAAGTAGAGATGTGTCTAAGAGTTTTGAATGATGTGTACAAGGAAAAGACTTTCACAAACGTGACAGAATTATTTATCTCAAGTTATGAAAAGCCAAAGAAGTAAAACATGCTCTACTGTTTTAAAGTGCCTGAAACCTTTTGTTTTGCCAGACAGGTTTTGCATACAAGAACAGTAATTACATTATCCAATTCATACTATATAACTAAAGAACTTGTCCCGGCAGTAGAAAATTGCAGTGTTGAAATCTGTTTTGACAGTTTGATAAACCTGGAATCTGGGTCTTATCATACAGTAATTTATCTAAGTTATTAGATTTCATCAAAAGTTTAATGCTGCTGGATGTAACCATTTTAACCTTTAATTATTTCTTTTCATGAAAATTGAGGATTATTTTTTTTTAATTCTTAATAAATTTGGTCTGTATTTACCAGCAGTTATAGGGAGTTTTGTAGTTCTCAGCATTGACAGCTAAGAACTCAGATTTTGTATACAGAATCACAGAATGGTAGGTGTTGGAAGGGGCCTCTGGACGAGGGGCAGTGGGCACAAACTGGAACACAGGAAGTTCCATCTGACATGAGGAAAAACTTCCTTCCTGTGACAGCTACGGAGCACTGGAACAGGCTGCCCAGAGAAGTTGTGGAGTCTTCTTCCCTGGAGACTTTAAAGACCTGTCTGGATGCGTTTCTGAATGATCTGCCTTAGTTGTTTGGGTTTTTTTGGTCCTGCTCTGGTAAGGAAGTTGGACTTGATGATCTTCAGAGGTCCCTTCCAACCGCTAATATTCTGTCATTCTGTGAGCCTCAATAATCTCAGTAACAGAAAAGCAATTAGATCAGTGCAGTCTGCTTGCTTCTGTAACACAGGACAGATACTTTCCTCCGGAGATCCCCTACACTGAGCCTAACACATAATAGCTAAGTAAAAGATGTTTTCTACACCCTTTGATATTATGTTTCAATGTGACAAGTCCACCACTGGAGGAAATGTAGGCAACCATAGGCAATAGGAGATCTGACCCTATCCCACCTGTGCTACTGCACACAATTCTCAGGATGACCCAAATATCCTGATTTTATGGAACTGGGAAAAATACGCTATGTATTTGGTATTAAAAACTAATGGAATAGTGAAAACAAGCTTTTCTGTGCTCACCTTAAGAAAATTATTAATTTCTTCAATGTGTAAAGTTTTACTGAGGAGATCCCCTTGCTCAGCTTTCTGTCTGCATTTGAACTCTTCCCTCTTCTTTGCACGGCACTCCAGTTGCTTCAAGATCAGGTCTTTACTTTGCTGGATACACTCTAAAACATAAACCACCAACAATTAGAAACCACAACTCCACAGGGAGAAAGGAGCATCTGCTACTGTCACACAACATAAACTCACCAAAATCTGTTAGCGAGTGAAATAGCAAGTCATTACCATGCAGGATTTCAAAACTGATCCTTACCCTGATGGCCTTTTTAGATGCAAACTTCTGGGGTGTTAAATGGCACTTAAATCTATCAGGATATTTTGATCACTACTATCGTGCACCGTCCTTTTCACTGCTGTGACTTATGCAAAGGCATTGAGTTAGTTCAAGAAACACATTTCTACCTGCAACACCCCAAAGCTCCTCCTCCTGCTTTGAGAAGGTCCAGAAGTAGCTCATTACCTAATTGCAGATATGCAAATAATGCTGCAAGGACAAGAGCAACAATATATGTCAGGGAGAAAAGGTCTAGAGCAATGTTAGTTCAGATTAGCTTGAACTGGCATGCAGCCATACCAAGCTTTCAGAGTGACTCATGCAGGAACCTGCAGCAAAAGTTGCCAAGGTCCCTCTGATGTGAAATATTTGGGACTGAGTTCTTCCCCCGCTCATCACCCTTACAGGTCCAAGTGATTCATAAATTCATGAGTCTATCTGGACCTTGTGCTGCAGAGTAGAATCAGCACTTAGAATGTTCTACCATGACTTCATGTTTAATTGCCTGTCCACCTAAGAAGAACTTTACTCTTTTCTTCCACCCACCCTTCCCCAGACCAGTACTTCACTCTGGACACAGGCAGCAAAAGGAGAACACAAGAGTCATCTGTGGTTGCTGTCCTGCCATCATATCAAGCTGCTTTAACTATAGTAAACTATTTTGTGGAGAGAGAAAGGAGCACAGTACCGTAGCACTGAGCACATTGCTTATTCTCCATGCTAATTTTATTCACAGGCTGATGATGCACTGACAAAACACTAGACAGTGCAATGAAAGTATACGAAAGCCTGTAATAAAAATGTCACCTGAACAAATGTAGCAACTGTCTTCAACACTACTCGATTCTTTACTACTTTCTTATTTGTTTCCTAGGAGCAAAATCTTACAGGCTTTGTGTCCTGCTTGTGCACTGCAGGTACAGGCTTCCCAGAAAGGTTGTGGAGTCTCCAACTTTAGAGATACTCAACAACTGTCTGGCTATGGTCATGAGCTGGCTATAGCTGACCCTGCCTGAGCAGGTGGACTGGATCGTTATGACCTCCAGAGGTTCCTTCCAACCTAAACCATTATGTGATTCTATGATTCAGTAACAAACAAAGTGATACAGAGAGAGTCTTAAATCAGCAGATCAGTCAGCTTAGACTTTGTTATAATTGTGTACTTTACAGATAGGCAGTGTGAAGGACTGTGAGATGAAAAAACTTTGTTTTTAATATATTTTAGTCTGACATAATAGAAGAGAGGATTATCTGAAGATCATAAGCCTTAAAATTATCTTTTCAAGAGTAATAGCACAACTACGTTTTGTGTATCTTCTCCTGGCTCCAGATGGTAGCAGATCATAAGACAGTATTTTGCACATATACAGTTATTACTGTCCCTAAGGTTAGCTACTACCACCAACCACATCAAGTTACAGCAACAGCAAAAGGAGAAATCCCACAAATACTTGCAAAAACATGACTCATCTTCAAACTAATGAAAGCAGTTATAGACTATATGAGCTGTAGAGGAAGTTCATAGTAAGGCCTGGAACAAGACCTAAAAGGCTTAAAGCCAAAGTTCCTATTCTAGGCATCCACCCTTTACAACAATAGTCTACTTGGTCAATTTATCAATGCCTTTTTAAAACAGATGGGTATAAGGCCAAAACAATTTTTTTTTTTTTTAACTACTTAATAATGTGAATTAATGCCCATATTTGTTAATTCATGAGCTCCAGTCTAAGTACTCACCATTACTGAAATGTGCTAACTGATCCCAGAAGGCCTTGTGCAGATCTGTTAGAAGTTCTTCCTTTTGTCGGACTGACAGTTTATTCTTTACAGTTAAATGGTCCAGGATATTTGACAAAATATTTAATCTACACTTGCACTCTTCTGGTATATAGGACTTCAGTGAATCGATCATTTTTACCATAACCTCCCAGGTGAATAACCTTTCCTGAATGTCCTAAAACATAAAAAAGTCTTGTTTAGAAACCAAGAAATGATCTTGGATTGTGCTTGTCCTTTGATTGAATTATTCATTCCCAAACTAAGCAGAAAGCTCAGGACGCTTCACAAGACGACATGAATAACAACCTTCATATACTTAAATACTTCTGAAAGTCTTGACCAGTGTAGGACAGCAGTGGGTTTACTGCATGTTCAGTTGTAAGACCCGATCTAAAAATACTGGTGTTTTTCATTATTTGTAGCTGCCAAGAAGACACTAAGGCAAGAAAATAAAATAAGCTTGCAGAACAAACTTAAATAATCCAGGGGGAAAGATGGACAGAAGGAAAACATGGAAGTTCTGACCTTTTAAGATACTACAGGGCACACCAGTATGGGCCTTCCTGTTGAAATAAGGACACATCTGACTTTGATACCGCTGGGATTCCTTCAAGTATGTGGTCAGCTGGAGTTCAGTAGATATACTAAGAAATTACCAGAATTGTCTATGGCCTAGAAGCTTTCATTGCATTATTAGAGAAGCCCAGAATTACAGTAGGGAGCAAAACTTCCTGGGTGAAACAGCAACTGCTTTAGACTTTGCTGCAAAGTTGGAAAGAGTGCAGCAATTACTGTAGTTAACGGAGACACACATACAATGACCTCTGCAATGAGATGCAAGCATCACAATAGTGGCTTCAGGTAGGAATATTTCCTGTACCTGTACCCAAACATCTCAGTTGAAGTCTGACCATCTGAAGGAACTTACTGTGCAGTAGCCTGGGATGGGTCAAGTGCAATCAGCTGCAAAGACTTTTCATACCTGGCCAGCTCAGTTTTCTTAGGTACTCCAATGCAAAACTAACAAGTTAATAATTACTGTATCTGTTTATTAGTAAGCAAAAAAACAGCTAGCTATCCATTTATTCTCCAAATTACTAATAAAAGCAGTGGGCCAGATTCCACTAAGCTGGTAAATTTCAAGTAATTCTTTCAGTATCTCCTCTGAAAAGCAAATAAAGAATTCTTTCAGTATGTCCTCTGGAAAGCAAATAAAGAATCTCTTGATTTTAACACGAGGCATGGTGCTGATGCATTTATAAACATATTTTTCCATCTTCAGATCATATCCCTAAGAGATGTTAGGGGTTTTCAAATCCAATTAAAGTTATTGAACACCCAGAATATCCTGAAATTTAAATTAGGATTTCTCAGTCAAAGTGGAATACATACTTTAAAATAAATAAATAAATAAATAAATAGTCTTAGTGCCCAAGGTAATGATTCTCCTTTCATCTTATCTAGTGCTCTTGCCTCTGGCTCACTGGCTGCATCAGTATCACTTTTTCCTAACATGACTGTCTAAACAGTATTTTGAGAATCAGAACTCAGCTGCAGAGGTTCACCTTCCTCTGAGTCTTTATAAAGTGCAATGGAAGTTGAGCTCTATGCAACAAAGCTAAAAGAGATAACTGGAGTAAGCAGTCTACATCATCCCTCAGGCAGAACTGTAAATTTATATAATTCCTTGTGTTCAGATTGACTAAATCTCTCTTCACTTTTATTTCTTTTTGTACTTTACCATTGCCTGCAAATCTTGATATTCACTTAATAAGCTTTCTACTGCAATCATCTTCTCAGTCAGATCCATTGTTATTTTTGTTGCTTTGGCACTTGAGAATTTTGATTGGTCCAAAAAAGCTTGCTGGGCTTTGTCAGTTTGCTTCCAGAAACCTTCCATCTGTAGAATATGAATTAAAAAACCAATTCACATTCCCTCATTAATCATTTAGTATTTCATCACAGCGGGAGGCATATGAGTCTACAAAGATACAAATCACTGAGACTACAGACAGGTTCTAGTATGAGGTATAGTGGACATTTTGCAAAGGTAAAGAGCCTATTTACTGTATGACAATACACATGTTGGTGACATACAAACAGCAGGTCAATCCTGACCCTTTAAAATGTAGTAATTCTGTAGAAGTTGCTAAGAATTTTTTGTTAGATCTCCACACATTGCATCTACAAAAGCCTATTATGTTCTAGTCCTAATGGAAAAACAAAACTGGGGATGTTTAGATTGGAGAAGAGGAGGCTGAGGGGAGAGACCTCACTGACCTTTGCAACTACCTGAAAGGTGGGTGTTGGCCTCTTCTCCCAAGTAAATAACAGGACCAGAGGAAACAGCCTGAAGTTGCAGCAAGAGAGGTTTAGATTGCGTATTAGGAAGAATTTCTATACTGAAAGAGTGGTCAGGCACTGGTACAGCCTGCCCAGGGAGGTGGTTGAGTCACCACCCTTGGAGGTATTAAAGAAACATGTAGATGTGGCACTTCAAGGCATGCTCTAGTAGCTGAGGTTGTGGGGTTTTTTGTGGGTGTTTTTTTGGTGGAGTGTGTGTGGTTGTTTGTATCTGTGGGGTTTTTCTGTGCTGATGGTTGGACTTGGTGATCTTAGAGGTCCTTTCCAACCATTATGATTCTGTGATTCTCTATCCATCCTCAAAATTTACTTAAGCATCTGTAAGTTTTGTAAATAACAGTGACTACGACATCTGTCAGTATGGAAAAAAAAACCCCTTCATATCACCAAGGGAAGAGTGGATTAGTTCAAGGGCCTGATCGATAGAAATCTGTGTATGGGGAAATCATTTTCAATACAGATGAAAAGCATCTGCTGGCATAAGAGTGACAGATCCACTCAAGGATGACTGCCACTAATGAATAACTGCCTCATCCTGCTCAGTGAGGCTGCCAGGAAGCTTTTATATCACTAACTCTAGAGAAATCTAAACAACAAATTTTTCAAAGAGCGAAGTTAAATTGCAAAAGAAACTCGATGCAGATGTGCCATCTTTACCAGGACCTCCAAAATAAAGTGAAAGACACAGAGAATCACAAGAAAGCTGAAGAAAATTCCTACTACCACACTTAACCATCAGAGGTGAATAAAATGTTAACTCCTCTATGAAAAACACCCAAGGCTGAGACGATGACCTATTTAGTTCAGGGTGAAGTGCCACAGCAAAAGAGCACAGGCAGCTCACAGAGCCAGCGGTCTGACTAGTCAGGCACTCGTTTTCATCAGCAGTGAATTTGCTCAAAACTCAAAAAGAGGACTGGAAAGAAGAATATATTCCAGATTATTCCATTTACTACAAAATAAAATGCAGAATATTCTTAACCTTCTGTTTTGTAGCCTCCAAGCTATTTGGACATTGTGACACTACTGTAGAGAAAAAGAACCCAAAACTTTCACTTTGAGAATGGAATGCCTGCTATCAAGCTACATTTTATACATTAAAAAAAGTGAATGTATTATGAATGTATTATAAATGTGTAGAGCTGCTAAGGCATAAAGTTTTACTTCAGTAAATTTGCAAAGTATGCTAAAAGGTAATTATTTCCTTAGTAATTATTTCAGCTTCAAAATATTTTATAGTCTCTTATTACTCTGTTACTCAGTTATGGAGGACTAAAGAAAACAAGGTGCTAGAATAATACTCCTAAAAGTCAGACTATATCTACGCTTCAAATAAATCCTACCATCTGACAAGCAATATGATAAAACAGTGTTTGTATAAAGAGCCCACTGGCTCCCAAAGGGAGCTGGAAATACATTGCTGGAGCAATGTAAAAACATTTTCATGACTCACGCACATCTGAAGTACTAACTGTGGACTAGTCAATACAACAGTTTAAAAAAAGTAAGAAAAACATTCCCCATCAAAAGAGTAACATTAACATTAAACTTTAGGAGAGAAAAAATAGAAAGGTACGTTATCTATTATGTGCTCAGAATATTCTCTTTCTTTCCTTTCTAAGTCTTCTAGAGTTTGGTACTCTGAATTATGGGCTCCTGACATATCAGTATTCTGTAGTCTAGAGTCAAGTTGTTTCTGTAGTTCTTCAAAATCCTGGGAAAAAAAAAAGGCAAGTCATTTGTTAAACAGAAAAACAGATACAGTTTCTAAATCTGACAAGCTAAGAAAATTAAGGTGTATATATATGCCAGCTCTGAACTACGCTTGATACAAATACAAACATTTCCACTACTGTGTGAGCACAACCAAGACTGTTGTTCATCTCCACCGAATAAAAATTTTAGTAAACATTGCTCCATGAGCCTTCATATTAATAATCCTTTGAATCTATCTAAAAATATTTTTATTCTAATAAGTGTATATGCTGTGTTTGAAAGCTCAGAGAAATATTCAGCTAGATGAATGAACCTGTAGTGCTCATAAGGGACAAATTACAGGCCACATCATTATATTGGTTTTTAAAATTTTTCAATCTTTTGAAACGAGGATGATTTTTTCTGGAAGCTAATGATACTGACAAATACTAGTCTTCTGCCCCTACTTAGTAGCTTGGCACTGAAAGGGATAATACTGGAGTTGCTGAAACACACTTTATGTAACAAATATTTACTTTTAATATCACGATTTTGGGTGTCAATGCATTAACTTGATAGCCTATGTCTTAAAAGAAATGCAACCATATTTTGACAAGCTTCACCAAAAATGTAATCAAAATCCCATGAATTTTTCCTACACTGCAGAATTGAAAGAGGATAATGCTGTCTGTGATAATCCTCAGCCTTGTCAATACAGTATTAAATACAGTAGCTTCCAGTTGTAATGCTTTTGCTTATTGCCAATGTCTCTTTTACATGGTATCCATAATCAGCCTCATCCTTTATGTGATATCCTAACTCTAAAGCTTTCATATTTCCAAGACTTTTCTCTCCAGAATATAGGGCATAGGAATGCTATATTGACACTTAAATGATTGGCCAACTCCAGCAATTACTGGAAACAAACAAGATTCAGCCTTTGTCTTGCAGCAGCTCTGTTATGTGCATGAAGACACCGATGCTGTCAAGCCTCGTTGAGGTTTGGGCTGTACTGGGAAACATGCTTCACCTATATTACCTCTGTATTTATAATTGTCATGACCAGAAGTCCATCAGAAAAAGGAATTCACACACCAAATCTCATTATTAATTTAGTAAAAACAATCAACTTTAATACTAAACCAGATGATTTAATGCAGGGGTGGTCTCAATGCAAATTCCATTTTGAAATAAATTATTAGGTACAAGCACAGACATTCCTGATATTCATTCACAGATTGTGAGACTGAATGAAAAAATAAATCTCAACAACTAATGCCTAGATGTCATATTCCATCTCTATGTAAGAAAAAAAAATCGTTACTGTGAGAAGAATTAAGTATTGGGATGGGTTGTCCAGAGAAATGGGAGTTTCCTTCAGTGCAGATATTCAAGCCTTGGCTTGGCAGGGCACTAGATAGCCTTATGTTATTCCCTGCTTCCCACAGAAGGCTGGACCAATAAACTCTAAAAGTGGCTCCCAACCCAGACTTTTCTATTACTCTAATCTGTAAAATGGAAAGTGGAATCAGTAGCTCTCTTATTTTGTTCAGTTTTGTAAAGCTTTTTTTTCCTTCAAATAATCTTAAAATAGTATTATGATTCCACCTGGAATGCGTATTGACTGTCAATCTATACCACTTAGTTCAGAAGTAGAAAATGGATTTTGATACAAGGATATGAAAGAAAAAAAGATCAAGAAGAAGATAATTATGTTTTCCCTTGATAAAAAGAGGGAGTTTACTCTGGTACCAGAGTTTCCTTCTGGTACTTTTCTATTTTATCATCAGTAATGATTAATGGAAATAGACAAAGATAATTAGATAATCAGAAATGTTTTTATATGAGTGTATAAGGTTCACAATGTTCTGTTGGTTCACAATTCATTCTGTAGTTGAATGGATTCCACTACAAAACACTTTTGTTCTTAACTGATTAGATACATCACTGTCCTGACCACCTCACACAATAACAAGGGGGAAATGTGGACAAGGCATTGGCAAACATCAACTAACAAGGGAGTTTCTTTGCATCTCTTCTGAAAAAGACTACAGGTAGCATTGCTGTTTGAAAAAAAGTAGCTGAGATAGCCTGCTGTAGCAGGCTGCACCAACTGGTTAGTTTAACTCTTACTCTCTGTGGTCTGAAAGAAATATCAACCAACAAACCCACTTACATTTTCCTGATTTAAAAGGATCTTCTTGCACAAATCATCAGTAATTTTCTTTTTATGACGCAAGTCTGTGAGGTATATTTTGAGAACCTGAACAAACATCTGTTCAAAAGGAAGGAAACAAAATCCAGGATAAGTGCCTGTTCAACATCACAAGGACATCTCTGTGATGCCTTTTCTTGATTTAAATCAACCAGTGAGAATACAGTTCATTGTAAGTAAATAATAGAAACATCATCATAACTCTGCAGTACTTCCGTTATGAAAAATGCTTTAGCTTTGGCTTCAGAAAGATGGTGTTATGTTCCAACAGGGACAAGGACAATCTCATACAGCCTTGGAATCAGTGACACATCTGAAACTGTCCTTTACTGGGCAATGTACAGATCACTTAAAAAACGCGTGATGTAAAACAGTGATAATGTAAGCTGAAGGATACAAACATATTACTTACTATGATTTCAACTACAGTTGGCTACATGAAGTATCAATCATTTTAATACACAACACAAAAGTAACCATCTCCAGTTCTACCTACCTACTCTTATAAAAACACACCAATTTTCCAGTTATTGTTTGTTTGGGTTTTGTAAACATTGTAATCCTAGCGTCCTTAAAAAGATGTTTTTGAACAATGGGGTAATTTTTGCCTAACCTCTTCTCCTGCCTTGATTGGAGTGCCAATGTAAAGACAATTCACTCCATTACTAACTGCTGCAGCATCTTTCAACATGAAGATAAAAATATGTGAAATTTAAAAGCCACCTGCCTATTACTCATGCACTGGAAAACAGATGATGCAGAACTTGCTCAATTTAAACATGCAAAAACATAAATAAAACCATTTTTACATATGCAAACAGTTATCAAAGTCAACATCTCAGCCCAGCAAATTCAGGAAAGTAGGGTAGCATTCTTGCTGAGTAGCAGAGAACATGGTAAAGCCGTCATGTTTTGAATCTCACTAGCCAATGTTCTGGATAGGAGTTTGGCAAATTTTGAACAGACACCAAGACACCAGATACTATAAAAAGTGGGGAAAAAAATTAAATAAAATAATTCAGGTAAACATTCAAAGAGGAAATGTTTCTCCTGCTAGTGAAAATACACAGCTATTCAAGCTTCAGCTAAAGGTCAAAGTCATTTGCCTTTTATGACAATTTCTGGTAGGCCACAAAGTACGTTAAATACTCATTTTCTCAGTGTTTCTGTGATTACATCACCTTGCTGCTATCTTCATTTACAAATGGATTACCCATTTTGAAATCACGTTCAACTTTCCCTATTCAAGCTACATTTCATTCTCCAATCTGATCTCAAGTTCCCTTCCTCATCTATTTAGATGGGAATAAATCCCAAAAGAGAAGCTGCTTTCCAGGTTTACTTCCATGCTTCATCTTTTGGTGTGTAGAAATTTATTTAGAAAATCCCAGAACAGAAATATTCTCATTGCATTTAAAAAATTATTTCAGGAATTACCAACCTGTTTTAAACAGAGGTTAGGAAAGAAGGGGAGGAGAAAGATACATACTTTATGCCCAGATTTATATTAACTAAGCTAAAACTCAGTAACTGTAATGATTCTGTACTTGACAATAAGTAGTCACAATAATCAATTGTGTACATTCATTTTTGGTTTGTGTTTTTTTTCCTATCAGCTTTTGATGCTGTGACTTGACATAGTTAGCTATCTATGTTTTAAATGAGTGAAATGAGTACCTGAATTCCTCTGTCATACAAAATCAGAACTATTGTATGTCAATGGTACTGATTCAGTTAAAATGAATTTTCAGTTTTATTCAGAGCTTGGAGTCCTTGGAGTTGTAATCCACATGCATTGCCCTTAAAACATAAACTCATCAATTCAATAAATTTTGTTCTGTTTTTATGACCTTCAAGTGCTTTATGTTATTCTCTGTAGTAAAGTTCAAAAACCAAATTTTTATATTATCTAGTTTGACCTCCAGTATTTCACAGCCCAATATATTTATTTCTCTTTCCCTCCTTTGTGAAGCTCATACATATGCAGAATAGAGAGGAAAAATAAAGAGAATACCCTAGAGATGCAACTCTGCTACACTACTTCCCAGCTAGTCATTTGTTATTACCTAAATTGATATTCAACTAAGATGTCCAAATCAAATAACTATAAATGAGACATGGGTACCTACCACATGTTTTTCTTTTCTGATTTCAGTATCCAGAAGCATGAGATCTTTTAAAATAAGACTGCAAAGGCACAGCTTAACATCAAAACTAAAACAAAGATTTAAGTGTTAATATCAATCTAAATGAAGGTCACATTAAAAAGCAACACCACATAATAGTTTCATTTAGTTACTAAATTATCCTAAAAGTGTTGCCTCTAGAACCACAGTCAAATAACTTTATTTCTGTGTTGTCTTCTCTTCCAGATAAAATTTCTCAGTATGAAAGTAAGCAAAACAAAACAGTGGCTTAACAAAGTTGGAATTGCATTTCCCTTTAGAAAAAAAAACAAGGTAAATATAGCCATGCATGGCTACAGTGAAGCTTTAAAATAAAACACCTATAATAAGAGTGGACATTTTGAAAATTCTCTTCATCACTAGAACCTTCCTCAGTCCCCACAGTGGCACGAAGATGATTTTCTTTATTTTTGCTAATAAGAATAAAGATGCATGCATTCATCTAGTGGTGTCTTGCTGTTGTGCAGCTGAAAGAAAATCAGAGCTGATAGTCTGTTTTGATTAGCTCTATCTGCTCATTACTGGAGTCTCTGAGAAACGAACAGTTTTCCCACAATGTGATGTGAGTAGTTCCCATTAAAACGGAGAGAACAGACCACTGCCACTTGCTGTTCTGAAGACACCTGTTGTTTGACTTGATGCTGTACCACGCAGAGGACTCTATTCCCAGCCAAATATACCACTGCATGCGTGAACTGAGCATACAAGCCAATACAAAGGGATCCCCTCTTCCTAACAGTGATGTACATTTTACAAGGCTGCTTTTGCCGAAGTTCTGATTCCCAAAAATTGCATAAAGAAGAAACTGACTTTCCACATACAACATGATCCATTTCTTCAGTTTCCCCAACCACTTCTTAGGGTTATAAGCAGACAGTCCTGTCCTTAGTAATTGAGTGTATGTGTTCAAGCTCAGTCTTTCATTTACAGCAAACCTCTAGCGCTTGTCCTGAAAACCACTGAGGTATGATAGGAAATGACCAAACATGAGGGCAGGTTTATGGCTTACCTCTCACATATTAGCACTTCAGGGAAGCTGGTCACCTTCAGGAAGGCTCGAGCCTGAAATCTATCATCACTTGTTGTGGAATGAATAGTTGTGGAGGAGCTGCAGTCTTCTTTGTCTCCCTGGCTGAGTGATCCCAGGCTGCCTGACGTAGATGTCTCCATGACTTGATTAGGCAGAACCGTCTGCTTTGGATTCTCATGCAAAGATGGATTGGATGAGCCATCTGCCAAAGGCTAGAATCAATGAAAATTGATAAGGTCAATTAATACAACACAGTAAGGAGATAAACATAACTTCGCAGTGTTTGCTTTCAAGAAAAAAATCCAGCAATATAAACAGCAAAAGAGTTTCCACACAAATTAAGATTCTTCATACTGACAGGTTTCTGCATTGCCCTGAAAGCATTCTCCTATTGTGGTTATCTGCTTAGTGAATGTTTTCTTACTGAAAGGCAGATCCTTGTGGGGTTTTTCTTATGTCTCCTAGGACAGACCCAACTTTCACTAATGTTAGTGGGACAAAAAATTCTCTTGACTACAGTGCAAGCTGACCAGACACCATGTCTGCAGGTTTCAGGTGGAGCTGAAAGCAACTGGTACATTACAGGATGAGCCCTGAGCATAAACAAATAAAGGTCTCTGTTATGCACACTGGCAATAGGTTTTCTTCAATTATGTGACTCTACAATTTACTGACACAGAATGACCCAGCAGAATCTAAAACCTTACCCTGAATTTCTGATTGATGGGATAGATCACTTTTGCCTTTAATGCAAATGCCGTGATGTTACTATTCAGAGGAGACTCACTTTCCTGTAGAGAAAAGAACAGAAGATCATTTGGGAATAGCAGCAGACCTGATATTTGTTCAGTCTAAGTATTGCATGCTTGCTTTGGTTACACAGCTTAGAAATTCCTATTAATAACTAACTATGCACTGACTGTTTCTAATTTGGAACAAGAAGTCTTCTTCTAAGACTCATTCAGAGTATGAAATCCAAAAATGATAACATTGTCATTAGCACTGCTTCAAAATGTTTTTACTCCTGTGAGGGAAAATAGGCAATAGCTGGTATTCAGAAGCTATTTTCATTTCAGGTTTTTTCCCCCTTCAGCAACAACTGAAGATTTCACATGAAAGACTGAAATTATCTTAATAATAGATATAATCATGGCTATAAATCCTGACTTTCCATTTAAATAAAGAAGCAATAGATTAAATAAAACATCATTTTTCCAGGAAAAACTTTTAAAGTACAACCCTCACCTATAATCTGGAGAAAATATCAATGTTCTTCCAAAGAACTTTTTATAGATAATGCATTCTTTTCATATGATCTGCTATATCATGTAATAGACTCTCTGCTACTCCTTTCCTAGCTGCTGCTTTATGCACTGGAACAATGAGATAATCAGCTTGGTATCATCAGTTTATGTATGGCTTAATAAAAGGTTGGCTATAAGCAACAGATAGAATGTTTAAATCCAAGCTTTGGAAGATTTCCTATTCTAAATTTTTGGGTTTGTCACATGAAATGAACAAATCTGATTTGTCAAAACACGATTTTCTTTATAAAGATTTTTCTAGGAATATCAAAGTACTATTAGAGTCTAAAAATAGAGACAGGAAGAGCAAACAATAGAATTCATTAGTTTCTTTTATCATTGCACCTTTTTCATCTCCATTTCATTTACTTCCAGAAGTAATTTTTGCATTTACCAATAAAGCTAAAAGCATGGGGTCAGTGTGTAAAACATGCTCATACTGAGTAGTCCCACTGCTGTAGTATACATTCAGGGATAGACACTAGCAGAGCCATTGCCCTGCAATGTCTGGAGGCAGAGCAGCTCCTGTCCAAAGACATAAAGCCACACTGCAGTGTGCCAGAGCTAACACATACTGCTTCTCAGCAGGCATGAGTAATACACAGTCATTATTAATACAGTAATTATGGTATTATTGCAATGTGGAAGGTCTCGGAACGAAAATGCCTATTTTTCTGAAGTGCTCTAACCTAACTAAAAGCATTTTCCATCTGTGTATCTTTGTGAACTGTCAATTCTGTGCTAGTAACAGCAAAAGCCTCTGGGAATTGGAACAAATTAATAGAAAAAAATATAGAAGTTAGGTGGGAGAAAGTCCCTTCAAATAACTACATTATTTCTTCATGTGTTATAATCAAGCTAATGTGTTTGGGAAATGGATACAGTTGTGAATGATCACCTTCTAGACTGTGATCCCATTTCAAAAGGACTGGGAATATGCAGTTATATCATTACACAAGTTCTCCCACAGGGTTTACACTCCCATAAGAGAATTTATTTCATGCCTACTTGTTATGCTGTACTTTAACTCAAGCATATTACCAACCATGGTTTGTCACCATTCCTGATCAGAAAACTGAAATGAAGATTAATTATCTGTCAGGATTTAAACCAACAGTCAAATGTTTACAATAACATCTATCTCCTCTTTGTCTTGAAAAGCTAAACAGAAGACTGGCTGGCTTTAACTGACATTTTCTGCCTGTATTCAATTTTACAATAGACTGAAAGAGTTAGCTGAACTGCACATTTTTTTAAACATGCAGTTTATCTCACAACCTTTTGTTTCACCAAGAGCAATCAAATCAGCTTTGGGTGAAAGGCAGCCATCTAACCATCTAACACAGTAGGGCTGTTTCTGAAGTAACTCTGAGATTACCACAAAAAAAAAAATATTAAAAAATTGTATTAATTTTTTGATTGAGGGTGAGTTAAGTTCGTCTCTTCTACTTTTCCTTCCAAATTGTTTCTCTAATTCTCCTTAAACCCCAGCTCACCACCCTGGTGTTTCAGGATCTTGATTATAATATCCAGAGTCCTCCAAGAGAAATGGAATTCAGAAGGGGAATGAGTGCCTGAAATTGCTGCCTTCACAAGCAGCCATCAACTCCTACTTTCCTTTTTTTCTGAAATTTTAAGGATTCAATTCCAAATCAAATAAAATTAAGACAGTTTGGATCAGGCCATGAATGCATTCACTGCTATGTGCAGCAAAATGGACATCTACCAACAAGAGCAGAGTTTTACCTCCAGCAGAATTTCCTCTTTTGACGTATAGGGTTCTGCTTTACTTTTTGTGACTGTGTGCTCTTTTTCATCAGAGTTGAAGCTTTCCAGAAGTCTCTGGGAATCATCCTTCTGAAATTCCAAGATAAAACAGATGAAATATAACACTGAGATCATGCATATTAACTGGGAACATCTTTGACAGCAGCCTGGATACAGCCATTTCAGTATCAGTTGAAAAAGGCAACTTCAGAAAAATACGACCAGAGAATAAATTAAAATGTTAGATATTAAGGAATCATTTTTTCAAAATAATGAACTTGAATAATTTGATTTGTTAGTTTCATAAAAGAAAATTTGTAAGAGGCTGTAAATCACAAAATCACAGAATTATTGAGGCTGGAAAAGACTTGAGATCATCAAGTCTGGCCTATAACACCAGCACATTAGCTAGACCATGGGACTAAGTGCCAAATCCAGCCTTTTCTTAAACAACTCCAAGGACGGTGGCTTCACCACTTCCCTGGGCAGTCCATTCTAATGTCTCATCACCCTTTGACAAATGTGTTAAATTGATCCATCAGCTCTCAAAATGTCTTACTAGACTACGGAGTTGAGCTCTCAGTCTTGGTTCAAACTTCTCAGTTAATGCAAGTTAACATAAATTGTCTATAATTGCCTCCAATGAAAAAAGTGCCAGTATTTTTGCTCCCTTGCTATGACAAAAACTTCTTAAATTAAGTTTTATGTGTGGGAAGTTCCTGTCAGGAAAAAACAACTATCCAAAAATGTTCACCATCTTTCCTTCCCATAAGTAACCCACACCACTGGCCTTTACTTCCCCAACAAACACACATGAGCTGCTACTATGAACACAGACTATGTGGGAACAAAATTCCTGCTGCACTCTTCCGTGGGCACTAGATGAATCAAAAATAATACTAATGTTGCTCAATGCATCCAAACACAGCACTGCAAGGAATTTGTTTAGTGAAGGAAAAGATGGAAACCAAGCTACCTTGACTACTTATTAAACTATTTTTCAGGAGAAAACATAGAGAGAAACATAGAGAACTGCCCAGCCTTTGAATTAATTTCAGTCCTTACAACTTCCTTCAGTCCTTACTTATCTCTCTGGAACTGAGATGCTCAATAATACAAAGTATACTCTCCAAGATGTGGTGAATTGCAGTTGCTGGGTCCTAAAAATCTACTAATGTTTTATTTTTCTGGGATTAATTTCTTTTCTGCTAATATTTCTAATCTCATCACCTTCCTCTCCATTTATTTTTGTCCTTTGTTATTTTTGCAACTAAAATGCCACTGAACATGAAGAAGTTGAAAAAAATGAAGTCTGTTAACTACCGCAATGCTTCACCAAGCTAATTCACCTGCATACCACAATGAGACAAATTCCAACCCAAAGGGTCAAAAGAGCCTCCAGGCAATGCCATACTCTAACAGAAGAACATCATCAATAGAAATGTGTTACATTACACCATGCTCTGAAGGTAAAGATTTCTTCTTAAATCTATCCCAATGTGTCCTATGCACGGATCATAAAACCAGTAAGGCATTTAACTGCACGCATCCAAGTCCCACAGATTCAGGCTGACATCTCTGGAATAGTGATTAACTGGAACTGAATGACAAATGCCAGTAGCTTATTGTGGTGCCTCAGACTCCAGCCATTTGCCCTGCTCTCACTGCAAGGGCAACTCAGCACCCTGGGAAGCAACATGGCACACTTCAGTAAACTATCCTCACTTCTACCTTGGATACAGAAGGCTGTGATATGTTCAGTTCAGTACCTGTGCCATCAGCGGGGCAGAGACTATGTGGAAGGAAAGGACACAGGCAGGCTAAGGTAGCCTTGGCTCCATTTGGATCAGACCCATAGGATACAAGCTGACCACCCATCAGCATGCACTGCATGTGCCAGCTGGCTGTTAATTTTTTTCAAAATAAAACAACTCTTCTACAGCAGCAGCATTAATTTTAATGGCATCGAAGCACCTAAATGCATCTGAAGATCTAGGCCAGAGGGAACTGACAGATTCTATCCCCTACTGCCATAAATGACATAAAGGATAAAATTGTACATGGCTATATTTGAGTTGGTAGTGGCAGTACAATAAAGATATCACCTCTTTAAGGCAAGGAAAATGAGCAATTGAATCAGAGAGGCTTGCACTCACACAGGATGCATTGATCCAGCATTTGAAGTGCTTCCATTACTAGGCCAACGCATGGCTTCAAACAGTTTCAAACCTTGTACTTAAAAGCAGCTGGGAGCAAGAGGATTTTTCTCTTCTGTCATGTTTAATAATGATTTACGCTAACAGATACACACGCAGCAGAGCTGTTATAGCTGATAAAAGGTGTGGTTAAAAAACAAACAAAAAAAAACCCCACAACCCTCCACTGCAGGCTGACAGACCGCTCTGCAGGGCTCTAAATATCCCAGTTGTGCCAGTGCCAAGCACTCTACATCCAGTCAATCCAGCACCACTTGGGACTAAACGCGATAGGACAAAACAAGAAGTTTACAATAATTCTCAGAAAATATATCTGCCTGGCAGTGGTTCTGCAGGTATGTGCTACCTCTGCAGTCCTGGAGCCCAAACAAACATTTTCTGCAATGAAGAGACATTAACCATCCACCACAGTCGTTAAAACAGCAAGACAGGAATGCTATTAAGAAACTCACACCATGTTAGTTTTGCATCAAGTGAACTGTCAGATGTGTTCTGCCTCCATTATTTCTTGGGTATGAATGTGTGTATGCTCAGAGCAAAGTTATTGCTGTGGGTTACTACTAATATTCTGCTAGTCCTGTCTGTAAAATTAACTTTGGAGAAGTCTGTAAAATGCTTTGGAAATCAGATTATTGTTACTGGTTTAGAATGGAAATTAGCGTTTACTTTCAATTACCACACCAAGTTTTTGCTAGCCAGGTACATCTTCCATTGTCCCCAGAAAGCAACACAGCCTCATACAAGAAGAGATGGCTGCAAGAGGCAAGTAGTCACTGATGTCAAAGGATACCAGCCAGTAGGGCAATATTCAGAACACATAAAACATAGAATGGTTTGGGAAAGGACCTGTAAGACTGAAACCTCTAGTTCCAACATCCATGCCATGGGCAGGGACACCTTCCACTTGACCAGCTTGCTCAAAGCTTCATCTAACTTGGCCTTGAACGCTTCCAGGTGAGGGGGGGAAACAACAACCACCCCGGGCAACCTGTGCCAGTCTTACCACCCCCACAGCAAAGAATTTTTTCGGTCCGTTTGTTTGGGTAAATTTTTAATTGCAGAAAGGTTTTTACGACTTTCTAGCAGAGGTACTTCATGAACTACGGGCTCCTCGCCTACTCACCCTCAGCAGGCCCCGAGCCCGCACAGACCCTGCGCTGCCCGGGGCACCTCCCGCGCTCCCCGCCCCACGGCCCCAGGGTCCCTGCACCGGGGCTGCCCCGGGGGTCCCGGCCCAGCTCAGGCGGCTGCTCCGTGCGGCGGGCAGGGCCCAGCCAGGGGCAACCCCCGGGCCCTCCCCCTTCACAAACCCGTCCTGACTCCTCCGAGCTGCTC
>NW_009954194.1:3964629-4000854 GCF_000747805.2 Chaetura pelagica | reverse complement strand
CGGGCGCTTCCCGGGCGCCTGGGCCGGGGGCAAGGGCTCGGAGAGCTGCCGAGGGTCGGCTGGTGGGGCCCTGCAACGTGCCATGTGCCGACAGTGGCTCCGCTTGGCTGCTCTTCTGGACCAGAGGCGTTTGGTACCGAGTCATGGTACTGTTATCCGCTGGTACCAGCCCGCCATTAGGAATTCCACTTGCGTTTTAGGATGCAACTTTTATTTTTCATTCATTCCCAATGAAGTTGTGTCAGAAAGTGTCAATGCAGTCTTCTTTTGCCCATGTGGAGGGTACTTGAGGCACCGCAGTGGGCAATGGAGGGAGTCACGAACAACGGTTTGAGGTGTGATAACAAGCAGACTAATCAGCAGGAAATAATATTGCAGGAAAAATACCAAACCAAACCACGCCTTATTTTTCCACCAGAATAATAAATGAATGTAAAACTTGGGAAAATGCCTACTGACAGTATTACTGCATTAAATTAATTACTTTTGAAGGTTGATATGAGTGCTGACCCGTAGAATTGGCACCATTTGTTGATGCGGAGCCCCTCGCGGTGCCCTCTGGTATTACAGATGACCTCTGCAGCAGAGTGGAAGAATTGTGCCAGATATCCAGACTGTATTTTCCAGTGCAGACTGCTGGAAACTGAATGTCAGATAAGGCACAAGAAAAAACAAGGAGCCCAGTAAGTCATTAGTAGTTGACGCACGTGGACATACAGTGTAGGGTTTTGTGCATAAACTGTTATAGAACCACAGATGAGTGAATGCCTAGAGTCGGTGGAAATTGGAAGCCATTTTTACACTGATTTCCAGGATGTAGGAAATAAAGCTTGTTAGCTAGCAAGACACATTTTCTGCATGTCTTTATGTGTGCTTAGAGGACGGTCTACTTTTGTTACAGTCTCATTTACAAAGGAGCTGTTGACATTACACAATCACATTCATTCAGATGCTGATACAATGCATCAGAGCAGTATGGCATTAGAGAACTTTGGCGTAACTCAGTTTGTGTACAAGAAATCTGGAGTGCAGGGAGAGCTGTACAATGAGGTATTTGCAGGTGATTCCTAGTGAAGATCTTGGTGCCGGGGGTTTCACAGAACTGCATCCCAGGGCTACTCAGAATGTCCTGCATATTCTTGCTTGTGTTTATCTCTTCTTCCACAAGAGCTGCCTGCAATCCTATACATACTTGTTTCCCAGAGCAGCGTGTGCTTAAAATCCAGGTCTCCTGGTGCATCCAAATTTGTGAGATGTCTTTCATATTCTATTCTTTTGAGGGAAAGTGGCCTATCTGAAGTGAGAACTCTAGCAATAATCAAAGCGTTGGCTTCCCTGAGCAGGTGAAGAATAAAATTGCCCCTAACTTGCTGTACTTCAACAGTAGTGTTGACATAAGTCAGTACTTAACATTTCTCACGTGCAGTGCTTGGGGGCAAACAGAAACAGCAAGTGCAGGTCATGTCATTCACCAGATTTAGACAATTGCTGCTAATCAGCTGGCATTCCTAACTCTGTATTATCTCCTGCGAGGAAACATTTTTCTTAAATGAAATGTTGCTTGTGTGACTACTACATCTTGATCAAAACACTGGGCATTAGTAATGCTTAAAAACACGAGTTTCTTTGACTGACATTTTAGAGCTGTGATTTTTGTAGCAATCTCTGCAGTCTGGGCACAGGCAGGAGGCCATCACAGATTGGCTGGTAAGCTGCAGTTTTTAGCCTGTGGTCCCTTTGAAAGTCTCTGTGTGATACTTTGAAGGAAAAATGAGTGTGATGTCAGTAGATTTGATCATCCAATATGGACACATTCCTACTCCAGGTCATGGTATTTTCCAGTGTCCTGAGTTCTGCCTTTGAAAATGTCAAGATAAATTACTTTATAAGAACAAGCTAATACTTTGTAGCAAACCATCCTGCTCCACTATTGCAGAAAGGCTCAGCCTCATGTTGAGTGTAGGTACAATGTGAGCCCCAAGCGTCCACAGCCATGCTAGGTAAGACAGCAGAGTCTTGTACCTCTTGACAAGCTGTGGGAGTCTCTAGAATCATGTTGTGTCTCTTATGGTAGTTAATTTTGGGAAACTCGAAACTTTGTGAAAAGGAGTTCTGTCTAATTGTGAAGCATAAATTCAGTGTGAGGGTTCAGTATTAGACATTTATGAAAATAGTTCCTTTTTTGTTATTGTTCTCTTTGTTAATTTTAGGTTATTAAAGATAATCTGTGGCTTCAAAGAGAGACAAGATATCTGGGAATGAGAGGTATGTACTGGTTTCTTTCTTTTCAGTGATGTGGGTGTCTGAGGACTCCCAGGGCATGGGTGTGCAGGTGGGTAGGGGCCTGGAGCTGTTCCCTGGTTTTACCTGCCCCCTGATTTGGAAAAGGGAGGAAGGGGATGAAGAAGAAATGAAGCAGTCTTGTTCAAGAGTCATCCCATCAGGGCTCTTATGTGAGGTGTGATCCCAACAAACAGTATCTAAATGGTTCCCAGAGCAGTATTGGGCCTTGCTCCACACTCTCAGTGTGCAAGAAAAACAGCTTGACCAGCTGTGCCTGGCTCTGGACACCTGCCTCAGTGCCGTAGGAGCCAGATGCCCTTGGTGTGCATGCCTGGGAGCACTGCCCTGTGCTGCAGAGGGGAAGGGTGCAGAAGCATTCGTGGTGTCCCATTATGATCAATGGGACTTTTGATCCTGGGCTGCAGGGGAGTGCTTGCTCAGAAGTTAGGAAAAAGGGTGCTCTAGACTCCCTAAACAGCTCATGTAGATTGGAGCTACTATGAGAAGACCCTGCTCTGAATGATTTTCAGGAGGAACCCTCTTTCTTCATTAGTCATAATTGCATAGTACGGGGATCATTCTCTGATGTCCAGAATTCAGTGTTGCTAAAAAAACATTTTACTTAAAGCTAATTGAGACTTTTCAGAAGCTAATTTAGCCTCCATGCATTTACTAAATACTGTTGTGATACCTACCCTTGAAGCTATTTTCAAAGATCTCTGCAATTACTATAACTAATAACACACTTTGTCCTGGACCAAGTTGTTAAAGACTTAGAGACATAAGGGGTCTGAAAGTGTTGCTGGGATGCTAATACTCTTTACAGAGGATATCAAGTATAGTTGTTACTGATCTCAGATGTAGTGAGTATCTCCAGTGGTAGCTGACTAATCTGATCGAAATAGGCTACTCTGATACTTAGAGAAATCAGTTACAGCCAGAGAAACTGTGTCTGAGGGCTGACTGCCACAGGCTGTGTACATTTGAATAAATCACTTTGTTTCTCTGAGTCTTGGGTCTTTATTTTCTTTATACGTATATGAGATGTGCTGTGCTACCTCACCCAAGTGCAGTGGAGATGAATACCCTGAAAGTGTATGACATCGTCATACAGCACATAAACAGGGACAATGCAATGCCTGAAATAGACACCCCACCCTCCCCCCACTGGCTGCAGTTCCCCAAGAGATGGTTTCATGTTATGCATTTGCCAAGAAATTACATGCTCAGAAGCAGTCATCTAGTGAGATGCGTCTAATTTCTTTTCCCTTTGCCATGGCTAATTCACAAATGAGTTTATTAATTTAAATACTAAAGCAAATTATTCAGATTTTCTGAGCTTACTTGTTTTTTCTGTGTATTTATTCAACATAATCTTTGCTGCTTACATCTTGCTTTCTGATGGTTTGCAAATTATTAATGTACCATCCATTGAGAGGGGAAATGCAGTTTTATAGTACAGAAGAACATTCTGGCACTAAAGAAAAAGTGGACAGTTGGAGGATTTTGACACAGGATAGCTTTCTGTTAGTGGCTGAATCTCTGCCATACTGTTAGTAGGTAAATATGTGTTAAATGAAGGGCTACTACAAGCACTGAGATGAATGCTTGATTTTATAACTGAGAGTTATTTGCTTGAGGGTAGGGAGGCTCTGCAGAGAGATCTGGACAGGCTTGATCGATAGGTCAGGGTCAATTTTATGAGTTTCAGTAAGGCCGAACATCGGGTCCTGCACTTGAGCCACAACAACCCCCGGCAGCACTGCAGGCTTGGGGTTGTGACTGGAGAGCTGCCCAGTAGAGAGGGATCTGGGAGTGTTGATTGACAGCTGGCTGAACATGAGCCAGCAGTGTGCCCAGGTGGCCAAGAGGGCCAATGGCATCCTGGCTTGTATCAGGAATAATGTGACCTGTAGGACCAGGGAGGTGATCCTGCCCTTCTACTCGACCTTGGTGAGGCTGCACCTTGAGCATTGCATGCAGTTTTGGGTGCCACAGTAAAGGAAGGACATCAAGGTGCTGGAGAGGGTGCAGAGAAGGGCAGCTAGGCTTTTTAGGGGTCTGGAGAACAGGTCTTGCGAGGAGAGGCTGAGGGATCTGTGGCTGTTCAGCCTGGAGAAGAGGGGGCTGAGGGGAGACCTCATTGCTCTCTACCTGAGAGGCGGTTGTAGTGAGGCAGTGTTTGCCTCTTCTCCCTAGTGACAGGACAAGGGGAAACAGGGTCAAGTTGCACCAGGGAAGGTTCAGTTTGAGTATGAGGAAAAAAATTATTCACTGAAAGAGTGATGAGGCATTGGACCAGGCTGCCCAGGGAGATGGTAGAGGCACTGTCCCCAGAGGTTGTCAAAAAATGGGTAGATGTGGTGTTTTCTGAGATGTTTTAGTGGTCACAGGGATGTAGGCTGGACAGTTGGACTTGATGATCTCGAAGGTCTTTTACAACCTTAATGATTCTGTGATTCTAATAGTTGTCCTATTCTAATAAACATGCTTTTAAAATGTATTTAAAGCTAAGTTTTTAGTGGATTGCTTAATCAGTGTGCCACTTTCTTGCTGAAGAATTTCTGAATGAAATCAGTCAGATGGGGACTTCTGCATAAAACCTTTGTCATTGAAAATGGCAGTGTGCTGAAGAGAAACAGTTTGTGGCAGCACATTGATCTCAGAAATGCTTTTGGAAGCTTTTTCAAGTAATTTCTGGATAAGAAAAAAGCAATCCCAGAATAGCCCTGTGTTTGGGGAACACAGTCAATTTATTTTTTTTTGCTCAGACTTACTTAAAACAGGTCTGGAAAGTAGATTTATTTTGTTGATGCCAATAGTTTTTTTTACTTGTAACAAGAAAAGCTAATGGCAACATTAAAAACAGAAATACGGTAAATTACTACCTTTGCCTGTTCATTGTTGTGTGTAATTGAAAGGACTTTAAATTGGATTTGTATCCTGGATGCTTTTCAGGACAGGTGATAATTCAGAACAACAGCAACAAAAATACAGTAGGCAAGTACATTTAACTCTTTTCTTTCCCACTGGAATAGAACAACATTATTCAAAAGTTAGCTGTTAAGTTTTGGGGCAAAGCAAATTAGACTGCCTATGTGGGAACTGAAATATGCAGCCCTTACAAGCTAAGGATTAATATTACTCTTTTAGTTAAATTGCTTTATTTCCTCCCTGTGTCAGGTTATTTTTAATTCTGAACTTGATATTTCATGAACTTGTTAGAGTGTTCACTTTCCTACTGTAATTTGGCAGGTTAGGATGTGTTGTAAAGATCAAGGAGTCTTAAGGACATACGAGAGCCTTTGCCACAAGCCTATGGCTAAACTATTGAAGTTTTATATCATTGTTTCATATCATCATATTTAATTACCATGGCTAAGAATAACCTTCACCTTAACTTCCTTAAAAAACAGGTAAGGTAATGTAGTATTAGACCTACCCTTCTAACAGCAGTCCACTTGTGCCACCAACTTGTTCAGGACTGAGCCCGTTTAGTCCAGTGATAAAGGCTGGTGCTTTAGCACTGACAATCCCTGTCATTACACAAAATGAACTTCTTAGCAAAGGACAGTATGCAGACCACAGAGGACAGTTTCTTTTTTTAGATACCCATCCTTCCACCCCCAGCCCATATGAACACAGACCCTATGTCACCAGTTTCCATGTGTTTAGGTGCACTTTTTACCAGGTTGAGTCCTGTCTGTATTTGCACCCTCTGGGCAGCAAGTGAACATGGTGAGAGCTGGGAGTGAGGAGCTCCCCTTCCTGTGTTCTGTGTGCATTAAGTGTGGCTAATGGAGGTCCAAAAAAGCAAAAGATTGCCACTCAAAGCACTAGTATAAAAAGGTGTGCATGGCAAATGACCATCTGGGGAAAAAAGTAGAGAAAACCGAGCAGCATTAAATAGCAGGGATTGTTTTGATCGACTGTGCATTTGTCATTTCATAGTATTGTGGCACTGTGCATACATGGGGCTGAGTGACTGCTGTACTAATGTGAGTGGTAAAATGTTAACCCAATCTTCCACCTGTTTCAGCTATATTAATATTTATTTTCATGTTTTTGTTTTGTAATTCAATATAAAGTTAACCTAACAGCGCTGGTAATTATACAGTTTAAGACAGGGTTCTGGCAGATCTGTTTATATTGTCTTTATGGAGGATTAAATAATGGGAAAACATTTTAGTGATGTGATAATTTAAAAAAAACTAAAATAAAATATTTAACAACTTGATAATACATTGTAAGGATGTGGCATGTTTAATTTGTGTCATTAAGGAAAACAAAACAAAGAAAATCTTGTCTTAAAGGTGGTGATATTGCCTCACATCTCAAAAGAAAGTGAAATTACTGCCTTTATTTGATTAACTTTTTCACTTTGCATCTTTGGAGATGTTTGCAGGAAAGCCCCAGATGAAACCTCACGCTCTGCTGATTTGCTTGCTGGGAAGTGTTTAGGCCTGAGGCATTGGATTCTGGGAGTGCCTGGTGGCAGCCTGGCAAGCACAGCTGAGAGGGGCTGGTTGGGATGGTGTTTAAAACTGAAACTGGTCCCCCACTTTGCAAAGTTTCCCTTTCAAAAAGGTGTGGGATTAATTTCTATTTAGAAACTAACAGAAGTGAAGACTGTGCAGTTCTGATCATGGTTGTTCTGAAAACAGCCAGAAAAATAGCAAAGATTGGAGCTATAAAAAGAAAAGAGAGTGGAAGGAGCAAAGAGAAGGCAGAGCTGGTGTCAGAATTGAGATGCACCTCTGAAGGGGCATTGACAATGGTGCACTCACACTTCTGAGCAGCAGGGTATCCAAAAGAAAGCTCTGTATCTTATCCAAAAGAAAGTCATCGGGGTCAAGTATTAGTCTTTTCCAACCTCAGATGAATCTACTTGCTAATAAAAAAAAGCAATTTCAGAATGAAAATCTAGAAGAGACGTGCAAACCACAGAATGTGTTATGCCTGTACCATCCTTTCTTAGATATTCAGCATCGAGTTTTTCAGGCAATCCCCCAGCATCTACAATCCATCAAGGACTTTCCCTGAAAATAGACAGCAGATGAGTTGATAAATATGATTTATTTTGTCTTGATGTTAAGAGTATCCAGCAAATTATGTGGAAGAGCAGTTACATTCTTGTATGTCAGCTGGACTGAGCTATGTAATGTTTTACTGACAGTTAAATATATGTGGATCAGGAAAAAGTTATTTTACTTAACTGGCATTTGATGCTGCAAAAAGTAATGAGATAGAAAAGTGCTGCTTTACTGTCAGGGGAAAACAGAGTATTATAAAACAGCCTGTATTGTTAAAAATTCATAGGAAGGATGAGAAGAAATCTGGAGTTAGGCACTGGCACATGTTTCTGTGTGGACATGCATCTCACTGATTTAATCTATTTAAGCAAAACCTTCACTGAATTTTGGGAAGACAGCTGAGAATTTGCAGAAGTATCTTTGTAATTATCATCAACAATGAGGCTGCGTAACATAATGTCAAGAACCTGCAAAATCCCCAACCTCCAATTACCAATGATGGAGCAGCCAAATACATGCCTGGAGACTTCTGCTGGGAGCTGGGCAGATTATCTTGGGATTGTAAGTTATGAGAAAGCACAACTTGAAAACAGACACATCTATGTAATTAGCAATCCAAAGATTTATTCAGAGTCAAAGAACATGATTAGTTAATTAAATTGGTTACTGTGGACTTGATACTCTCCAGAGGGGTGTACCAGGATTTGCTGTCATATGAAACATGTAGTCGAGTATGCTGATGGAGATGTTATGCTGCACAGGGCACAAGAACAAAAGATATTTTATGAAGCAATTACCCGTTCTTCTTGGCTGACCTCCCTCATCCAAAATCCAAAATAAATGATCTGCTACACAAGAAGAACTTTCAAGGCAATAGCTGCCCAATGCAGCCCTTACATTTTGCCATTTGGACTTTGGCCCTTATGAAGCCCTGCAAAGAAGCTCCATCCATGCCTTCTGCCAGGGTTTCTGTTTGCTAGAAAGGAATTTACATTTCCAGTAGTCTGGCAAGAAAACAAAAAGGAGAGCTGGTGCTCCACCTCCATAGGAATGGGGCCGGGATTGCATTTCTGTGTAAGAGGCACAGCAAACATAAAATTAATCTTTTTTCTATGTTGGATAGATCTATACAAAACTCAGAAAATGCTAGATTCCTTAGTCAGAACAGAGGTTTAAAGACGTTGGAGGTGGGATATATTATGATACATGGATCTGCTGTGGAGTGCCATGGGCAGGTGGACTCTGACTGGTAGCTATCAGGTCTGTACCGCACTGACAATTCAGCACTGCTGTCATCCTGGGCAGTTGGGGCTGTTGCTTAGTCTTGAAACAGAAATAGGCCATTCATGACTAACCTGAAAGAATTCCAACCCCAAAGATATGCAGACAACTGATATTGTAATTACGTGTATTGCCATTCTCTCCAAGTTTACTCTTATTTTTACAGTCCCTAAATGAGTCTGAGTTTCTTGCATTGTTTTAACAGTGGTTCAAGTATTTAGATAAAACTTAGAGAAGTGAATTAAAACTGATCAGAAAATATAAACAACTTTTCCAGGCCCATATATCCACAATTTTATCCAATAGAAATCACTCTCTCCCAATTAAAAACATGCTATTCCAGTGTGAGAAGACAGTGAAGCTCCCCAAGGTGCACATGTCCATCTGGGTTCTGTATCAGGAATGCATCTCATTTATTATGTTAACAGAAATCTTTTCAACGATTGATGTGTATCTTCAAGGCCCTTTATAGGACTTCCTTTTAAGGGTCCAAGTCTGAATGCTCATTGCATGTCTTTTCTATTTGCAGCTAATAGTATTTCTCTATATTGTTCTTCCAACAAAGTGGCATATTTTCAAAAAAACACTGCTTCTCATATTAATGAGGTTTTAGTATCTTCAGCTTTTCATAGTTCATTGACACATAGTAGGGTTTTTTTAAATGACAACTTTATAGAAAAATGTCGTTTGTCGTTTGTCTCTTTTTCAATGAGGTTTTCTTTCATATGAATAGATATTGCTAATGGTTAAAATAGAAGCTTTAAAAAGAAATATTAAATGAGAACTATTATGCAAATAATTTTTAAAAGTATCTTCTTTAAACATAAACAGCCAAATAAATTTTTGAAATTTTCATTACTTTTTTGTCTTAATTCAGCAGCTTTGTCTTTTGACAATTTGGTATATTAACGTACAGATTTTTAGTATAAACACACTTTATTAATGCCATAGGTGCTTTTACTTTAGTAGATGAAAGTGATATGCTATGATTTCAAAACTGTTCTTGGAATTTTGTATGATAACACGGACTGATCTTCTGTAAAAATATTGGGGCATAATAGGCTAGCATTGATACTGCTGATTACTAAATTGAGGAGCATTTGGTTTGGTGTCACTTCAATTCATCTGGAATGTGACCGAGACCCTTACTCAGCTGTATTTTTGTTCTGAAAATGTTTGACATGGTTAATATTTAATTGGCAGGCTGTGTCTTTGAAGCGTAAGACTCTTCGCACTGGGGCCACTCATATTGTAGAGTGCTTCAATTATTTATGCTTTGCAGAGAATTTCTTTGTGTTGAAAATACTAACAATTAATTTAAGGCTGAAACCTTTTATTTCATGCATTCCTTTACATTTAAATGACAAGAAGTTTTCTGTGGAGTGTCTGTGAGTTCTCTAGGTAGGAAACAGTTTTATTCTAACTCCTGCCAGGTTATGTGGGGCAAATCCTCTCTCTGTTTCCTGTCTGGCCTTGTATCTCTGTTACTTATGTTGATTTTAAGTGCTCTGAGGGAGAGTGTGCAGGTCAGTGTGTGCTCACAGAGCTCCAGCTACCCCAAGCCCCATCCCTGGCTGGAATCTGCACCACATGGCTGCTGTGCAGGAGCCAGCTTTAGCACTAATTCAGAGTGTTGCCTTGGTTTTCAGCAATGCTCCTACCTCTGGTCGTTCAAGCCAATGAAGCCCCTCACCAGCTCTTGACTTCTGCAGCCTCGGACCATCAGTGGAGCCATTCGCTGTTTGCTTTGATACCCTCATGGACAAAGAAGATTCTGTTCAAACGAGAGTCTTCTGTTAACAACCAGCTGGTCAGTAAAAGATGGTTTGCTACTTTTAATATTTGTAAGGATTGTAGCAATCGCATAAAATGTTAATGTTGTTGAGAATTTACTACCCCATTAGTATGTTTCTAATTCTGTCTTGTGTTTACGTTCACATGAGATGGCTTCAGCAACACTAACGGGGTTTGAGACTTCCAAAGAATTGCTGTGACAGATACAGCTGTGTGATTGCTGTTTAAATTCTGATAGACAATTAGTAATGAAATACATCTGCATAGTCTGATGAACTTTGTGCGTAGTGTATTGTGTTAGGGAATTCTGATAGCCAAAAGATGAGTATAACAATTCAAGTGTTAGTACTTATGGGAATAAGTAGTTTATACAAATTTGGAATAGAAAAAAGAATAACTATTGGGATAATGGAGGTCGTGAATTTGAAGGCAATTAATACTTAATATTTTTTTTCTCATTTCATTATTTATATTGTTAAGCTTGTGCTGCTGTGAATTATGGTATTTTCATACACTATGTAAACTTCTCCCCTTCCTCCACAGCCTGAAGAAAAGTCCAATATGTCAACATCTTCTAGATTTGGAGTAACCCTTCAGAAATGTGGCGTTGTAAGTTTTCTTACATTTGTCTTGTTAATTCAATAGGAAGTTTGTCCTTTAAAAAGTGGGAACAGAACTGTGTCCATGCTGAGTATTTGGGGAAACTTCTATTTGATATTAAGACGTTTGTGCCTTCTGTAAGAGGCACAGTTTTGCAAAGTTGATTCAAAGCTGAAGGAAGTCACTGAAATCTTCTCTCAGACTTCAGGGGATTTTGAGTTGTCATCAGAGCAAATATCTCAGTGTGAATTTGTGAAACTGTAAGTGGGCAAAGCCCAGTGAACTCTAGAAATTGGCCATAAGGCTGAGTAGGGATAGAGATAAACCCCTTTAGGTGATGAGGTAAACCTCCTGAGATACTCTCCTGGTCATCCATGGATGCCCTACCTTTTTCAAGTATGAACTCCTTTTCAAGCATGGCAGACTGAGCCCTGGGATGCCCTCGGATGCCCACTGTGGTTTTGGGTATCCTATTACTGCTGTAGAAGAGCCAATGTGTAATAGTCTGCATATTCTGTGGGACTCAGCTGCAGCACAGTATTTAATGAATAAAAGGTTTCATTTTACTTGTATAAAATGCTTATGAGGAGCAAAGACCTTCCTGCTATAAGGAAATTTTAAACCTTCCTTTTATTTTTACTTCATGTGGTATAGGTTGATAGATTTACCTAGACTGGTGGGGGTTTTTTCCCCCTCTTTTGTTTTGTTGGTTTTTTTTTACACTGGATAAAGCAAGTCTGAATTTGCATAATTAGAAACAGTTCATCTGAGCTCTCCCTTGGGGAGAGAAAGTCACAAGTCACAACTTTGTGATAAGTCTGAGTTCAGCCACTGACATACTGCTTATGAGGGTAGAGGTTTCAGCAATCAGTACAGAAGAGGTGACATTATAACCTGCACCAGATCATTTGCATAGAGAAGAATGAATATGCATAACATCTCATGGCACTAATTACCTAGAATGTTGTTATTGAAATGGCTGCATATCATAATTAATGAAGTGGAATAGGGAGCATTTTTGGCATAAGAAACAGTAACAGAATCTTCTGTGTTTCTAGCTGTAGAGTCCAAATTTTTGTATTAGAACTTCTCAGAAGGAGAGCTTAAGACAGTTGCATGTTGTTTTTGTCTGCTACAGTGTCACCTAGGGTCATTAAGACTTGTGAAATCCTGCTGTATATGATCAAAGTTAGTCTCTTGTAGAACTGTGAACTCTCTTGTGGTTTCTGAAGTCTATCACAATTTTTATTTTTAGAACTAACTTCTATGGGGGCTGCTTTATTATTAATATTTGCTGGTGTCCAGATACAGAGCAGACATTTCCTAAAAAGACAAAAAAAGGGGAAAGCTCATCCTGAATAATACCTTGGTGTGTTAAATAAGTGTTAATTTGGTGTTATTATTGGAAGCCTGGTATATCTTCATGGCTATTACATGAAGATATTACAGCATATTACAGACCTGATAAAGTTTTAGACAATTGTGGTTTAATATGAGTTACAGAGGAAAGCATTTTGGAAGGTGAGAGGTCCATAAGCAGCTCTGTGCTGAAAGTAATTTCATTTAGAGGGTATAATTAGTCAGTAAGATATAAGGGCTAAAGGGCAGTCTTGGCTACACTGACCACAAGATGGTGGAGTTTTGTCAACCTGGTCTAGTGGGAGGTGCCCCTGCCCATAGAGGGGGCTGGAACTAGATGATCTTTAAATCCCTTCCAACCCAAACCATTCTATGATTCTATGATTATGACCTTTAATTAGTAATCAAGGCTATGAATTTTGCTGTTGAGTTGCACATACAGTTATTTTGCACCATTAATATTAATATTTCTGTTTTCAGGTGGATGTTGAACACGACCCTCAAACTGCATACATTACACTTCTGATTAATAACACCCTGCTCTCAACAAACATTACAGATCTTATCCTCCTGGACAATATCACTGGTCTACATGTTCAAAAAAACAGTGGTAATAAGACCACAGATGGTGTACAGATTTACAGGAAAAGTTTCTTGCAAGGTAAAATCTGCAGAAAATTACCCCTGCTTTCATGTGTGGAAGAACACCTATTGAAATAATTAATGTATTTAGTTAGTTTTGGTGGTGTAAATTCTCTGATTACCAGTTCATACAGGTTAAAAGATTTTGTGCTACAGTTTACACTTCTGTTATTGCATTTTTGGCTCCCACATTTGAACTGCTTCTGCTCTCCCAGGCTCAGAAATTAGCCCCTGTTCTCTGTAAGGTAGTGGTTATAATGTAGTCTGTCCATTTAATAAAACAAAAGTAGTTGAGTTTTAATTTGAAATTTTCCTGGGGAAGAACAAATCTATCTATATTGCTTCCCGCTTGACTATACTGGTATACTCTGGCTGCATCCTCTACTGAATTCCGTTGAAGTCAATGTTGTGAGCTTACTGCAGCTTGGTTCCTAGGAGAGCATTTTTGCTCATGAGAATGCACAGTCCAAAGGGGAACCTAAAATACTGTTCAGATGTTTTATTCATATTGAACTTGCTTTTCAAATTTTGTAAACATCTGTAGCTGCAGCTGAGCTCAGCTGGGTGCTCAGCTCTTCAGAGATTCACACCCAACCTTCTTGTGTAAAAAGAGGTGTGCAACTGTACTGAGTTGTTTTCACGTCAGTGTAGCTACTGTTCTGTTTAAGAAAATGCAGATACAGTTACTTAGAGGCCACTAGTCATGGACAGATGGACCTCACCTGCTTCATCTGCACAGTTGTTTGGTTTTTTTTCTCAAACAGGTGGAGAGTATTTTGCAATCAACTACTCTGCACTTCTGGACACAAAACAAATGTGGCATGGCAGGGTCTTGACACTGCCTGCAACACTAACTTTCAGGAGTTCATCACAGGTATTTTCTTTACAATTTGATTTTGCTCGTCACAATTATGTAAAAAAAGTCTCTAAAGTGGTTCTTGTCTGCCTAAGTAATGAGGCTTGCATGTCATGACACAAAGTTCTCACCTCTCTGATTGTTTGGCATGAATTTATAAATACATGTGTTACTCTTTATCGCTTAGGAAGTTCTGGATTTCCTTCAGTGAAGTATGCTTGTGTGATGTCCTGTAGCTTTTCTTCCTACATTTTGTATTTCTATCTCCAATTTACCTATGCATCCTAGAAATAATGGTGTTCCACATACTTACGTGTTTAGTTGTGGAGTCTATGAGAGATACAAAGTTTTGCCAAGTTTTTATCAGAAAATTATTTATTTTAACCATAAAACAAGTTGCAGGAAAGGAAAACCTGTTTGCTTGTATGGAAGATGCTTTTTACATAAGAGTTGTGAAGCTCTGAGATTCTTCATAGAAGCTGAGGAATCTCCATGCTTGGTTATTTTTGATAACTTGGTTGTACCAGGCTCCAGGACAACTGGTGTAATGCTGGAGTTAGCCTGGCTTTCAGTAGGAGGCAGGACTAAGGAAGCAGGACAAGTGGTTTCTTCCAAAGTAAAATTTTCTAGTTCTTAAATATGGCTTGATAATTTTCCTGTGGTTTTCATATTTGCATATAACTGAAACCTGCTGTATTTTCTTTCCAACTGCTGTATCTCTTATATTTTGGAGGAAGAAAGTGTTCAGCATGCATGAGTGGTACTAGAGTGGCAGAGAGCAAGACTTCAAAAAACAGGGAATTATAGGAGTAGAAACATGTGCACTGACTTTCAACATGCACACTGACTTTACTTCCTGTTCTATGTATTTTCAGTCAACTCAGATTTTATAGGCACAGGAAAACAGAATTCTTTGAGTATGGAAATATGCCTCTGTGATTAGAAGGCGCATGTATCCCACAGAGCAGCTGCTTCCATGTCTTTTAGTGAAACCCCTAAGTACACTGTGTTTTCTTAAAAGGTTTATTTCAGCTTTAAGCTTAATGAGAAATATAGCTTGTATTCTAAGGAAAAGCTTTTCTGGAGACTCTGGGCTGTTTGCCAGTTGATTCTGCTTATTTTTACATATATTTTTATATCTCTTACAGAATAAAACACATCTCGTATCACTGAAAGCATCGTTCACCATAACTGAAGAAGAAAGGACTGAGGTAGATTCTATTACTTGGAATTATATTGACTCTTTTGCTTAAACTTAATGATACTCTAAACTAAATCCTAGGAAGTAAGGATATACTTACATCTCATCACTCAGCTATGGGCTATTAATCATACACAAGTTTGCCTTCTCTGATTTTAAGAGGAAGAAAACAGGAGTCAAGATAGGGAATCTTTGTTATCTTGAAACACCAATATTTAGTATGGAAAATCTACGAATTTCCATTATATTCCTAGCCATGTTTTTTTTCATTTGAAGAATTGTCCAGGCACAGAGAACTGTAATGAGAAATATATTCACCTGCTCTTGTGCAAAGCCACCCTGAGAAAGCTTTTTGCCTTTGCAAAAGGGTGGAATTATCCTCCACCTATTGAGAAAAGATTTCTGTATCATGCTGATATACAAATAAAAAAAATAGATGTGTGGGGAGCCTGAGAAATAAAACTGTAGTAAGAGAGGCATAGTTTATGTTTGCCTTTAGTTTTTTAACTAGTTATCCTTCCAATATGACTTCCTGTTCTTGGCTTATGAATGAGCATGATTTCTAAGAGACCAAATAGACCTTACAGTCATTGCAGCAAACTGTTACTCTTCTAGATATTTTGTATTAGAGAACTCCCCTCAGTATCCATCAGTTTAATTGCTAGAGTAATCTCTTCATAAAACTTGTTTTCCTCCCACAACCCCTCATTACCTTGGTAGACTGCTGTGTTGCAGCCTCTTTTTAAGAAGCTGTGGCTTTGGTTGGCAAGAAAACTGATATTTTGTGGTCAGGCAGAAGAAAATAGCTTGTTTCACCCCAGAACCTTTTTTCCATTAGAAATCTAAAGTTTATGTGGATGAGGATTGCCTGAAGAGGTCCTGTGTCCCATGACTTCCTCTCCACTCTTAAAATCAATAGTCTATTTGGAGGTTGGACACAGGGGCCTCTTATTCCAGTACTTTTTTTTTGCTGGGGAGCTCTTGCCTTCTTAGCTTCTATTAGTGTCATAGCTACAAGTCCAGACTTGGCTTTCTCATAATTGAAGATCAAGTACCCATTCTGTTAAAAAGAAAGCCAGAATTAAATATGATATAAAGTAAAACTATGCATGAGCTAAATAACTCATTATTCCTGGATAAAGATGTAGTAAGTTTTAAAAGGATTGGACATCTGTATAGCCAAGAATTATGCTTCCAATTACAATGAATGTATTTTTTGGAAACTCTTAGCTTTAAAACTATGAAACATGAAGTAGCTGACTGGGTTAGGAAATAACTTCATGGATGCTTTTCTCTAGAGTTCATTGTGAATTGATCTGCAGCAGCTGGTGATGTCTAAGCAAAGACTATAAACTACATTGGTCTTAGTCCACAGTGAAAATTCCTGCAACCTATTATTATAGTTAAAACCTTTATAGTGCTGTTTTTGTTGGTTTGTTGGTTTTTTTTACAGCTTGAACTTGCTAGTTAGACCTCAACAAGTTCTTGAGGACTATTCCATAGTTAGGTAAAATTTGCTCAGCTGGATTTGAGCTTACTAAATGAACAGGTTTTGTAATTAAACTGTGTGATAAAGCTTTGTGGAGAATACTGTTAATTTTTTAAAAACAAAGCTTAGAAATTATGGAACACATTGTGTTTCACATACATAGTATTTGCTTTTGGGCTGTGGCCAAACATAAAGTGTTCCAGAATGAAATCAGTTTGTGCAAGGAAATAATGATCAGCTGGGAAAAGTGCTGTGTATTGAATTTCATCCATATCTTCGGCTGTCAAAAATACTCTCAATCTCAGATTTTATTTACTAAAAATCATTATTTAAACCTATTCATGGATATGGTGAAGCCAACACATGTGTGACTAAGTGGGTACTAAATACTGAATTTGAGGACAGAAGAGAGAAGAATTCATTATCTAGTTATGGCAGTGCCATGCTTAAGTTGGTCCCATCAGTTTTCACATGGTTTGCTTGCACACTTGGCTATTATGCTGTTCTTTAAAGGTTTACAAACCATATGGTTTGGTTTTTGCTTTGGTTTTTAACATCCTTCATCTAAAATTATGCAACCCTTGAAGCACTTTGAGGTTCACTAAAATGTTTTGGGAGTAAGAATTCATTTGAGCAAGCTTCTTCAGTTGTACTAGGTGACCAAGAAAGAATCACAGAGGGGTTCTTCTTCAGCTCTGCCACACCAAGGCTCTAAATGCGGTCCCAGCACTTTCAAGTAATACGAGACTTTGAGTCTGATCTTTATATATATGTAGAATGTAGTTTTGGTAATATGGTCTTTTAATTTCAGATTTGGTACAGCCATGCCATCCATGCCGCAGGGTTCTTCATTGCTTTTGTTGTTTCCCTTGTATTGACATGCCTGGGTTTTTTCATTGTTTACCGAACCCAAATGTTAAAATGGAGTTTCCGTGGTAAAAACCAGGTAAGTCACACTGTCTATAACAGTACTCTGTTTAAACTTTTTCATTTATCATATCTGTTGATATAACTTGCTAAATAATAGAGGTTTTTGAAGGTAAATAAAAAGCCACCAAGTGATGGATTGAATTCACAGATAATGTAACAACCTCTAGTTCTTAGCACAGATTTAGTGGGGAGTGTAGGAATGATAATCTGATCAAAAGAACTGCTGCCTGTACTTGGATGTTAGCTTGAGACTGGAGGGAGATGATTATCCTTTGGCTATTTGTTTGTTTTCATGTTCATCCCAGTTGCCTGGAATTGCCCAGGGAGTAGACTATTCTCCTTGAGCACAGCATTTTTGAGTCCAAATTGTATTTCTGCTTATCAGGAATAGGGAATAGAATTTAGGTGTCTTAGTTCCTTGGATGCACCTTAATCTCTTGAGTGGTTAAGCAAAGCAGTTGGGTTTGGGGAAGGAGCATTTTCAGTGTTCTCTATCCAAGCTGAGCTGATCTGGAGAAAGTGTTTCCATACATACTGGGCTGCAGAGAGAAAATAGAGGCTGTGATAAATATTAATCAGATTAGATGAATGTTTAGCCTTCTAGACTTCACAAGTCTGCTGAAGTCAATGTAGAGTTTTCTGTCTTCTCCATTCGATTTTTTATTTGTATTCTGGATCAGTTCTATACAAAAATTTTAGCCTAACCAAAAGCAGTATATTTTATTTCAGATATGTATCTGAATTGTACAATTTCTTTATACTCTTTCCAGCTGTACAGTTTGATTTTAAGTAGGAATCTTGTCATGCAGTGTTACTTGCAATACAATTAGATCAGATTCACAGTGTAATTAATTTTTTTTGTAATCTGAAGCTTACTTGTTTGGTTGGTTGATTTTTGGGGTTTTTGTGATATTTTTTTTTAATAGGAAATACAGCATGAGCTCATTCAAAATCACAAACTAGAGCACTCTCAGCTTACTTCAGGAGATCTCTTCAGTGAAGATATAATTATGAATGATAAAATAATCGATATTCTATCCTTTGAAGAATCTGGGAACATGCTTCAGGCATTAGAAGAGTAAGAATTCACTGCTGTTACATTACATTTATTACATTTATCATCAGCTGAACATGCTTTGAATATCTGCCCTGTAATTTTACTTCATAGTATCTGTTTACTCATGTGGCTGCACTACCTTTGTTTTTTGAACTGTGTTAAATAGCCCTCTATGGGAACTGAAAATTGTCATATTTCATATTGCTTTACCTATACAAGTTACAGCTCCATCCAGGCCTCAGGCATGCAAGTTTTCCAATAGAAAAGAACATCTAGTTTCACTTCCCTGTGGTTCACTAAGCAAAGGGAAACTTGCCTGAGTACAGAAAAGTTTTGTATTCTACTGTTGAAGGAACTGAACACATTCTGCTTTCAAGAGAGTGGCATTTGTTCTACAAAAGAGAGCCCCTACTGGCTGCCAGAACTGCTGTTTAGCAGTATATTTTGTAACCCCCTGGATCAGAGTCTTAAGGAGTAACATTCTGAAGTGCTGCCAGAAGGATACCATGTAGCTGCAATTTGTGGGGACTGCTGGATAGAGCAGGGGAAGTCTCCTGATACTGTTGAAAGGCCACTCAGGACTGTTTGACAGAAACATGTCTGTTCTTCAGCTGAATTTGATAAAAAGACTGATGTGAGGACAGAGCAGATTTTCCTTGTTCAGTATTACTGTTAGCTCCTGGAAAGTCAGGTTACAGGCAGTATTTTTGAAATGTGTAAAAGCTGAAAAGGAAAAGTTACAGGACTGTGGAAGTAATTTTCTTTCTTAAAGGGTAACTAAAAGCATTATTATGCTTTTCCTTGATAATTGAGATACTTACATCAACATCTTTGTTGGATACATGGATAGTGGGATTGAGTGTATCCTCAGCAAGTTTGCTGATGATACCAAGCTGTGTGGTGTGGCTGACACCCAAGAGGGAAGGGATGCCATCCAGAGGGACCTGGACAGGCTGGAGAGGTGGGCCAGTGCCAACCTCATGAAGTTCAACAAGGCCAAGTGCAGGGTCCTGCACCTGGGTCGGCGCAACCCCAGGCACAAATACAGGCTGAGAGAAGAATGGCTGGAGAGCAGTCCTGAGGAGGAGGAATTGAGCGTGGTAGTTGATTAGAAGCTCAACATGAGCCGCCAGTGTGTGCTGGAGCCCAGAGGGGCAAATGCATCCTGGGCTGCATCAAAAGAAGTGTGGTCAGCAGGGCCAGGGAGGTGATTCTGCCCCTCTACTCTGCACTGGTGAGACCCCACCTGGAATACTGTGTACAGCTCTGGGGCCCTCATCACAGGAAAGACATAGAGCTGCTAGCAACAGGTGTTTCCTAATCCCTGTTTAGATTATCGCAATTCTCACTTCTTGTAGTTTTAAACTGATTTCTCTGATGCATTAATTCTTAGGAGGTGACACAGAGATTAATTTACCGCTTTTTAAAATATTCTTTCACTCTTTTTATTTGCGCTCATTGAATATGTGTATTCGGTTACTACATACCTGTTCCTCTCCTCTCTTATGGGTGGTGCGGTTTATCTGACCGAGTGAGGATCTCTGCCGTGTGAGCTCCCACACCATGTTGTTTTTTACTCAGGGGTGAAACAGGGCATTTCTAGGGTGTGATTATTCTTGTGCCAAAGTAGATGTCCAAAAATGCGTTTTATGCCTGCTGTGCCCCCTGACCCTAGAGCCTGGAGCCTGGGCTGATTAGCTTAATTGTAGCACTCTGGAGGTGGGTGACATGAATCCTAGTCTTGCAAGCTTGTTGGTCAAATAGTCTACAACATTACTTTAACACCTATATTAGATACATGCAATATAGTTTCTGTTTTCTTCAGTAGCTATAATACACCCCTTGTCTTATCCCTCATTTGTAACACTTTGATATTTAGCTTAGGGTGCTTCCTCATCTTGAAATGTTGGTTCCTTACTCATTCTATAAGTTGAGCAAAGCAGTCCTGTAATTTCTGACCTGTATTTTTTAAAGGTTTCATTTTAGTCTTGTACATCATAAACTCTTGTACTTTGTCAAGGTTTTTAGCTGATTCCAAAGACAAAATACTTACTGTTTCTGTAGGAGCTTCTGTGACAGTGATCTAGGCTAGGTGACATGGCTGGCAGCCCAGCTGAAGTGCCTCTACAACAATGCATACAGCATGGGCAACAAACAGGAGTGGTTGGAAGCTACCATGCTACAGGAAAGCTACGACATAGTGGCAATTACAGAAACTTGGTGGGATCAGTCCTATGACTGAAGTGCATCTGTCGATGGCTACACACTGTTCAGAATCACAGAATCACACAGAATCTTAGAAGGCACAGGAGAGGAAGAAGGGGTGAAAGTGTTGCCCTCTATGTAAAGAAGTGGATAGAGTGTGAAGAGGTGTCGCTAAAGAATAGTCATGAGCAGGTCAGAAGCCTATGAGTAGGAATTAGGGATCAGGACAACAAATGTAGTCCTGTGGTTGGAGTCTACTACAGGCCACCCAATCAGGTGGAGCCTGCTGATGAAGCTTTCTTACTCCAGCTGAAGGACACATCGTGATCACAGGCTCTCATTCTGCTGGGGGATTTCAGTTGCTCTGACATCTGTTGGAAAAGTAGCATGGCAAGCTGTAGGCAATCCAGAAGACTCCTCGAGTGCCTCGATGACAACTTCTTAAGACAAGAAATTGACAGCCATACCCAAGGGGATGTGTTTTAATGACCACGTGACCTGCCTTTTGGGTAAAGGGAAGGCTGTGGATATTGTCAACCTTGACTTTGGTAAGGCCTTTGACACTGTCTTTCACAGCATTCTCCTGGAAAAGCTAGCGAATTGTGGCATAGACGAGTGTACTCTTCACTGGGTAAATAACTGGCTGGATGGCCAGGCCCGGAGAGTTGTGGTAAATGGGATAAAATCTAGTTGGTGACTGGTCCCTCAGGGCTCAGTTTTGGGGCCAGTCTTGTTCAACCTCTTTATTGATGATCTGGATGAGGGGATTGAGTGCACTCTCAATAAGTTTGCAGATGACACTGAATTGGGTGGGAGTGTTGATTTGCTAGAGAGTAGGAAGTCTCTGCAGAGGGACCTGGACAGGCTGGATCGATGGGCCAAGGCCAATTGTATGAGGTTCAATAAGGCCAATTGCCGGGTCCTGCATTTTGATCACAACAACCCCAGGCAACACTACAGGCTTGGTGAGGAGTGGCTGGAGAGCTGTCCAGCAGAAAAGGACCTTGGGCTGCTGGTGGACTGCCAGATGAACAGAAGCCAGCAGTGTGCCCAGGAAGGCTGATAGCATCCTGGTGCCTGCATCAGGAGTAGCATGACCAGCTGGAGTAGAGAAGAGATCGTGCCCCTGTACTCAGCACTGGTGAGGCCCCACTTTGAGTACTGTGTTCAGTTCTAGCCCCCTCACTACAGGTGAGGTGTTGGAGCATTTCCAGAGGAGAGCTGCCAAGCTGGTAAAGGGTCTAGAGAAAAAAGTCATACAAGGAGCGGCTGAGGGAACAAGGGATGTTTAGTTTGGAGAAGAGGAGGATGAAGGGAAACCTCATTCCCCTCTACAACTACCTGAAAGGAGGTTGCAGAGTGGTGGTTGTTGGCCTCTTCTCCCAAGTGAATAATGACAGGAGTAGAGGAAATGGTCTGAATTTGTGCCAGAGTAGGTTTAGATTGGACATTAGGAAGAATTTATTTACTGAAACATTGGTCAGGCACTGGAAGAGCCTGCCCAGGGAGGTGGTGGAGTCACCATCTGTGTATTCACCAATCTGGATGTATTCAAGAAATGTGTAGATGAGGAACTTCAGGGCATACTCTAATCCTGAGATTGTAAGTTGTGTGTTTGTGGGGTTTTTTTGGTGTGTGTTGTTTTGTTTTGTTTTTGCTTGGTTTTTCTTGTGGCTGGACTTGGTGATTTCAGAGGTCCTTTCCAACCATGACTATACTGTGATTCTGTGATTCTGTTATTGGACCTGATGGTCACAAATGCAAGTGAACTCATCAGGGATGTCAAAGTTGAAGGCAGCCTTGGCTGCAGTGATCATGCATTAGTGTAGTTCACTGTCCTAAGAGGCATGAGGCAGATGGGAAGTATAGTCAGGACTCTAAATTTTAGGAAAGCAAACTTCCAGCTCTTCAAGGAGTTAGTAAGTAGGATCCTGTGGGAAACAGCCCTCAGGGACAAAGGAGCAGAACTGAGCTGGCAGATCTTAAAGGATCATACAGCTATGATTCCTTGAGTTTGTCAAAACTCTAGCTGAACTTGACATGGTTGCTGATGCATAATACAAACTGTCAATTATTTTTGGAAATCACTAAGTGATATGTATGCATTGCAGCAGATTTTTTTCTTATGGTAGAGGGCATTGAGGCCAATGTGCTACAGGACAGGATCAAACTATCTCCATAAAGCCTTGATAGAAAAGTCAAAAACAATTTATTACCATATTAGAAGTTCTCCTTTTCTTTCTAAATGTAAATTTCTTGCTGTACATCTCAATTTAATTTGCTATGGAGCAAATGTGGAGATTTTTTTAACCCTGAATTCAAATGGAAAATAAGAATAAAAGAACACACTGGCACAACTTCTAGACTTCAATTTTCATACATAGGAAATAGTGAGAAATAGTTACATTATTAGTACAAAAAAAATTTGAGGTGCTAAATTTCACTATTTCATAATTTTTAAAAAGTGTAATCAAAATTTCAGAGTTTTTGAGAGGAGGGCATATTCATTGCTCTGTTTTTGTGAATATACATGGAATGTATCCCAAATGCTGCATTTGTAGTTCTGTGTTATGTATGCCATTATAAACTTGACAGTTGTGTAAACTATTTTTTTTTTCCATCAGAGAAGCGCAAATGCTTAAAAGTTGATAGGAGTCCATAAGACAGAGGAACTGAAGAAAACAAGTAATTTGAAATTAATGAATACATACCTTTTTTTTTTTTTTTGTCTAAAAAATGGCACTTCTCTTTGATGTTGGCAAGCTATGAAGAAGTCATGTTCAGAATTGTATAGATCATTTCTGCTGTCCACCCAGAACAATTTATCTCATCCAGAAAATAGTCTGCTTTTGAAAGCAGTGCTGTTAGTGAGGCTTTATTCCATATAATTTTGAAAGAAGATTGATATCTCCTACTGTTTCTGTCATCTGAATAGGCACCCTGTCTGAGTAGATCAGAAGAATCTCGGTAGATCATAACAAAGCTGGAAACTCCTCAGGCGTTAATGCATGATGCATATAGCCATAATATTTATTTATGCTTTTGTTAGTATCCAGGCTGAAGTTAGTGCTTTAAAAATTAATAATAAAATGTATGATGACCAGAAGCAGGACTGGAGTCCTACTTTTTGCACAGTAGTTTTTCAGTGAAATACCGTTTTTTGAGCTCTGTTGCAACAGCTGTATTGGAGCTAGCTGTATTTTTTAGATTGGCTTGCTGAAGATCACCGATTTATCAGTTTTCATACTTTCTGCAATCAAAGCAGAGGTTCTCAGTCTCAGTAAATGCATTATTTCTCAAATATTTTTCAACAGATTTATTTAAGACTTGAAATACTTTTACTGTCTGTATATTGCTGTGGAGAGTTAAAGGAATTTGATAGTGAAACTGCAGCCAAATCTAGTGCCGAGACTTTTAACAGGTTTTAATGAATAATTTGTTTTCTGAAGAGCTACTGGTCTCTCATCTCAATTTATCATCTTTTTCAGTTCTGGAATATTTTACGTTTTTTTTGCTGTATATTGTGAGGATCCTGTTTCTGATTTTGTCAGCATTCTGACTGCTTCTGGAAAGCTAAACTTCACCTGTGACTCATCCATGTGAAAAGCATCTTTAGATAAACATTACATAAATTTCTTATCAATTCTATTTACTGATGAGGTGTCCTGTACTCTCTGTAGGCTTATGTTTGAGCTGTGCCAGGTTTACTCTTAGCGGTGTAGGTGTGACAGGACTGATGGATGAATTCCCCCAGTTCAGAGCTGGCTGCAGACCAGGACAGCTACTGGTGTGGCAGAGCATCTTCAGACCTCCTATAACACAGGAGTGGCAGTGGGCAGCAGAGCAGGGAAAGACAGTGCACCCTGCCTCAGCACAGGATTCTACCTCTCCAGCCCTCTCTGCAGCTTCACTTCTCTGAAGCATAAGAAGGCAACATGGACCACGACACTTCTCTTTTGTCCTTCTTTTCCCTTCCTCTCTGCAGCTGTTCCACTGGCACTGTGCCCATGGGTGCAGATGTGGGGCTGTGACTCAAGGTGGTAGCAGTGAGTGTCACTGGGCTGGGAGTGGTTGTGTCTCTGCTGTTCTTCCTGGCTACATTCCTTTCTCCATCAGGAACTGGTGCAGCTGCTCTGCTGTGGTGGTCTGTCACTGCTGCAGCAGGGCCTCCAGGACAATGGAGGCAAACCATGCACAAATGGTCCTAAGATACATGCTCTTTGGGAGCACTGTCTATCACAAAGGGATGATTTTGCAGAAGAACCTCCCTGCTACCACAGGACTCCAGTTTCCTCTGCATACTGCTGTAATACATGGACTACTAATTGGTTCTGATTTGCAGATGAGACATGAGTCTTCTGAAAACGACAGATTTTTCTGTTATGGTGAGAAAATGCTGCCAAAGGGGAGTTTGCTTCATGTTTCTCTCCCCTTTAGACTTCAACAAGTTGTGTTGCCATAGATTCTTATATTTACAAACTCTGTATTAGTTTTAAAAATATGTCAGAAAGCCATTAGTTCATTTTAGGACTGTTGAATTCAGCAGCTGTTAATTATCCTGTTTAAAAAATTCCCTCTGCAGGCTTTTAATTTGAATAATAGGACTTTAAGAGAATTATTTTGTAGTTTAGGAGAGGTTTCCTTTTTTGTGGTGTGTTGGGTTTTTTTGCAAATTAATTAGTCTTGTTTCTTTCCTGACCCCAGCTGCTTTCCTATATTCTTTTATCAGGTCTATGGAGGACATCAGATGCTCAGGCACTGTCTCTGCTTCTGTGTGTTTGGCATCTGAGATTCTACCCTCCCAGATCTTCTCTGACAGATCTTTAAATCTTCTTCCTCTTCAAGTGAGTGAAAAGTCTTTACACTTGCTCTTTGCAGTTTCATTTGCTACATGTCTGTTTGCTCTATATATTTTACCACCTACCTTCTGTGCTGTCCTCATCCTTTTTCTGCATGTGTTGTCCCACAGAAGCTTTGATCTTTTTCATCAATAGGTTGCCATCTGCTACTTCATTGGCTTTCATGTTCCTATTATGCTGAATATGCTCAGGAAGAGATGTGAGACCTTTTAAACATGAATTGCTGTAACAAGCAGAGTGCAGAGCATTTAAAACAACTTATTAAATTTACTTTGGTTTGAGGAGGCACAGTGTCAGTTTAGGGTATTGTTTTTCCCTAGGTGTCACAAAAACATTGCACATTTAACCTGGATGATTGCAAGCATTGCTCTTCTGATGGACTTGTGTCTGAAAGCATTTGTTTTATTATGTGTACAGGGTTCTTATTTTTGTACTGAGTTGGCATCCAAGACTCCAAAACAATATTAATGAGGCTTGTAAAGTAAGAGCTTGAAGCAAGGTTTCTGGTGCATGTGATGAGCTTGCCTAATTCCCACTGGCTGCTGTGTGGAGGAGGCAGACCAGAAGCAGAGCATATCACATGAAAGGTAGATTTCAGACTTTTACAGATGCAAACTTTCTTCAGCTGCCACTGAGAAAAGGTAATGGTCTGGCTTCTGTATTCCAGGGTGTGACCTGGAAGGACTGTGGCTGATAATTACTTTTGCATCGTGCTAATTACTCTTGGATTGGTGGAAGAGTTCATATGCTGCTTCTGCTTAATTGTCATCTTCACAGATACACTGTCAGGAAAACAAATGGTGAGAGTAGTAGATTAAGTACACCTGAAATTGTAACAGTTTCATTACTCACTTGCTGACACGAGTCTCAGGTGAACTGCACCTATTCTTCCTGCATTTAGCATCATGGTCTTGAGGACTAAAGTTATTTGGGTTCCCTAGTTTTCTCTGTAGGTGAGAAGGAGCATGGGAATCTTGCTCAAAGTGTAGTCAGGTCTAGTTAATAATGACTTGCCTTAAACAGGAGGAAATGCTATGGGAAAGCTCAGGGAAAGACACATTGGGAAATGGGATTGTGTTTGGTTTAGGCTTTTGTTCTTGGGATCACTGCTGAAGAAGACTGGAAAAGTAGCAAGTATGGAGCTGGGGGATGAATTGCCTGTTTTCAGACAATACTGAAGAAAAAAAATCCTGCATTTTTGATAAATAAATGTTGTGTTACAAGCTATATATCAGTGGGATGGAGTTGTGAATTGTTGGTTTCCAGAAAGACAGATGAGGAATTCAGTCTTTCACATCTCAGGAAGAAAGGGTTAGTAGGTACTCTAACTACTATCTAATAGTGCACACATGAAGAACAGAAAAATAATTACTAAGGAACTTATTATTCCAGCAAAAAAAGACATTTGGAAGCTGAAGCTAATCAAATTCAAGCTGAGGTTAAGGTTACCATTTTTAGGTCCTAAAGAAATTATCAAGTAGAACAATTAATTAAAGGGTTGTTTGGTTGTTTAATAGGGGATGCTTGAAAAATCAAGATGAGATGTTTCTCTCAAAATACCGATACGCGTCAGTTAAATCAGAACTGCTGTACTTGAAGCAGGATTTCAAACAGAAAAATAAATCCAGTGACTTGGATTTTAGAGACTAATAATGAATTGGTGAATCGATGAAGGGGGAACCTTCTACTGCTGCCTGACAGTCACTAGGGAAATGTTAGAATCTAAAGCTCCCATTTTATGGATTCTTGTTTTTAATAAAGTGCATTTGCACAAAGTTGAAATGCTGCTTATTTTTTTAAGTTAGTTGTCGTAAGTAAACAGTTTAGTAATAGCTGGCTATGTCAGCAAAAGTTCTAGGACTTCTGCCTATCAGAAGTGCTTGCTCTGTTACTTCTGGATCCTGTTTCCTGGATCCTTCTATCACCTGTGCTCTGTGGCTGCCCCACTGTCCTGGAGCAAGAAGGACTCTCCTCAGACCAGGGGGGCAGATCAGTGCCCTGGGGGACTCAGCCGTGAGTTGTAACCAAATGCCACCCAAGAAGGCTGTGTACCTCCAGGTGCTGTCCTGCAATGTCCATCTCTGCACAGCAAAGCTGGATTGTTGTGTTGTCTTCGGGATGTTATAGAAAATATTCACTCTTACTGGATTTTCAAATTACTGTGAAGAATGTTTCAGACATACAGTATTTCAGTCTCAGGCATCTGGCTCCATACAGCAGTGATTCCTGCTCCTATATGAGAGGGAGATGGGTGAAATGGAGGAGTTTTTGCAGCTGTAACCAGCCTGCCCTGCAGCAGGTCTCCCAAGACAAGTATGGCTATTGCCAATATGTTTCTGTGGTTTTGAGAGACTGCCATAAAAAAAAAATCTTTGCCTTTTTGTGATAAATTATAATACCTCAAGATAATGTCTAAGTACTTCAGGTATTTGAGTCATTGTAAGAAAACAACTTAATTTCATCCCATTGATTTCTAAATAATGAAAACGTATCTTGTGTTTAACAAAGAGGCAGTGATAGTAATAGGTCACTGATTTAGCTAAACTGTATTTACTTACATAAGGAGAGGAAAAGGTGTTTATAGATTCTCATGCTATGATATATAACAGTCATTCTAAATGTAGTACCACTTTACTGTCTTGCGAATATTGCCAAGGTCTTTGTTATGGATTTGAAATTTGGTCTAAGATTTGACTAGGGAACAAATCAGGCCAATAATTTAGCCTACCTGAAAAAAATAATGGATTTATGCTTTTAAGTAGGTGTCAGAGAAGCATACAGTGCTGTGAGTTCACCTAAACTGACATGCAGGGGTAAAATCCACCTAATTCTCTAATCCTGAGTCAAGGGCAGAATAGGCAAAGGTATACAATTTACGCTAGTTACATAGTATATAATACGAGAGTAAGTATAATTCCAATTTAATTAAAGATAAATAAGAATGTGTTCATATGCAACATGACATGTATTGCATTTTGAAAAAAAAAACAACTTTATTTCCCTCTGGCTTTTGCTTTTAGAGCTCTATTCATGTTCATGAGAGAGATATCAGCTATTTTAATTTATTTGTATCAACACATAATCAAAACGCTCTCTTCCCTTCCTTGCAGAGAAGGGAATCCACCAGAGCAAAACACCAAGCAGTAATGTGCCAATGTAGATGGGTCGGTTACTTTAGAACTCATTTACGAAGTCAGTGAAATGTGTATGGTCTATTCAGACGCTCACTTCATCAGCTCCCAACGGAGGTGTGGGTTTCTCTGTGCGCGATTTTGTTTGCTTTTAATCTGAGGGAATGTTTTGAGTTTTCTCTCTAAAATGGAAATGCACAAATGGACATGTTTCATCACAGTTTCTGTAGTAGAAGCTGGCTCACCTGACTTTTAGTGAGTGATTACTTTAATGATTAGTAAACTTATATGGTGTGATACCCTTGCACTTCTCTGACTGCTGTTTGGTTACCCTGTAATGAATGAATACAGATATCCATGTTTTCGGATAGAAATTTCCTATAATCTGCAATTTCAAGCAGTCTTGAATACATTTCTACAGCTTGGAGGTTGCCAGCCTGACACGAGCAGATGCTGATCTGGAGGCATATCGAACGCAGATGTGCAAAGAAGCGATTGCTATGATGATGAAGAGTATGGTCTTAAGTCACAGCCTCTTTCCTCACGTGGAAAAGAGGATGAGTTCAATTTTCAAAAAGCAGTTTCTTGCATTGGAGAAAGAGATTCAAGAGGAGTATGAAAGGAAGATGGTGGCTTTAACCGCTGAGTGTAATCTCGAAACTAGGAAGAAAATGGAGGCTCAATGCCAAAAAGCAAGAGCTGCAAATGAAGAGGCTGAGGAATTAATGAAGAAGATGAATGAAAAGGTAAATCTGGTATAAAATCAAAATATGTTGTGTGATACATGATTTAATATGGATGGTTTTCATTTTCAACCAGACTGGCTGAGTTGTCCTTTTAAAAGAGTTAAAAGAAAAGCTGTGCAACTTTAATATGTTAAAATATCCAGTTGTTGTAATTAACGTTGTTTTTATTAAGAAACTGGTTTACTTCACCAGAAAATTAATTTATCTCAAGAGAATCTGTGACACCTGCAAACAGAAGCTTGTCATTGCCATAATTTTTTTTATAGTCACTTAAACCCATGCAAAATGGGATATATTTTTATTTAGTACATTTTACTTCAGCAGTTTCTAGGAACTCCTGTCAGACACTATGTAAAGTATTTTGCACATTCAGAACAGAACAAACTCTCTGCATCCTAAACCTTACAATCTGGGTAAAAAAACCTCCAATATATTCTTATTTTGAAGAAAATAGGTAAAAAAGGGGATAAATAATTTAAGGCAGAGGGTAATTCTTAAAAGTTTAGAGTCTCCCTTTAAGTAAAAATTTAGTGCTTATTTATGTCACTTTCATTTGAAGATCTCTGTCCTAATGGGTAAGTATCACTACCCAGGATTTCATAGGCAGTCACTAGCTGGAGACAGAGCCTGGGTCACCAGTCCAACATCCCATGTACAAAATTATACTTCAGTCTTCCTTGTCTTTTTTCCAAGTACACCAAATGTTTACAATAAGACTGATTTATTCCCCCCCCCACCCCCGACTTTTTTTTTTTTTACTTTGTATGTCTACAGAGGATTCTGTTAAGTTTTGAGTATTTCACCTCTGTAAACTTAAAATACTAAAACACCTAATGTTATGCGTTGGTATTGGTTCAGTCTGGTTTATATTGGAAATCCTTAGTAGGAATTGAACAAAGAATTAAGGCCAATCCAATACTTGTCCTGATCCATTTATCATAGACTACTGTCTTGCTGTTCACTTTCCCATCTGTGGAAAAACCTGCTTTTGTACTTGCTGTGGAACGTGGTCCTAAAGAACATAGTGGAGTGCTAGGGGTGACATACACTTGTGCTCCTGGCAGCACATGGACTAATGTCCAAGACACAACAGTGGCAAACAGCTGGAGCGATAACCTCCTCCCCTCCTCAAGCAAAACACTGAATATGTGTTCCCTGCCATTTTGATTAATTATTTCTCATCTGTAGTGTGTCTCATGGAAATGAGGAGTAAGGTGCAGAGAACAGTTCTCCCCAGATAAATAGTAAGAAAATTAGAACAAGACTAGCATAACTGCTCTTAGGTAAGCTCTGCTGGCATAAGAAGCATTCTTTGTTCTGCGGGACATGCGTGTTTTGATTCTATAATGATTTTATACCATCTGAGATTTAAACTGAATATGTCTTACTAGAGAACTATAAGAAAGTATTTCTTGCAAAAAGGCTTTTTAATAAACTGCCATTTAATTCTACTCCATTGTTGTAACTCTAAAACAATGGTTTTGGACTAATTTGTAGAAACCAATAGATAAAATAATAAGAACTTGTAGAGATTTGTAGTAGGGTAGTATTTTCTAATTTATATTGTTCTTAAAATGTGTGCTTATTGATATTTCTTTCTTATGAGTCTATTTAGTTTTAATAGGACTTTAGGATTGATGGAACCTAAGAAGTTAATTACATATATAGTCTTTGTATTTAATTTCATGCTGTTTTATCTTCTTATCTAATAATTTATAATATACTCTTTATCTTAAATGATGTTTCTAAATTCTAAAAAGACTTCATTATGCCTTGGAAGTGTTACCTGGATTACAGATTGACAGCTGTAAAACCTCTGTCATTCCAAACAGGTGAAAACCGTGGCAAGTGTACACTGATTTAGTATTAGCCTTCGACTCAAACCTGAAATGACAGCAATCAGAATATGTGTAAAATATGTATGAGCTAGTAGCACTGATAATTTAAAATAAGTTTAATACTGAAAATCACTCAATATTTATTTTTCTCTTCTCTGCAGCCTGCTGTAGAATACAGGAGTCTTCTGAATAGGCTTCATATATTGGAGCAGGACCACCTGAAGAGGTTCCTTCTGATAAAGCAGGAGGAATATTTTGCAAAGGCTTACAGACAGCTGGCTGTTAGCCAGAGAAAGGAGCTCCACACTATCTTTTTCACACAGATCACAAATGCTACTTTCAAAGGAGAGCTGAAGTTGGAAGCAGCTAAAACATTAGTGGAAGAGTACTCTAAAATACAGGTAATAGGATGGTACTCCATTCCTAATCTAATGACAGAATACAAACCTACAGTAACTTTTGAGAAATGTTTCAGGAAATGTTTTCAGGATAAAGGTTATTATTTTTATAACTAATTTTCTTAAGAAGAATTTTTAAAAGTGTAGTGCCCTAATAATGCACGTTGAGACATCTACACAACTGTGTATTGATGCATATGCACAACATTTTTCTACAGCAGTGATTTAGATGAATTGATCACAGTATAATGTGCTTACTGCTGCCTTTTGATTTTATGGGTAATATTTCTAAAACACCCAAGTGCTTAAAGCTTGTCTTTGCTGCTCAGGAAAAAAGACTTGTAGCTCACCTGTGTCATGCAGAAGTAAGAAGTTTGAGAAAATGTCTACACCATGCAGTGGGAAATTGTGTAGCGTAAATCCCAAGTTTTGCTGTGGCGGCTCCTGGCTCGGCTCTGTCCACACCTGCAGGGACATGAGGCCCTGGCTGGGCTCGGCGCTGTCCTTGGTTGCAGGCGAGGATCTTGGCTCTCTGTTCTCAAAACAACAGTTAGATTTCAGCCTTTATTGCACCCCTGGGATCCCACGAAGATCTGGCAGGCTGCAGCACAATAGTGTGCCCCTAAGCTACCAGCAAGTTCTGGTCCCCTCTTTCACAGAGGCAACAGCCCCACTCTGCTGCTCTCCGGTGACTTCTCTTTAGGTTAGGGTGAGTTTCAGGTGCCACAATACATTATCTCGTCTGCATGCCAGCCCTGGCCCAGCCACACTTGAGTCCTGGGGCAGGACAGACCAGCCACAGGCAGGGGGGGTAGAACCTTCAGCAAGGGGCCAGTGTCTTGGGTCTTGACGGTTCCAGGTGCCAGAGACACCATGCAGGAGTGGTGTCCATTTAGTCACCCTTATATGTTAAAACAATTTTATGGGAGACATATCTTTTTTTATGGTAAGAGGCATAACCCTTACAGCTGTTTCCTCAACTTTTTTTACCATTTGTGGTTTTTGTTTGTTTTTTCTTTTTACTCCGTTTTTGTTGAAAGTTAGCATTCTAGATTCCAAAAGTTCTGGGAATTGTTATTCTGGCTCTTCTTGAAGAAGAATGTGATGGTTGTGGTCCTAGAGGCTGAGGTTCTGGAGGTTAAAAAGCAACATCTTGAAACATGTATGGTCCACTCCTAAAACTGGGTGCACTGTCAGATCTTGCTGTAGGAAAGCCACATATGGGCCACTGTCAGATAAAGATGCATCAAGGACTTCTGCACAAAACAGGTGAGCAGCCAACATAAGATAAAGCAATGGAAAGAAGTTTTGATGGCATTTTGGCTGCTCAGATATGGGTCACCTAAGTATCAGACATTGTCTTAGGTGTCTGATGCTAGGAGAATGTCTGCACTAATCAGCCCTGCTCTCTAGCAGACCATCTTGTAGATAACTAAAACCTTCCCCATTGTTGGAAGCAGGAGCTTCTGAGACAGCCTGTGTACAAGTGGGCTTAGCTTTTCCAATGCTGTGCTGAACACGTGCAAGACTTATCTTTAGCTTTGAAGGCAATTTAGACACCTATGAAAATGTTACCCTTTCTAAAATCATACAATACATCATAAAAAAAACAAACCAAGGAAGGAGGGACTCTGTGCTACTCACTACTGAACTCGTGTTTGGATCACAGTTCAAGAAGACCTTCATCCTGTGGATAGCTTGATCAGGAACAGTTCTTCATGTGTACTTGTTCACATTATTTTGTTCACATTCTTTCCTGTAGGGAAACATTGAAGACCTAATGGATTTTTTGCAAGCTAGCAAGAAATATCATCTGAATAGAAGATTCGCTTATAGAGAGTATCTTATAAGTAAGATACAGCTACAGGATTCTCAAGCCTCAGCTCTCATAAATGCAGCAGCAACCCAGATACCAAGTCTCATTAATAAGATGGAAAGGTAAATATCTCAACTGAGTTTTATTTCAGTTATTTGACTATGTTATCTCAAAGGCAATAGAATAGTCTTCAAAAATCTTTGTGTTGCTTAGTAGGAAAGGTGCATAAAAATGTTATCTTTTAATTCTAAGAAAATATTTTGTAACTGATGACATTGTTAGTTACTCTCCCAGCAGATACTAAGAGGATGCTTTGTTGTGTGTGTTCACTTTGTACAGCACAGAGATGAATCACTGTGAACATGTATAGTACCTGTTTGTTGTTCTGACTTCAGTGGCAACCAGGCTCATGGAAGAGTCTCAATGTCTTTATACTTCCATTATTCATGTAAATAGTCCTCAGTTATGTGAAATGTCCTGCCAGTGTTCATTGCAACATGTACCAGTTAAGACAATTTGCCTGGGTTCTTTATATGCTGATATATTTATTTAGCAGAAAAGAACAACTTTAATTCACTTGTGATTGAATGTGTTTGAGGAGCTGGATGTATAGTCTCAAGCTGGAAAGCGGAAGTTTACTGCGTGAGCACAAATCTGCTACTGTTGATCCTGTGCATCCAATTTTGTGTATTTTAGATGTCTGTGTTGGTGTCAGTCATTGACAACACCTGGAACATTCATTAAGAGAACAAATATAAATATCAGTCTTTATATTGTGTTTTTTCTTTTATAATCTTGACTTAATTTAGAAGTCATTTAATATTACAAAGCAGGATTGGGAATGTGTTAAAAGCTACTAAATATCGCATCTCTTGATATCATAAAGTTATTTGCCTATTCTTTTGTAACTTTTCCTTGCTCTTCTTTGTGATTGTCCTGTGTTTTGCCTCATTAGGATCATACCCTAAGTTTAGCCTCAAGATTCATTGATCAGAGGGAGGTTCTTCCAGTATGCTTGCATTGCTTTGCCCGTTCTGCTAACATCTGCAGCTGTGTAGCTGCACAAGAAAGATATAAAAATAAATGTCTTGGCGTAGGAAATATAAGTCTGACATTTCACAGAGTGTTCCCTTCTATTACTTCATGTCTTCCTTTGGAATTGGATTATGAGAAATGTTCTGAGAAGTTTTCACAGATGTTGTCATTATATGAAAAGCCTTTGTGAGAAATTCATTTGTATGACCAATGCATATGCAGCTTAAGTCATTGAAATGAAGAACTGGGACTTCTCAAGCTGTAAGGTTCCTCTCATTGTTTATTGCATGTGACTACATCTAACAGTCATGAAACAGGTCAACTGCAAAACACAGAGGAAGTGTGTAGTATTAGACATTGTAAAATTTCAGCATGTAGTATTTCAGATTATTTGCCAGTAGAAAACTGGAGGAAGTTATAATCTATGCTAGGTAAACTTGTATTTTAGTTCCTAATTATAAAGTTATTTGAGGAATATTTACAAATTTGAGCATTATAATTTGAGCAGCAAGAGAATTCTGGTCTGAATGGCTGGCACTTCAAATTTGTATCCATAATACCCTCTTTTCACTTTAGCATTGAATCTGCTTGTCTAATAGAGATACAAGTCTGTCTCAATCTATTGTGCCCTAAACTTACTGTCATAAATGAAATTTTAAAATGAAGAACTGTTTGTATGGAGAAGAGAAACTGAGAAAAGATGTAGATTAGGTGTACCACAGGTAAACAGATTCAAAAATACATAAACCAGCAGAAGAATGATGCAGAGGTCTCTGAAAAATGGACCTTAATAGGTTGTTTAAAACTTAACCAGACAGCAAGGCATTTCAAGTTAACATGAGAAGGATTATGTGTGGCCTGAAATAAAGGTTATAAAAAGCAAAATGAAATCAAACCAATTCTAGGGAGGGCTATGAACATTTTAAATTAAATAGACCCACCAGTTTTCAAGCTGGCCTTTCTAAAGATAGTCTCTAAATAAAATGCTCTGTTTGTCAGAACTGGCTGTGAATACTCAGTGTCTTTGAAAATCAAGTCCAGGGACTTAACTTATGATCTCTAATGATAGAATTCAGGGATGTCAAGCTATGTATCTCTGTATTTTCTTGTAAAGAATAAATGGGCAGGAGAGCAATAATTGAGGCAGCATGTATCCTGGGTTGTTCAGGCTAAATCCAGAGGCAGGAGGTTCTTGATGTTTTGAACTACAGCAGCTGTAACGTGTTGCATTTTTGCCAATATCTGCTCATTCGCAAGATGTTTTTTCCTTTAGTCTCTTAAAAAGTGAACCATTTCTACTGACTAGTTGCAACCAACCCAAAAATTTTATGTTTATAATACAAGCATTTCTTGTGAACTATGGTATTAAAATAGGCAATAAAAATTCAAAGCAAAACATCTCACGTTTCCCTCTCACATACTCCTCTGAACAATCTCAATTTATATGGACCTTGTTACAAGCAAAGTAACTTTCTGAACAGTGTCCTGCTAGACCTTTCAGTGAGTTGGTAGTGGAAAGTTAATGCCTCCAGTAGTAATGCATTAGAATAAAGTTTTCGAATAATCTTTTAAAACCTTTTCTGCTAGTAGCACTTTGCTATGTAGAACATTCATTACTCTGAATTATTTACCTAAATTTTCAGCTGTAGGTGCTGACAAGCACCAGTTCAGC